>NW_021163167.1:0-477722 GCF_004324835.1 Dendronephthya gigantea | reverse complement strand
AGTCTAAATGGACGTTATTATATAAACATTCATTAAAGAAAATCAACTCGTACTATGTTTAATATTCATGATGTATTACCTTTAAAGATGTGGACGAATGCACATTTAAAACGCAAAAATGTCACAGCCAAGCAACGTGTAAAAACACCGCTGGTTCGTTCAACTGTACCTGTAATGAAGGTTATACAGGAGATGGAACCATGTGCACAGGTACGTAGTTTGCATTACAATTTCGTCATTATTTTGCTCTAAATTTAAAATCTAAAATTCTGGAATCGGCCGAGACCATTAACAGGCAGGCATGTAACGCTGTCTTTGGCACACCTATAATTATACTATAAATTATGCTCAGCAAGATAATAACCATTAATAGTTATTGATAAAAAGCATTTATACTTCAAAAAGTGACAATTATAAATTAATTATAATGTCTAATTGGACGTTATTATATGAACGCACGTGCATTAAGGTAAACCAACTCAGTCGTTTAATATTCAATCTTTATTGCCTTTGAAGATATTAACGAATGCACAGTTGGAGCTCATAATTGTCACAGTCAGGCAACGTGCAGTAATACCACTGGGTCGTTCAATTGTACCTGCAATGAAGGTTATTCAGGAAATGGAACCATGTGTGAAGGTATGCAATTAACAATACAACTTTGCAACCGCTCCCACAACAATTGCACCCGTTCGTTTCTCATCTATTGTCTAAACGCGGTTTGCCAACAAATTTACCTTATATGCATATGAAAGTCGTCAACATTTATATCCGTTTAGAATGTTACAGTAACAGTTAATCATAAAAGACTTTTATACTTCACTGAAAATGACAATAATGACCTTTACAGTCTAATTGGACGTTATTATTTAAAGAAAACCAACTCGATCGCTTAAAGTGCCTATACCATATTGTGGATTTTCAATATGTAAAAAGTTTAAGGTGTTATTAAAAAAATGCAATACATTTTGTTAGAGAAAAATCTTGATGGATTTATCTTAGCCTTTAAAGTTACCGGACCAGACCTCAAATCCTGAAATGCAGATCAGGTTTTTTTTGTTTAATTTATTTGACGCCATGTCCGGCAAGTTTAAAGGCTAATAAATCCATCCAGACAAAATTTTTATTAACAAAGTATATTGCAAAGTTTTTGAAATATCTTAAACTTTTGATGTATTCAAAATCTACAACCATGGTATGGGCAGTTTGTTATTCATGATTTATTATATGGCTGTTCAAAATCATTTCTTCTGATTAGTTGAGAGTGGGTCGTAAAACCCATATCCGGAGTGTGGTCCGTTTACTCCGTACCTGGACCAGTTCAGGCGTATAATAAACAGATTATTGACCTCGCTTGTTCAATCTGTGCTGTGAAATTTTAGACAGAGGTTTTTGCATGGATTATTCATTATCAATATATTTACGTTTAAGATGTTAAAAGTTAATCATAAGAGGCATTTATACTTCACTAAAAGTAACAATTATAACTACAGTCTAAATGGACGTTATTAATAAACATTCATTAAAGAAAATCAACTCGTACTATGTTTAATATTCATGATGTATTACCTTTAAAGATGTGGACGAATGCACATTTAAAACGCAAAAATGTCACAGCCAAGCAACGTGTAAAAACACCGCTGGTTCGTTCAACTGTACCTGTAATGAAGGTTATACAGGAGATGGAACCATGTGCACAGGTACGTAGTTTGCATTACAATTTCGTCATTATTTTGCTCTAAATTTAAAATCTAAAATTCTGGAATCGGCCGAGACCATTAACAGGCAGGCATGTAACGCTGTCTTTGGCACACCTATAATTATACTATAAATTATGCTCAGCAAGATAATAACCATTAATAGTTATTGATAAAAAGCATTTATACTTCAAAAAGTGACAATTATAAATTAATTATAATGTCTAATTGGACGTTATTATATGAACGCACGTGCATTAAGGTAAACCAACTCAGTCGTTTAATATTCAATCTTTATTGCCTTTGAAGATATTAACGAATGCACAGTTGGAGCTCATAATTGTCACAGTCAGGCAACGTGCAGTAATACCACTGGGTCGTTCAATTGTACCTGCAATGAAGGTTATTCAGGAAATGGAACCATGTGTGAAGGTATGCAATTAACAATACAACTTTGCAACCGCTCCCACAACAATTGCACCCGTTCGTTTCTCATCTATTGTCTAAACGCGGTTTGCCAACAAATTTACCTTATATGCATATGAAAGTCGTCAACATTTATATCCGTTTAGAATGTTACAGTAACAGTTAATCATAAAAGACTTTTATACTTCACTGAAAATGACAATAATGACCTTTACAGTCTAATTGGACGTTATTATTTAAAGAAAACCAACTCGATCGCTTAAAGTGCCTATACCATATTGTGGATTTTCAATATGTAAAAAGTTTAAGGTGTTATTAAAAAAATGCAATACATTTTGTTAGAGAAAAATCTTGATGGATTTATCTTAGCCTTTAAAGTTACCGGACCAGACCTCAAATCCTGAAATGCAGATCAGGTTTTTTTTGTTTAATTTATTTGACGCTATGTCCGGCAAGTTTAAAGGCTAATAAATCCATCCAGACAAAATTTTTCATTAACAAAGTATATTGCAAAGTTTTTTGAAATATCTTAAACTTTTGATGTATTCAAAATCTACAACCATGGTATGGGCAGTTTGTTATTCATGATTTATTATATGGCTGTTCAAAATCATTTCTTCTGATTAGTTGAGAGTGGGTCGTAAAACCCATATCCGGAGTGTGGTCCGTTTACTCCGTACCTGGACCAGTTCAGGCGTATAATAAACAGATTATTGACCTCGCTTGTTCAATCTGTGCTGTGAAATTTTAGACAGAGGTTTTTGCATGGATTATTCATTATCAATATATTTACGTTTAAGATGTTAAAAGTTAATCATAAGAGGCATTTATACTTCACTAAAAGTAACAATTATAACTACAGTCTAAATGGACGTTATTATATAAACATTCATTAAAGAAAATCAACTCGTACTATGTTTAATATTCATGATGTATTACCTTTAAAGATGTGGACGAATGCACATTTAAAACGCAAAAATGTCACAGCCAAGCAACGTGTAAAAACACCGCTGGTTCGTTCAACTGTACCTGTAATGAAGGTTATACAGGAGATGGAACCATGTGCACAGGTACGTAGTTTGCATTACAATTTCGTCATTATTTTGCTCTAAATTTAAAATCTAAAATTCTGGAATCGGCCGAGACCATTAACAGGCAGGCATGTAACGCTGTCTTTGGCACACCTATAATTATACTATAAATTATGCTCAGCAAGATAATAACCATTAATAGTTATTGATAAAAAGCATTTATACTTCAAAAAGTGACAATTATAAATTAATTATAATGTCTAATTGGACGTTATTATATGAAACGCACGTGCATTAAGGTAAACCAACTCAGTCGTTTAATATTCAATCTTTATTGCCTTTGAAGATATTAACGAATGCACAGTTGGAGCTCATAATTGTCACAGTCAGGCAACGTGCAGTAATACCACTGGGTCGTTCAATTGTACCTGCAATGAAGGTTATTCAGGAAATGGAACCATGTGTGAAGGTATGCAATTAACAATACAACTTTGCAACCGCTCCCACAACAATTGCACCCGTTCGTTTCTCATCTATTGTCTAAACGCGGTTTGCCAACAAATTTACCTTATATGCATATGAAAGTCGTCAACATTTATATCCGTTTAGAATGTTACAGTAACAGTTAATCATAAAAGACTTTTATACTTCACTGAAAATGACAATAATGACCTTTACAGTCTAATTGGACGTTATTATTTAAAGAAAACCAACTCGATCGCTTAAAGTGCCTATACCATATTGTGGATTTTCAATATGTAAAAAGTTTAAGGTGTTATTAAAAAAATGCAATACATTTTGTTAGAGAAAAATCTTGATGGATTTATCTTAGCCTTTAAAGTTACCGGACCAGACCTCAAATCCTGAAATGCAGATCAGGTTTTTTTTGTTTAATTTATTTGACGCTATGTCCGGCAAGTTTAAAGGCTAATAAATCCATCCAGACAAAATTTTTCATTAACAAAGTATATTGCAAAGTTTTTTGAAATATCTTAAACTTTTGATGTATTCAAAATCTACAACCATGGTATGGGCAGTTTGTTATTCATGATTTATTATATGGCTGTTCAAAATCATTTCTTCTGATTAGTTGAGAGTGGGTCGTAAAACCCATATCCGGAGTGTGGTCCGTTTACTCCGTACCTGGACCAGTTCAGGCGTATAATAAACAGATTATTGACCTCGCTTGTTCAATCTGTGCTGTGAAATTTTAGACAGAGGTTTTTGCATGGATTATTCATTATCAATATATTTACGTTTAAGATGTTAAAAGTTAATCATAAGAGGCATTTATACTTCACTAAAAGTAACAATTATAACTACAGTCTAAATGGACGTTATTATATAAACATTCATTAAAGAAAATCAACTCGTACTATGTTTAATATTCATGATGTATTACCTTTAAAGATGTGGACGAATGCACATTTAAAACGCAAAAATGTCACAGCCAAGCAACGTGTAAAAACACCGCTGGTTCGTTCAACTGTACCTGTAATGAAGGTTATACAGGAGATGGAACCATGTGCACAGGTACGTAGTTTGCATTACAATTTCGTCATTATTTTGCTCTAAATTTAAAATCTAAAATTCTGGAATCGGCCGAGACCATTAACAGGCAGGCATGTAACGCTGTCTTTGGCACACCTATAATTTACTATAAATTATGCTCAGCAAGATAATAACCATTAATAGTTATTGATAAAAAGCATTTATACTTCAAAAAGTGACAATTATAAATTAATTATAATGTCTAATTGGACGTTATTATATGAACGCACGTGCATTAAGGTAAACCAACTCAGTCGTTTAATATTCAATCTTTATTGCCTTTGAAGATATTAACGAATGCACAGTTGGAGCTCATAATTGTCACAGTCAGGCAACGTGCAGTAATACCACTGGGTCGTTCAATTGTACCTGCAATGAAGGTTATTCAGGAAATGGAACCATGTGTGAAGGTATGCAATTAACAATACAACTTTGCAACCGCTCCCACAACAATTGCACCCGTTCGTTTCTCATCTATTGTCTAAACGCGGTTTGCCAACAAATTTACCTTATATGCATATGAAAGTCGTCAACATTTATATCCGTTTAGAATGTTACAGTAACAGTTAATCATAAAAGACTTTTATACTTCACTGAAAATGACAATAATGACCTTTACAGTCTAATTGGACGTTATTATTTAAAGAAAACCAACTCGATCGCTTAAAGTGCCTATACCATATTGTGGATTTTCAATATGTAAAAAGTTTAAGGTGTTATTAAAAAAATGCAATACATTTTGTTAGAGAAAAATCTTGATGGATTTATCTTAGCCTTTAAAGTTACCGGACCAGACCTCAAATCCTGAAATGCAGATCAGGTTTTTTTTGTTTAATTTATTTGACGCTATGTCCGGCAAGTTTAAAGGCTAATAAATCCATCCAGACAAAATTTTTCATTAACAAAGTATATTGCAAAGTTTTTTGAAATATCTTAAACTTTTGATGTATTCAAAATCTACAACCATGGTATGGGCAGTTTGTTATTCATGATTTATTATATGGCTGTTCAAAATCATTTCTTCTGATTAGTTGAGAGTGGGTCGTAAAACCCATATCCGGAGTGTGGTCCGTTTACTCCGTACCTGGACCAGTTCAGGCGTATAATAAACAGATTATTGACCTCGCTTGTTCAATCTGTGCTGTGAAATTTTAGACAGAGGTTTTTGCATGGATTATTCATTATCAATATATTTACGTTTAAGATGTTAAAAGTTAATCATAAGAGGCATTTATACTTCACTAAAAGTAACAATTATAACTACAGTCTAAATGGACGTTATTATATAAACATTCATTAAAGAAAATCAACTCGTACTATGTTTAATATTCATGATGTATTACCTTTAAAGATGTGGACGAATGCACATTTAAAACGCAAAATGTCACAGCCAAGCAACGTGTAAAAACACCGCTGGTTCGTTCAACTGTACCTGTAATGAAGGTTATACAGGAGATGGTACCATGTTTTTAATAAATTTTACTACTTCATTATTTCGTCATCTGATTTGTTTTAAATTTAAAAATTCAATCATTCTGGAATCGGCGAGACCATTAACAGGCAGGCATGTAACGCTGTCTTTGGCACACCTATAATTATACTATAAATTATGCTCAGCAAGATAATAACCATTAATAGTTATTGATAAAAAGCATTTATACTTCAAAAAGTGACAATTATAAATTAATTATAATGTCTAATTGGACGTTATTATATGAACGCACGTGCATTAAGGTAAACCAACTCAGTCGTTTAATATTCAATCTTTATTGCCTTTGAAGATATTAACGAATGCACAGTTGGAGCTCATAATTGTCACAGTCAGGCAACGTGCAGTAATACCACTGGGTCGTTCAATTG
This sequence comes from Dendronephthya gigantea, assembly GCF_004324835.1. NCBI lineage: Eukaryota > Metazoa > Cnidaria > Anthozoa > Malacalcyonacea > Nephtheidae > Dendronephthya > Dendronephthya gigantea. Next base: position 471,157 of record NW_021163167.1, on the reverse strand, counting down.
TACCTGCAATGAAGGTTATTCAGGAAATGGAACCATGTGTGAAGGTATGCGATTAACAATACAACTTTGCAACCGCTCCCACAACAATTGCACCCGTTCGTTTCTCATCTATTGTCTAAACGCGGTTTGCCAACAAATTTACCTTATATGCATATGAAAGTCGTCAACATTTATATCCGTTTAGAATGTTACAGTAACAGTTAATCATAAAAGACTTTTATACTTCACTGAAAATGACAATAATGACCTTTACAGTTTAATTGGACGTTATTATTTAAAGAAAACCAACTCGATCGCTTAAAGTGCCTATACCATATTGTGGATTTTCAATATGTAAAAAGTTTAAGGTGTTATTAAAAAAATGCAATACATTTTGTTAGAGAAAAATCTTGATGGATTTATCTTAGCCTTTAAAGTTACCGGACCAGACCTCAAATCCTGAAATGCAGATCAGTTTTTTTTTGTTTAATTTATTTGACGCCATGTCCGGCAAGTTTAAAGGCTAATAAATCCATCCAGACAAAATTTTTTATTAACAAAGTATATTGCAAAGTTTTTTGAAATATCTTAAACTTTTGATGTATTCAAAATCTACAACCATGGTATGGGCAGTTTGTTATTCATGATTTATTATATGGCTGTTCAAAATCATTTCTTCTGATTAGTTGAGAGTGGGTCGTAAAACCCATATCCGGAGTGTGGTCCGTTTACTCCGTACCTGGACCAGTTCAGGCGTATAATAAACAGATTATTGACCTCGCTTTTTCAATCTGTGCTGTGAAATTTTAGACCGAGGTTTTTGCATGGATTATTCATTATCTATTTACGTTTAAGATGTTAAAAGTTAATCATAAGAGGCATTTATACTTCACTAAAAGTAACAATTATAACTACAGTCTAAATGGACGTTATTATATAAACATTCATTAAAGAAAATCAACTCGTACTATGTTTAATATTCATGATGTATTACCTTTAAAGATGTGGACGAATGCACATTTAAAACGCAAAAATGTCACAGCCAAGCAACGTGTAAAAACACCGCTGGTTCGTTCAACTGTACCTGTAATGAAGGTTATACAGGAGATGGAACCATGTGCACAGGTACGTAGTTTGCATTACAATTTCGTCATTATTTTGCTCTAAATTTAAAATCTAAAATTCTGGAATCGGCCGAGACCATTAACAGGCAGGCATGTAACGCTGTCTTTGGCACACCTATAATTATACTATAAATTATGCTCAGCAAGATAATAACCATTAATAGTTATTGATAAAAAGCATTTATACTTCAAAAAGTGACAATTATAAATTAATTATAATGTCTAATTGGACGTTATTATATGAACGCACGTGCATTAAGGTAAACCAACTCAGTCGTTTAATATTCAATCTTTATTGCCTTTGAAGATATTAACGAATGCACAGTTGGAGCTCATAATTGTCACAGTCAGGCAACGTGCAGTAATACCACTGGGTCGTTCAATTGTACCTGCAATGAAGGTTATTCAGGAAATGGAACCATGTGTGAAGGTATGCAATTAACAATACAACTTTGCAACCGCTCCCACAACAATTGCACCCGTTCGTTTCTCATCTATTGTCTAAACGCGGTTTGCCAACAAATTTACCTTATATGCATATGAAAGTCGTCAACATTTATATCCGTTTAGAATGTTACAGTAACAGTTAATCATAAAAGACTTTTATACTTCACTGAAAATGACAATAATGACCTTTACAGTCTAATTGGACGTTATTATTTAAAGAAAACCAACTCGATCGCTTAAAGTGCCTATACCATATTGTGGATTTTCAATATGTAAAAAGTTTAAGGTGTTATTAAAAAAATGCAATACATTTTGTTAGAGAAAAATCTTGATGGATTTATCTTAGCCTTTAAAGTTACCGGACCAGACCTCAAATCCTGAAATGCAGATCAGGTTTTTTTTGTTTAATTTATTTGACGCTATGTCCGGCAAGTTTAAAGGCTAATAAATCCATCCAGACAAAATTTTTCATTAACAAAGTATATTGCAAAGTTTTTTGAAATATCTTAAACTTTTGATGTATTCAAAATCTACAACCATGGTATGGGCAGTTTGTTATTCATGATTTATTATATGGCTGTTCAAAATCATTTCTTCTGATTAGTTGAGAGTGGGTCGTAAAACCCATATCCGGAGTGTGGTCCGTTTACTCCGTACCTGGACCAGTTCAGGCGTATAATAAACAGATTATTGACCTCGCTTGTTCAATCTGTGCTGTGAAATTTTAGACAGAGGTTTTTGCATGGATTATTCATTATCAATATATTTACGTTTAAGATGTTAAAAGTTAATCATAAGAGGCATTTATACTTCACTAAAAGTAACAATTATAACTACAGTCTAAATGGACGTTATTATATAAACATTCATTAAAGAAAATCAACTCGTACTATATGTTTAATATTCATGATGTATTACCTTTAAAGATGTGGACGAATGCACATTTAAAACGCAAAAATGTCACAGCCAAGCAACGTGTAAAAACACCGCTGGTTCGTTCAACTGTACCTGTAATGAAGGTTATACAGGAGATGGAACCATGTGCACAGGTACGTAGTTTGCATTACAATTTCGTCATTATTTTGCTCTAAATTTAAAATCTAAAATTCTGGAATCGGCCGAGACCATTAACAGGCAGGCATGTAACGCTGTCTTTGGCACACCTATAATTATACTATAAATTATGCTCAGCAAGATAATAACCATTAATAGTTATTGATAAAAAGCATTTATACTTCAAAAAGTGACAATTATAAATTAATTATAATGTCTAATTGGACGTTATTATATGAACGCACGTGCATTAAGGTAAACCAACTCAGTCGTTTAATATTCAATCTTTATTGCCTTTGAAGATATTAACGAATGCACAGTTGGAGCTCATAATTGTCACAGTCAGGCAACGTGCAGTAATACCACTGGGTCGTTCAATTGTACCTGCAATGAAGGTTATTCAGGAAATGGAACCATGTGTGAAGGTATGCGATTAACAATACAACTTTGCAACCGCTCCCACAACAATTGCACCCGTTCGTTTCTCATCTATTGTCTAAACGCGGTTTGCCAACAAATTTACCTTATATGCATATGAAAGTCGTCAACATTTATATCCGTTTAGAATGTTACAGTAACAGTTAATCATAAAAGACTTTTATACTTCACTGAAAATGACAATAATGACCTTTACAGTCTAATTGGACGTTATTATTTAAAGAAAACCAACTCGATCGCTTAAAGTGCCTATACCATATTGTGGATTTTCAATATGTAAAAAGTTTAAGGTGTTAAAAAAATGCAATACATTTTGTTAGAGAAAAATCTTGATGGATTTATCTTAGCCTTTAAAGTTACCGGACCAGACCTCAAATCCTGAAATGCAGATCAGTTTTTTTTGTTTAATTTATTTGACGCATGTCCGGCAAGTTTAAAGGCTAATAAATCCATCCAGACAAAATTTTTATTAACAAAGTATATTGCAAAGTTTTTTGAAATATCTTAAACTTTTGATGTATTCAAAATCTACAACCATGGTATGGGCAGTTTGTTATTCATGATTTATTATATGGCTGTTCAAAATCATTTCTTCTGATTAGTTGAGAGTGGGTCGTAAAACCCATATCCGGAGTGTGGTCCGTTTACTCCGTACCTGGACCAGTTCAGGCGTATAATAAACAGATTATTGACCTCGCTTTTCAATCTGTGCTGTGAAATTTTAGACAGAGGTTTTTGCATGGATTATTCATTATCTATATTTACGTTTAAGATGTTAAAAGTTAATCATAAGAGGCATTTATACTTCACTAAAAGTAACAATTATAACTACAGTCTAAATGGACGTTATTATATAAACATTCATTAAAGAAAATCAACTCGTACTATGTTTAATATTCATGATGTATTACCTTTAAAGATGTGGACGAATGCACATTTAAAACGCAAAAATGTCACAGCCAAGCAACGTGTAAAAACACCGCTGGTTCGTTCAACTGTACCTGTAATGAAGGTTATACAGGAGATGGAACCATGTGCACAGGTACGTAGTTTGCATTACAATTTCGTCATTATTTTGCTCTAAATTTAAAATCTAAAATTCTGGAATCGGCCGAGACCATTAACAGGCAGGCATGTAACGCTGTCTTTGGCACACCTATAATTATACTATAAATTATGCTCAGCAAGATAATAACCATTAATAGTTATTGATAAAAAGCATTTATACTTCAAAAAGTGACAATTATAAATTAATTATAATGTCTAATTGGACGTTATTATATGAACGCACGTGCATTAAGGTAAACCAACTCAGTCGTTTAATATTCAATCTTTATTGCCTTTGAAGATGTTAACGAATGCACAGTTGGAGCTCATAATTGTCACAGTCAGGCAACGTGCAGTAATACCACTGGGTCGTTCAATTGTACCTGCAATGAAGGTTATTCAGGAAATGGAACCATGTGTGAAGGTATGCAATTAACAATACAACTTTGCAACCGCTCCCACAACAATTGCACCCGTTCGTTTCTCATCTATTGTCTAAACGCGGTTTGCCAACAAATTTACCTTATATGCATATGAAAGTCGTCAACATTTATATCCGTTTAGAATGTTAACAGTTAATCATAAAAGACTTTTATACTTCACTGAAAATGACAATAATGACCTATACAGTCTAATTGGACGTTATTATTTAAAGAAAACCAACTCGATCGCTTAAAGTGCCTATACCATATTGTGGATTTTGAATATGTAAAAAGTTTAAGGTATTATTATCTTAGCCTTTAAAGTTACCGGACCAGACCTCAAATCCGGAAATGCAGATCAGTTTTTTTTTTGTTTAACCGATTTGACGCGATGTCCGGCAACTTTAAAGGCTAATAAATCCGTCAAGACAAAATTTACAAAGTATATTGCAAAGTTTTTTAAGATACCTTAAACTTTTGATGTATTCAAAATCCACAACAATAGTATGGGCAGTTTTATATTCATGATTTATTATAATGCGGTTTAAAATCATTTATTCTGATTGGTTGAGAGCAGTCCGTAAAACCCATATATGGAGTGTTGTCCGTTTACTCCGTACCTGGACTAGTTCAGGCGTATAATAAACAGATTGTTGACCTCGTTTGTTCAATCTGTGCTGTGAAATTTTAGACAGAGGTTTTTGCATGGATTATTCATTATCTATTTACGTTTAAGATGTTAAAAGTTAATCATAAAAGGCATTTATACTTCACTAAAAGTAACAATTATAACTATACAGTTTAATTGGACAGTATTATATGAACATTCATTAAAGAAAACCAACTCGGTGGTTAATATTCATGATTTATTACCTTTGAAGATTTGGACGAATGCACACTTAAAACGAATAATTGTCACAGCCAAGCAACGTGTAAAAATACCATTGGTTCTTTCACTTGTACCTGCAATGAAGATTATACCGGAAATGGAATTACATGCGAAGGTATTTTTCATTACAACTTTGGTGATGCTAGTGCGACCATTGCTCGCGTTGGCTGCTCATTATTTGTGAATCCTGGTTGCACCGTCTTAAATTTACCGAGTGTTAATCCACCGGCTATAAAAATTAATACGCTTGAATTTACTCGGGATTAAAAGCTTCTTGTAACTTTTATTTATCAGGAACCATAGTTATGATTTGCACAGTCTAGTCTTGCATTGTATACTCTTACATATGCAGCATTAGTTTGTCGATTTGAAAGTAAAGCATTGTTATTTGTTGAGGAAAACCTCGTCACTGTAAGCGCAAATGCGGTCTTTCTTTTTTCGCATAGATAGAGTTTTCTTCATACCTAAATGACGCGTGAAATTATCCAAAACGATTTTGATGTCATGATCTGCTTAAACCTTTCGTACATAATACAAATCGGTATTATACCCTAGCCGGCTGATGATTTTTTCCCGATTTGCTAATATTATTTTGGTGTTCAATGACTGTGAATATAATGAATTTTTAAATGAAGCAATGAAGAAAATAAAAGTAAGCTAAATTTTAATTTGATATCCTGACTTATATGTCTTTCCACATTCAATGGGGGTTTATTCCAGTTCAAGAGCTTTAATTTTTTTCACGTTATGGCAAATGAGAATTTTTGGTACATCCCATCTAACAATAGACCTTTTCAGCTTGTATGCAAATTGACCCATTTCAAGTTATTTTTCTTGGTTATTCCATGGTCACAACATATGAAATAGGTTAACTTAATTGCATGTAAGCTGAAAAGGTTTATTTGGTTCGATTGGAATCCAATCACATTACATGAAGGTGCGAAATTTACTTCTATAAATACGCTTCTTTACTGTCTCTCTAATTCAATTTTACTCTTTAAATAAAAGCAAACGATTATTACAACCTCGTACCCGAGGCAAATAAGTGCAAAAAAAATAAATCTTCGCGCTAGATACATCACAATTTTAATTGACTGCAATGACGTGAGGAAGCAGAGTATCGGCGCAGTTCATTAGGCTTAGTTGCACTTACTGCTTCCTGATAAAAAATCCCAAGATCAAAAATCCTAAAATCAAAATACATCGGATCGCCTTCAATTTAGGTGCAGCGGGAGGTTTCCAAAAAAGGTTAAATTTAATTCCAGCAGAATCTAGCTAGGTTAGCGTTAACCGGTTTTTAATAAACAACTGGGCGACCAGGATTCTTTTGAAGCTGCTCAAACTTTTAGTTGGAGATATTAATGTAGATACACCTTAAATGAAATGCATTTTATTCAAGTTTTACTCTCCCGAGCTACGTGCAAAAATGCAAAACATCCTTTTCAACAAATGCATGAAAAAGATTTCTTGTCCAATAAATGTAGAAATAACCCATAACATGAGAAAGAGGCTCAGGGGCGAAGACCGCAAGCCTCGTTCTCGAGTTATTACTTATTTCCATACCTATTTATCAAAATGAAAAATTCTTTTTCGTCAATGCGGTGAAGAAGGATGTTTTGTATCTTTGCGCGGCTCGTGAGAAATCCATCTCATTTACTTAAGGTAAAACGATAATGTTGTGACGTAATTACCCAAAAGGTCTATTGGATTTTCCATATCTTTCTTTCCAGACATAAACGAATGTGTTGGAGAATCGCGAAAATGTTCAGGTCAAGGTCAAGAATGTGTTAACTTCCCTGGAGCATACCGTTGCCATTGTACCAGTCCACGACAGCAAATTGTTGATGAAGAATGTACTGGTAGGTTTCGCGTGCATGTAGCTTAACATCGTTGGCAACCTGGGTCACCTGCATGTGCCTGAACTTCCTCTTAAGCCGATTGTTTGTTTTCAATGCAATACAAGCCTAGCCAATTGCTGATAACCAGTCTGGTTCACATTTCGCGCATGCGCCTAATCAACAAAAACATCGATTTTCTAATGTCCAGCATGCACTGTCCATAAATCTAGAATTTAAACAACTTTGGGTCTGTATATTGTGCGACAAAATGCTCTGGCGTCATCACAATATCTGGCCAGAATTTGTACCCCTAAACATTGCTTAAACATCACGAGTACTATAATTCCTGAATTGTACTCGACATCGCATGATTAGCTCTACAAGTTGCATATTTTGCGAGTTGTAATTGCACTATTTCTCATAGCGAATAAAAAAACACTCTAGTATATACAACTAGCCAGTCGCCATTCAGAATACAAAATATGAAATTTATCAATTTTTGTTTTTCAAAATGTATTTATTACCAAGTACTGAAAATTTTGAAAATTATCTTGGTTGATTTTGTAACCATCCGAATGATTTTGCCAAAGTAAATAAAATAGCGCGAAATTATTTGCATAGAAACTAAACAGTCCTGTACGTCCTAGCAAAGGCTATAAAGTTACGAAATACTAGAAAAAGTAGAAAATATTGTATAAAAATCTGAAAGAAGTGTGTTAAAAATTATGTCTTAAGATGGTCTAGTAGATTAAAATTTTCTCTCTTATTTTGAAAAAGATAAAAATCTTTTCATGACATATTGCAAGCCAAGTTGCTCTGAGTAAAAAAAGAATTGTAGGAATCTTCAATCACTATACAGTAATCCCTCGCTAACTCGAACTCCCAAGGGGGAAGAAAAATTGTTCGAGTTACCGGGGGTTCGAGTTAACCGGAGTTGGTGTCAGATTACGTTTATTATAAGTAATACAATAAGATATAAAATCCAATCGAATCATTCTTCAAGGGATACCAGGCCTCTCAATATGAATGGTCAGCGAGAGTGGACGACGTTTTGAAATTAAAAAGATCGAAAGAATACAAAATGAACTAAAAAAGTTAGATCAATAACGACCGTAGCACCACACAAAATCTTTTAAAATTTATAAGCATTTATATACAATTATACACTGATTAACTTGTTGTTATTTTGATCGTTTCCAGTTGTCAAAATTCTATCTTCTCACATTTTAAAGTTTGCTGATCTATGATTCGAAGCCAAAATTCGAGTTAACCGGATATATTTGACCAAGGGGTGACAAAATTTGTTCAAATTAGCGAGGAGTTCGAGTTAAGCGAGTTCGAGTTAAGCGGAATAAATTACTGTAAAAAACATTATCAAATTCAAGGGGAATTGGATTTAGTTCGAGTTAGCGAGGAGTTCGAGTTAAGCGAGTTCGAGTTAGCGGGGGACTACTGTAGTTACCCAGACCAAAAACATCAAATGGTGGAAGATAGACGATTTTTGTGAACACGATAACAAACTGGGTTTTGACGCTTGAACGACTGAACTAGTTTTATTTAGTTCTAAATATTTTTTCTCGGAGCTGAACTAATAAATAAAACTTCTGCAGTAATAAACGTTTTGCCATCGACTCCTTTTATTTGCTTGAGGTAAAACCTTAATTAATTACATTTTTCGTTTAATTCTTGCGTTCTTCATATACTTTTTGAGAACAAATATTCAGTATCGATTACGGAAACGTTTAAGTTTGCACTTTTCATCCCTGGAAATTTTTAAAACAGAATAAATCGTGATTTCAATGTTAGTACATTTAAAAGACTGCGACAAAGGGCTACGAAGATTTTACGATTTTATCATATCAAAAAGAAACAAACATTTATGTTTGGGGTAATGAAGCGAGTGGTGCAATGCATGATTATGAACGATTTAAATATAAATAAAGCTCCACTGGACCAAAAATATGTACTTACATCAGGTACTAATAAGTTACACAGGTATTGTAAAATCAACATTTCGTTTTCCAATATAAGATCGTTTTGTTGTCATAATGTATCTAAACATTGATCGGCAATACCCCTTAGGTTTAGACAGTGTTGTAAACAACTTGTAAAATGAATTTGTACTAAATAAGATTTGAATGCACATGCAAACCAGTTACAAACACTAGTGGTTGTATTTTTCCGATACAGTCAATCTAATTTGTATGTGGTATACAGGGTGTGAATGTGACCTTATTCACGAAATTTGGTTGGGTAAAAATGTCATTAATTATTCATGCTTTGATATGATTATACAGTGTTTGCCAACCATCACAGAAGATTATGATTAATGAAATAACTCAGCTCGCATTCATTTTAGTACACGCATACACTCCATACAGTATGCATGACTCTGTTACACAATTAAAATTTTACAGTATACATGTCCTGTCCTACCCCGCATAAACTAATTCAATTAAAACGCAACTTACACGCGTCTTCTCTTCCCTTTTATAGATATTCAGGCCTCTGTCGAAGGTCAATTTGTGATTATAAATCGCGTCTACATCTCTGCCTATGATGATCCACAAAGTTTAGAATACTTTCAATTTACTGAACTGTTACTCAATGAGGTACGTCAGCAACGTCATTCTGATAAATATTCATGGTGGCTCGTGTGCTTTTTGCTTAAATTTCTATTATGTTTTGCCGCACTGATTGCCCGCCCCCCCCCCCTTTGAATAATTGTGCAAATTTTAAACGATTTCGCGCAACGTATATTCAATGCGCTAAAAATTTAGATAATTAGCCTTACTTTTTCGAAACTCATAAAACAATATTTAAAACTGCGATGGTAAGTAATCGACTATAAGGTTTACCGTTTTAGAGGTGTAAGTTTCGTCCTTGTAACGGACGATTATACCTATATAATTTCCTGTAAAAGATTTTAAAATCTTCAGCGATAGAAGAACCGACGTCATGCATGAACAACGAAATGTTATGTTTAATACACAAGAGAGTTTTTCTTTTTTAAGAAAATTACTAATTTTGCAACGTAAGAAATTAGTTTATTTGTACAAGGTAAAACTTTTTAAAACATGTTCGTAAGAATTGGGCGATTGTGATTGGAAATGGGAATGGCTGTTTCAACCCCTAAAAGAAAAATTAACTTTAACTGAAATCATCAATTTATGAACACAACCACGTGTATTTGTTATATGCAGAGCTTTCTATCTTTTACCCGGGCCTGTGCATGTCAGTGCAATATTCACCATTGCACTACACAAATCCCGGGGTAACAAACCAAAAGTTAAAAAAATTGATGACTTAAGTATTAATTGATTCACCATGCAAAATGTCAAAAAAGTTTAATTTTCTTACAAAGAAACATCGCTGATATTCCAATAATACTATAATCCTAATATTAACACTATAAAAAGTCCACAAAACGTAATGTTTTCTGAGGTATCGGTAAATAAGTTTTTTACTCTATATCAGATATCACTTGCCAAAGAAAAGCCAAACACGGTAAACAGCGAAATATGCGCCACACGTGATTATAGTTGTTATTTCCCATGAGAAATAGCGCGTTATCTCCCTTTGCTGGGGTTGCGTGGGCGACGTTCGTCACTCTCGCGTGATTGTAGCAAAAACAAAATGGCCGACAGTTTTGGTTAGGACTGATAAAGAGAAATTAAAACACTCTTTGAAATTTCAGTTTCCAGAGATCCAAAACAAAATATGAAATAAAAATATTTAGGAGGAAGTAGAACTGACAAAAGGTAGTTCTTTGTTCATGAGAACGGGTTTTTCAATTCAAATTTAATTAACATGTAAACTTTCAGTGAAAGATTGACTGAGATAGTCGATCGAGTTAAATTTTTTACAATTTATTGTATAGCAAATATACCACTTGCTCCCGTCGTATATATGCATGGCTGATAGCCAACTCGGTGCTATATACGCATCTTGTCGGATATCAGCTGATATAATCATACGACTTGAGCTCGTGGTGTAATTTTTAAACATATATATACATAAATATGTACAATAATTCATATTTTGTCTTCTTATAGCTTACGAACCTCTACACGAGAACAGCGAGGCTACGTTTCACCTTTCAGTCAATCATCATTTTACGACTATTGTAAGTTTTAACAGCCTTTTTGAGATTTTGCTCAACTCTTTATACAGCGCCTTAGCTGTACAGGTGCATATACAGGGTGTCCCAAGAAACCCCTCAAAACTTTTACAATCGCGTGTTCTTAAGATTTCAATGATCAACGGATTTCTGCCTGCGGGGACTTAACGCAAATCATAAAATGCTAAATACAAAAATGTACAAATTGAAACTTCAACCCGTGTTGAAACTTTGTGTTGTTGTCAGGTAATCGCGTAAATACGGACAAAAAAAATTCGCTTTGAGAATGCTTTTTCGTTTGTTTATTTCATTTTTATGTTCAGTCATAGTCCCTTTAAGTTATTGTCACTTTGGATTTTTTAAAGCGCTCGAAGAATCGAAATAGGTCTACTACCGGCCTTTACAGAGGAAATTAGTCGAGCATAAGACGAATATATGAATATACACTCCACTCCCAGTTAAGCCTTTAGCTACAGTGCTCTCTTTATATACTTCTCTTTACGCATTTTTGGTTTGTTTAGATTTCGTTTATTACAGAAACGGACTGAAGCCCCGTTTACCCTATACAGTAAATTTTTTGGAACGGCACAGCTAAAATGGGTACGCGTGCCCCATTTCTTAGTGCTCAAGCTGACAATACAAAGGTCGGGAAAGAATAAAATGGGCAGTGGTATGCTCATTTTTCCGTGCCGTGCCGATTAACTGAGTGTAGTGTAAACGGGGCATGAGCCATCATATTTTAGCTTTTCATAACCGCGTTAAACCTAAAAATAATATGTGGTCCCAGCATACAATATATACAGACGATGGAGTTTTTTTTATTTGCTTGGTGAAGACGCAATGTTTGCGAATCGCTATTCAGTGTATCGAACAAATAGAAAATTCCCTAGTCCCCGCAAAACGCTGTGCGAAAGACTATTTACTCACAGAGATTTAAATTTCACTTCTTGCTCTATATGATATATAGAGCCTATCGATGGAAGTCCTAAGATAAAAGTTCGTAGGCTATAAGGGCTGCATGTATGCCTCGAGTGACGAGTTTATTTATCTTGGGGGATTTTGATTCATTGAAAGGTTGCTCTATTTTGTGCTGTTTTTTTAATATAGCCGTATTATTTATAGGGTTGCACTTTTTATTCCATTTTAGTAAAAAATTTTGTCGAATTTCTCACATTTTTAATTGGAAAAACTGATCCACTTGAGCGTTGCATACTTGCTAAACTCCCCCCCCCCCCCCACCGCCTTTGTAGCTTTCTCAGCGATCGACTCGAAATCCGTATCGAACCGTTACAAATATTATATGATTTACATGCAGATTTTTCCGTGGAAATCGCCCAGATCATTCACAGAAATAATTGTTTCCTGTTATCGTAATTTCTACTTTCTTAGTGTCATATACATTTCAGTCCCGGGCAAAATTACTGTATCAAAATCTAATCCCCATAAAATTATGGAACTGATAGAAAATATATTATTCGCGATTAACCTATCGAAATGCCACTGGATGCTAAAGAACAAAAGTTTCTGGTGGTAAACGTGAAGTCACGAATCTTGCATTATAATATGTTTAGATAAGTCTAATTTTCTCTTTTCACGATTACAGCCCAGGATCTGTTGTTTCTGATTACGTTGCAACATTCAATGATTCCACTGGAATAAACAGTAACAATATTCAAGACGAATTGGTCGAGTCAATGAATTTCACACAAAACGGCACATTTCTTGGGGCAGATCTCCAAATCAGCAAGAGCACAGATCGCACTGTAGTAAAAGGCCTTTTCAGTGTGAAAGGTATGTAACTCCCAAATATATTTTCGTTTTATTGAATATTTTCGCTAGAAGAAATACATGCATGCAAAATCCGCTCGCCTGAAGCAATTAACATATTTTCCAACAGTAAAATTTTATAATAGGCGAATTCATATTAGAGACGGGAAACTCGTCTAAGAGGGGAAACTCGTCTAACGTGAATTCGATCACAGACGCGTTTCTCGTCCGAATTTACCCGCCTAACTTTCCTGTCTAAACAGACGGGTAAGTTGGACGGGAATCCCGCGTCTAAACAATTTTATCGTAATAATTACGATACCCTTTTTGGCATTACCCGACCCATCACACGTATAACTTTATCCATTCCTATTCAATATATTTTGACGAAGATTTAGCATCAACTTTCCCGTTTAATATATGAATTCGGCTAATGCTCGTTTCTGCTGAATGATCGAAGGCGTATAAGTAAAATCCTATATAGCTATAATCAAGTACAATTATAAAGTCGATTCTTGCAGATTCAACAATGATCACAATTGTCCTGCGAATAGTTTGAACAATTTTTAACAATACTACAAACCAGGTTCACATTAAAAATAAATGCTTTACTAATCAAAATAATTTTAACGAATTTGATGAAAATAATTCAAATTTGTTGATAAATCCACAAAAATCCACATAACTTACAAAACACGTGCATGCTTTGAAATAAAAAATCTACCTTTTCAAAAACATGTAAGAACAAATGATTTACCAGAATTGAAAAACTGTGTAATACTGCCCCTGTGCATAAAAAATCATTTCCTTCTTTCACTTTTAGAATCTTTGATTTTAGCTATCCGAAGGCATAATTTACATTCTCTTTTAATCAATTTCACGAGTCAATTTATCGTAAATTTTCAAGATCATCCAAGTGAAAAAATGAATATTTTTTTTAAAAAAATTCAAAATATCAGTTATGCTGACGCGAACCGATATTTTATTTTAGCTAATAATAGCACATTTGCAAACGTTTGCTAGTCACCAGTTTCAACTCGTGTTGAATTTATACAAAAACACGTCCAGCGTCCATAATGACGGGCAACTTCAATTTAGTATTTGCATTCCCGGTAATTAAATTCTCCGGGCGGAATTAGTACCCTTGCCCGGCGCCCTGTAAAATATGCGCAATTTATAAACTTGTACAATGCATTACAAGCATTTAATGAAGCACAAATATAATTCCGACTGTATTTTCATCGAACAGAGAGCTGAGAGCTTATAGGACGAAACAGATGTATAGACATCTCTTACGTGAATATATATCACATTCGATGATAGGATCGATTAACGCGTCGTAGCATCAAGTCATGCATAGACATAATTCGCGCAGTTTTATATAGCTAACATTTAGATTATTTACTATGCAAGTATTTTGGCTATTCCGGATCCTTTAAAATAATTGGAGGATAAAATTTTTTTACATCATACATCTCGTTACATTTATTTGACAAAGAAACGCGGTGTATTTTGTATCTGTGAACTGAGAAAATTGCATGAGCAACTAAATGAATCATAGACATATTAGCAATAAACCTTTTGCTTGATTCAGTGTTTTGTTTAACCTGGACCTTTAAATTTTTTCTGGCAGAAGTCAAAGCCCTGAATCTGTTAGATAGGGACAAACGTGTGGTTGTTTAGGGCATGAAAACTTTGCACTATCCTTGGATCCCTAAGAGAAATATTATTTACAACAGAATATGATTATGCAAATGTTGCACATGTGCAAGGGAGAGAAAATGGTTTATATCTTAACTACAAATACATGCATGCAGCAATCCTCGCTATTTCAAAGTCAAGTAGATGCTCTTCCGAGCTAGCCACAACTCAGGTTATATTGTGAAACGACTGCAATGAATTGACAGCTAATAATAGTTCTGATAAAAGTGAAGAAAACATCACCCATATTTCTGCTGCATTAAGCGCCAGGTAATATTATGGACTCTTATACAGCCTAAGTAAACAGTAGCTACGTCAAATGTTATTCCTCGAATATTTATGTAGCGAATATTTGCATTTTCTCAGTAGTCGACGTTAAAAACATTTAAGTGAGATTTTTTACCAAAATTCAAATTTACACTTTCAAAAACAGTTAGAGCAATGTTGTGCTCGCTTTTCGTAATCAGTTATGTCTTTGCAAAACGACATGCCAAGTTCATATAAAATAAACTGGATCTCGGCAAGTATAAAATAATCAAAATTGATATGTACCTCTTTTTTAAAAAACACTTGGTACCTTATATATTATGTATCGGCACATCCTCATCCGTATCTGTATCTGTATATTAACTTATATAGTTTATCGATATGTTTGCCCAAAATAACTTTTCGTATTTTATTTTGTATAATGTTTTTAAAGTCGTCAGCAATTTAACTGTCATTTCGTAAACTCTTTTGTAAAAGTGTTTCATAAACTTGTTTCAAAATAAAACGAGAAAAAACAAGATAAAGGATGACAGATACAGTGGCGTAGCCAGCCCGAAAATTTAGTCATGCTATGCTAATTTTTTGGTGTAATTGACTGCGAAAACAATGAATTTCTAAAGAAATGAATAATGTTAATAACATAAAATTTGCATAGCATGACTAAATCGTCAGGCTGGCTACGCCACTGAGCAGATAACAAACATGGACACAGTTCAATAGAAAGCGGTGTAGGATAAATAATTCATAATGTGCAAACTTATAAGTGTTTTAAAAGGGTGCATCAACATTGTTTACACTTTATGAATTACAGTATGATTATTTTTGTACCGAACGATGGCAGTGTTCGCTATATATAATATACTCGATAAAATATAATATTAATTGATTCGAGATTTGAGTCATTTCATAATATGGGTTTAGGTCAGGTTAGCTTAGAGGCTTGTGTACTTGGTTTGAAGTAGCGAGGGGTTGGTGTTGCTGCATGCATGTATTTCTAAGTTATGTTGTATATGCAGTACACTATTTATTTAAAAAATATCACTTTATATACCAATGAGACTATATTAGCACATGCTTATAATTATATTATATAAATATCATGCATGTAACTATACCGTAAAGGAGATATACGTACACTCTTTTTACAATCTTTTTTTTTCTTTAACAGATTATGACGAATGCAATAAAAGTAGCATCCTGCATACTCCTGATTGTGGTAACAACTCACTATGTATGAACACAGACACAAGTTATAAGTGTGTTTGTCTTTCTGGATATGAAAAAAGTAACGGAAGCTGTCTTGGTAAGCATAAACACGTTCTGCTATACGGTTAAATATTCTATTTGTCTCAAAGTTTTGCATTTCTAATGTTACAATTCTTAACTCATTTTATTAGCCATTACTTTTGACAAAGATGATGTCAATATCGTCAGGAATTTGATGATTGTAGTCGTTATATGGAGTACACTGTGTTTTGCGATCGCCATTATTCTGGTTCTTATCGCTGGATTTAGGTAAGCCCCATTTACACTTGTTGGACTGAGATTTTTACTTTTCGTCGTTGAAAAAAAATTCTATTGATGCCCGTTAATTGTTCATGCAGGACGATTTCAGGTATCAGGTGTACGCGCATTGGGGGTAAAGAACTTTTAGTATTAACATATTTATATTATACAATAAAAACAATACAAAATGGATGCTTGGAAATACGGAAATTATTTCTTGCTGGTTGAACCCCGTTGGCGTAAACAAATTTCAAAATTCAAAACTAAGCCGACCATATTGCGTATTTGCTGTGACGTAGGGAAGAGTGATGTGTTCCCGACGGCTTTTCACAAAATTCAACCAAAAAGAGTTTGTATTTTCGCAAATTTCTCATATTTACAATGGCTTTTAAAACAAAAAAAATGTTTCGGAAATGTTTTGGGAAGTCAGTTGCCACATAGATTTAGTTTTTTGTGTATATTTTTGTATTTATAAGTACGAGTATTTTGATGTGTAACTTTGTGTATGTAGTTCGTAAATGTGAAAATACGACTTGAGAGTTGCCAACCTTATGTAAACATATACATAATACATAATTCAAGTGAAGTGCACTGAAAAAAATGGCGGCGCCCGCGATGATATGTCAACAGTTGAATTAAGGATGAGGATAATTCATGTAAAGCAACACAATAGCGGGCTATCTGTGATGTAGCCTGGCTATAGCTATGTTATAAATCTGCATAATCTCCCACGTAAAACAGTTGAGCAATGAAGATTGATTTCGCGTACTCTTTGAATAACATTTACTAATGCATAACCAACGAAAACTCCTATCTAATATGGTTTTATTATCTTATTAGCATGTGTGCAGAAGTGTATGATGAAAAACGTGAACAATTTGAGACAGAATTGCACTCAATGCCAGAGACTGTCACTTCTCCCGTCTACACGACATATCCTGCCATGGAACATTATTATGCAGACAACGAGTAAACATACTTTTTGAAATGAGGCCTATAAAATTGTTTTGCGGTTTTATGCACAACATAAAAATTTGTCCATAAATTTAATTATCTATGCACTCACATAACGTACTTATTGATTTCACGTATTATAATATTACTACTTTTATACAGTTTTTATACAGTTATACACTATTTAGTCGGCTATCAGCTCATGGTAATCGACTCGAGCTCGTGGTAATTTTTTTTATAATGTAGCTACTATAAACACCATTTTATGATAGAAATAAACATTGCGTAAAAAAATTAACCAGTTTCGCTATTGATTTACTTTCAGTCGATCTTTCGCTGAAAATATTATTAAATTTAATTTAAAAACGCGTTTTTATTAACAAAAAGCTGTTTATTGTCAGTTCTAATTACGGTCTCGCACGTAAATATTTTTTCTCCCATTTTGGTGATTTGTTTTAAATAATTTATGTGGAAACTAAACTTTCAAAGTGTTTTAATATCTCCTTTATTACTCCTAAGCATAACTGTTGGCCATTTTGTTTTTGCTAGAAGCGGAGTAATAGGGAGTAATAGAGAGTTATATATGGTTCCAGTTTTATTAAAGTTTATTACTGTCCCCTTTATGGTAGTTGCTACCGTAACCGTTTCGACAGACTATTCTACGGTTTCTCTGGATGACAGAATTTACCTGGAATGCTAGTGAGTTCTGCTGGTTCGTCAAGCTCTTCAGTCGTGATACTTTCGCGATGAAGTTGTCACCCTACGAATTCGCGTTTGAACGTCGGAGGAAATTGTTTCTCCTTGATCCAAGAACTTTGTAGCCTTTCGACAATAGATTGTCTGCTTTTTAAGATGGTAGGTAACTCGACGATGAAATGAATATTTGGGTTAATGCTATCTAGATTTTCAAGGGCACTTTGCACATCTTTGCGTTTCAGAGATGCATTGGAATCGTATCTTCGCCACCTGCAGGCGGGCGTAGGATAGGGTATTAGAGAGTTTATGATTCACTACGTTGCTAGGAAAGAGCGTTAGAAAGACTTGGTGACAAGCGCGGCCAATGCGTCGTGTGTGATTCCGACGCGTACTCTACGATTCTACAACGGAATTTTGTCTATTTTACGTTGTGATCACTACGCTACGAACTTCA
The DNA here is from genome assembly GCF_004324835.1 of Dendronephthya gigantea. Lineage (NCBI taxonomy): Eukaryota > Metazoa > Cnidaria > Anthozoa > Malacalcyonacea > Nephtheidae > Dendronephthya > Dendronephthya gigantea. Next base: position 452,455 of record NW_021163167.1, on the reverse strand, counting down.
ATATCGAATATCGAATATTTTTTCATTCAAAACGTGAATATAAGATCTTATCTTTTGTTGTGTAATGAATTTATTCTTTTTATTCTTTTAACTACATTTTCTGTAGTATTCGATCGTTAAATTTAGTAATTTATTAGTAGCGTCCACATTTTTATCCTAGAACTGGAAGATTACAAAATACATATCCGAGATTGCATAAATTAATAAACAACGAATTACAACCACAAGCTCATCATTTTCTATTTCTTCTTGGCTGAACCTTTTGTGTTTCCAGTACAGGAGGCACTAGTGCAATTTGGACTGCCGGTTTGTTTCTCGAAAAGTTCAATCACGAAGTTCGTTTAATATAATCGTTTTCCATTTATATTATGCTAGCGCGTTGTGTTTGGTAACGTAAGGAACAGAATGGGATTTGGCTTGGGCCGCGTTTTGTTACCAAGCCTCTCTAACGCGTCTTCTCTAGCCGCGTCTTTTAACGCGTCTTCTCTAGCCGCGTCGTGAATCGTAAACTCCGTATTACTGCAAACGATCATTATCTCTGCGATGAAAGCACTATAACACTTCCAGAGACTTCTGGTGCAGTAGAGACAGCCTTCGAATTTAAAGCAATCTTTAAAGACTAATCATGAAGTATATCGTTACTATAAATAAAAATATCTTAAATAAAAATAAGTTGTTGCACAACGTTTGACACCACCGTTTTTTGCAATGTGGATGTTACGTAATATGGTTCTATAATTCTTATGCACATAAAGTTGAATATTTTTTGGCTTCAAACACGATTGGAATTCTCCATTATATTTAACAGATCGAGGGTTACATCAATAATTTATAATTTTCCTGTTGCCGTGCATGTTTTGATGTGATATTTTATGAAACTCGCACGTTTCCACTCTATGAAAGCTGCCCATAGTCCTGCACCTAGAACAAGTCAGGGAGATGATCGTTTTCCCCAGGGCACGAAAACTCCAAGATCGTGACGGAGATGATGTTAATCAGCCTTCTTTAGAAGAAATGCGGTGCCAATGTCGGGAAAAAAGGTGTGTCTGATCATGGCCGTTGCAATCTAGGATAAGAATCTGAGATATATAGGCTAGTTCACACTTAACCTTGGCAAACCGGTTTTATGTAGATTTACTATACGTTAGGTTTAGATTTACAATACATTTACACAACAACAATTGTCACACAACAAAAAATTAAATTGGACACATGAAAAAGATTATTTTACACGTAAAAAAATTTTGGGTGGAAAAAAAATGGACGAAAATTCGTCATAAGAAAAAGATTGAGATGAAAAAAAATTGACATGCAAAAAAAATTTGAAAGAAGAAAACATTTGAGAGGAAAAAAAATTTGGACACCTGAAAAAAATTGAAACGAAAAAATATTTTGCCACAAGAAAAAAAATTGACATGAAAAAAATTGAGCACAGGAAATAAAATTGAGACGAAAAAAATTGGCAGGGAAGAAAAAAATTGATACGAGGGGTACAATCTCCGGGCAATCTACTCTTACACGGCAAATAAGGCGCAGGTCTCAAACCGTTTAACCAACGCGCTGTAAACACACAAATATTGTTACACAAGAATAAAATTAACACAAAAAGAATTTGGACATATGAAAAAAAATTGGACACGTGAAAAAATTTTGGGTGGAAAAAAATTTGGACAAGAAAAAGGAAAGGAAAAAAATTGGATAGAGGAAAAAAATCGAGATGAAAAAAAATTTGGACACAGGAAAAAAAAATTGACAAAAAAACTCTACCGTCTATGATTAAGAACATTGGCGACTTTGAATGCGACCATTTTGTCAAAATAACCTGCAAAAAATTGTAACACAAGAAAAAGGTTTAAAGCAAAAAAGTTTGGACACAAGAAAAAATTTTCGCAGGTAAAAATTGAATACAAGAAAAAAAAATTGAAACGAAAATTTTTTTGCTACATTTCGACTATTTTCTGTCAAAATAACCTGGGGTACAATCTCCGAGCAGAATTAGTGCTCGGCAAATCAGGCACAGATGTCAAAATGTCCCAACGGCCCGCTGTAAAGTTTTTATTTTTCACTCTTTTTTCTCTCTTTGTTATTTTTCTATTTTTTTTGGAAATAAATTACAGCGTTTTTCTCCAAGCATGCGTAGAACCAAAGTGTACGGCACCTAAAATACAAAAAAAGGTTTTAATAAGGTTTCAATATGCTAGCCAAGTAAACATCAATTTCAAATTTAAAGATTTCATTGGTTAAGAGTACTTCGATTTCAGCATTGAGATCCAGTGCACTAAAAATTACGATTTACCCTGTTTTAAAAACTTCAAGAGTATAATCTTAAATCCATAATCGATCCCGAATATTTATTCTTTAAAAGATATATAAGGAAGGCGAGAAATAGATGAAAAGTTTTATCATTTCGAGTTTTACCCTGAGCAAAGGGGGACGATTGGCTTAGTCAATTGTATTCCGTTCAGTTTAAGTGAGATATTTTATATTTATTACCTGCGAAATGTTTATAATACTGCAAAAGTTTTATTTTTTGTAGACTCTAAATAAAACGAATGCCTTCGTTCCAGCGTTAAAACCTGGTTAGTTATCGTGTTTGAAAAAATCGTCCATTTTGCATCATTTGGTACGTCTGGTGTTCTTAACTTTTTTTCTCAGAATAACCTGCGTAGTACTATAGAAAGGATTAAATTTATAGTTATCCGAATTTAAAGAAGAAACTGCCAGACCTCCTTAATCCCACTCTTTAATTGCGAGTTGTAATTGTACTTTTCCTCATAGCCAATAAAAACTCACTCTAACTAGCCAATCAGCGTTCAAAATACAAAATGTAAATAGCGGAAGTTAAATTATAATAATTCTAAATTTACTATTTTCCAAGTGTTGTTGGGATAAAAATTTAGTAATTATATCCATGCTCAAAAGATTAAAGAAAATATATAATTAATAAACAATAATCGTGCATAGTTTCGAGTGCAATTTGGAAAAAAACATGCACTCTGCACTCGTGAGTTCAAGTCACAAAATTCAACTTAATTTCAAAATAAAACAGTTTCAATTAACGTTTCAACTTTTTACAATAACAATTATAACAGTTCGATGAACGTTTTGTCAGTATCTGAATCACTCTCGATTATGTGGAATCATCGTTTCCATGATTGTTCGCGTGGTCGTCTGTTGGTTTTCACCGAGAGATAAAATAAGGCCTTCGGCTTGCGTACTCCCGAAGCAACTTTCTCCTTGAGTTTAAAACAATCGTGGTTTGAAATTCCGAGGCTTGCAATTTAAACCACCTTGTCTGGTCTTCGTTAGCAAAGAAGTTTGTGTTGTATCGCAACGCCATTGTCCGCTTCGACAATGTTAAAGTCACCGGTTTCACATGTTCTAAAACGCTTGAAGCATGGGTTCTAAATTTTAGAACGACGCAATTAAGCGTCGCCAGATTATAATCTAAATAATCTAAGCGACGCTTTCGTTAGTTCAGTGTTAGTTACCAGGACCGGCGGGAAAGTAAATAACAACATGGCGGCTCGTCGAAGTGCTATGTTATCCACATCACAGCGTCCAAAGCGCTTTAAAGCGGCGAAAATCAGTGTTTTGAGTGTTTCAACGTCGGGAAAAAAATCAAGAAAAAGCTTTTCTTTAAAAGTTCGGAAAAATACAATTAGTGACAGAAGTGTTGATAGACAATATGGCCAAGGAGAGTTAGATTCAGCGGTGGATAATATAAATCAAGGCACATTTGAACAGGAAATATTTGACGAGTCAGATCAGGAGGGCCCTGTAACGTCTCAACACAATAAACGGAGATTTAAAGAGTTCAGTAGCTGGGGAAATATTCGGGAAGAACTGTTAAACGGCCGAATTGAGACAGAGGCCGAGGGGTTCTTTAATAGCAGCCAGAAATGTTGTGAATGTGGGCAAAATCAGGTTGATGTTCGTTGTAACGAATGTGGCATTGAGCAGTATTTCTGCCTATTATGTGCTGAAAATATTCACGGGCGACGAAATTATTTCCATGTTTTGGAAAAGCTTCAGGTAAATGCAATTCATACTTTATTTTCATGTAGAAAATAAGTAAATGTTAGCAAAACACCATGCAATCCAGAAAAAGAGGATAGAGTGTCATTTTTGTTTTCTTTTATATGTAGGATGAAAACATTGTGCCATTTTTTGTCAATCATGTTGTCATTGGAAGAGAGCATCAACAAAACTGTCCATCAGCCCAACCTAGAAATGTTGTTTGCATTGATCAGTTTGGTAATTAATTTCCTTTGTATAAACACATATATACTTGTAAGAGTTGTTGTTATTGTTAAAGGAGTTTCCATACATCTCAGGATAGAGTTTATCCATGAAATTCAAACATGATTTAGATTGAATAATTAGTTGCCAATTCTGTATGATATTTAGGTCGCCAACATCATAAACAGATACTGTTTTGTGATTGTGAGAAGGATGCTGTAACATTGATGAAAATGAAGTTATGGCCAGGAAGTGCAACAAGACCAACTCTTGCTTTCCAGGTTCAATTAATGGAGCTGGCTCGAACTCTTCTATTGGAGTGTCATGTTTCCCTGAAAAAGTTTTGTGATGCGCTAGGAATTTTTTCCAAAAAATCAACTCTTCCAAAATGGGTATAGTATTGTTTGTTTAAACATGCATTATCATTGCTACTAGAGGCTCACATTAGACTTCCACCACTGTGACCATTATATTAAAAAACATAACATACACATATCTTATTAATGGCTCACCAGATCACAATTTTTTGGCAGGTTAACAATATCTACTCCACACTAAATACTGATTCATTTGATGAATATCGGTAGAGTAACTATATAATTATTTTTGATATGTGGTACTGTAAATTCAGAAATGTAGAATGCTTATATGTTTGCATATCATATAATGCTGTATATATATTTAAAATCTAGCTATCATCAGTATTTGCTTGGAACTGGCTTTCCCATTAGAGAACAAACCATCACAAAGCACTCATGTCCTCTTTGTCCTAAGGTACAGTGGTAGTATTTATTAATTAACTGCCACATTAAATTTCAGGTTTGATTTAGAGCTGTATTACCTGTATATAGACATATAGTAAACATTGTCTTTGCACAAATGGCGTTGTAAAAAATAGTTTTGCAAGTAACTTGAATTTCTTCTTATAGGAAGGGGAATCTGGTATTCTTATAGAATCTATGGATGCTTGTTTTGGTTTGGTGCGAAAAAAGTCTGCTGCCAAATGTATTCTTCCCCCACGGCATCAACTGACTATGTTCGCAAATCAAACTGATGTTGATGAATTTGTTGAAAATTATACATCCAATGCCAAAAAAGCTGATACAGTAAGTATGCAATTTGAACCAATAATCTTGAACAACTGAAAGTGTTTTTATTAAGTCTTTTTCTATTATTTAGAGCTGCAATGAGTTTAAGGCTGGGGAAGTTAACAGTATGCTTCGGTCCAAAGGAAAAAATAGATTATATGATGAGAAAGGTGTTTTTGGTCGTGTATGCAGACATGATTATCCAAAAGGCTTTATAAATATCAAACATGGTGAAAGGTACAGTAATGTGTGTACAAATTGCCCATATATGTTTCACATGTTAATAGTTAATCATTTTACAGAATTGCATACTCTGTACATGAGCTAGAGCGAGTAATCAGGACTTCAGATGAAAATTGCAAGATTAGAATGACATATGATATTGCTTGCACATTGGTAGCACATTTAAAGGTAAACAAATGTACTAGTAAAACTAATTGAATTCTTATACTGGACTGTTTTTTCAACAAATTCGATTTTATTTAGCAAACAACTAAAAACATTTCAAATTTTCAATGCATTTTTGCTAAGTTGCATTATTGGGACATGTATTTTGGCAAATCAAAAATGTATATGCAGTATGGTATTTCTTTAGAAAAATTCAAGACAAGATATTTTGGACCGCATTGGGTTTGCAATACCTATTTTTCATTGCTATGGCCATAAGTCATCATGCCAGGTGATTTATTTGTTCTTTAACCACTAGTCTCTACTAATGTAGATGGTAAATAGCAAGGCTTTGATTAAATCAACAGCTTTATTACTTCAAAGGTTATAAAGAAGACTGCCACTATATAGTATCGCTGATAATATTGTTAATGTACTTCATGAAGTTCATACTTTACCTACCTGTTGAACTTCAATATTTGAACCTCTCAGGTAGAATTTAGTCCAAGACGACAAGAAGGGTATGGCCTGACAGATGGTGAAGGCATTGAAAGGCTGTGGTCTTACCTAAGAGGGTTTTCCTCAATCACCAAAGAAATGAGTGCTGGACGACGAACAGATGTGCTAACTGATGCTTTGTTACATTATGGTGCTCGTCAGCTTCGAAATTTCGGTATAGAATTGTCTTTAGGAAAAATAAGTGTGTAAAATAATTTTAATGTGCAACAATTGTATTGTTCAGGAACTTCATTGCAAGCGAAACTTAAAAGGTGCTCAAGTATAATAGTGCATACATTGTCGCAAATACAAGAACTATTTTCCAAATTGCCAGGTAATTTAAATAAAGCCTTTATATTAGTGTACTGACTATAAAAGAACAAAAATGTACAGAATATACGGTATAATAACTTCGTAATAATTTTAGTTGCATATGATCCGTTCCTTATTAACACTTGGATGGAAGAGGAACGCAAATGTATTCAAGAAAGGAATTCCAAGAAAATGCGTTCGTTGACATGGGAGGAACAATATGTTCAAAATCTTCTCCATCTTTACCAACTGAGGTAATTCTACTTTTGGACATTTGTATATTTAACTTAATTTATAACTAATGATCTTCTTTTTAATGTCTCCTAGAGCTCAGATTGGAAATATTCCAGAAGGAGATCACAGCCAACTTACAGATGTGGTGAAAAAAAGCAAAAAGTATAACAATTTTGTCGAGGGTTATAACTTGATGAATCAGCTTACTAGTGTATTGCATTCTCAACATTGTTACGTTGTCTCATGGATTCTTTTCTAATAGGGTTTTAAAAGCTGTTCAGCGTATAGAAAAACAACAAAAACTCAAAAAGAGATGGAAAACTGGAGAGAGTAAGTTCAACGCCGCCGCCATTTCTCTTGAACAAAGAAGGCAAGAGTCTGTGATGGAATTGACCTACTCTTCAGCGGTTGAAAGAATGTTTCTTATCTCTCTCAAGAACAAGTACGCAGGTAATGTATACGACAGGAAGGTTTTCAGGTAGTGTATTTTTATAACTTTAATATTTTTTGGTAGATGGGCAAGCAATTGCAGTCAAATTGTCCAAACAAATTTCACAAAGAACCAATGCCATCAAAGCTGCAGTTACCAGGTACAATGCATCATTGAATTCACTGGAAGACTGGATCCAAGAATTACCAGCAGAAATGCAATTTGAGGAAGCCAAAGATCCAAATTCCGTCATATACTCCCACCTAAATCACCAACAAACCAACGACACAGTGCCCTCCGCTGTGAAGAGAGCTGCAATTGATTCACATAATTTCTTAGAAAGGTGCAAAGAAGAACAGAGTATTCTGCTTTTAGAAGTCGAAAGGCTGTTTCGATACTACGTGGACAGAAAAGAAGAACTTGATAAGTACTGCATCACGCACTCTGGGGATCAACCAAAGCTCGTGAATGGTTTAATTGCAATGGCAAAGCAAGAAATTGTTGAAATATATAACGCATTATTTTTATTGAAGTCAAACCTTTCTGAGCACCTCAATGTGGAAGATATAATGATGAATGAAGTATGTATCAGAAAAATTGAAGCAGAACATTCGTGTGCTAAAGGTATGGGAAGAGAATTTGAATCCATTTCAAGTTTCGATGACGAAGTAGACGAAGAAGACACGCCATTGCTGGATTTTTCCGAGGACGATTCGGAAAGCTCCGATGACAGTCTAGAATAAACAAGTGAAGTCACTAAGACACACGCAGATAAAAAAGTGTAAATTCATATTTAAATACAATGTGGTCATGGGATCCTGTAAGCAGGTCATGTGGTCGTGTAAACATGTTTGTCCTACTTAAGGACTGTGTACTAGATTAAAAACAAATTATATGCACACATATTGTTCACACTCCAATGTATTTTTGTGTGCTTCATTTACATTCTAATTTAATTTATGTCAACTTACCCCATCTTAGGGTGCTTTACCACACTAACATAGCGTAGGTCACCTTAACTTGCCGCATAGTGGGGTGCTTAAATTGATACTTAAACGTAAGTTAGATCATGTTGATTCTTGTGTAATTTTTACATCTTAACCTAAGATGTGGTCATTGGGATCCTGTAATCAGGTCATGTGGTCGTGTAAACATGTTTGTCCTACTAAAGGACTGGGTACTTGATTAGAAACAAATTACACGCACTGCGCTTGTTCACACTCCAATGTATTTTTGTGTGCTTCATTTACATTCTAATTTAATTTATGTCAACTTACCCCTTCTTAGGGTGCTTTACCACACTAACATAGCATAGGTCACCTTAACTTGCCGCATAGTGGGGTGCTCAAATTGATACTTAAACGTAAGTTAGATCATGTTGATTCTTGTGTAATTTTTACATCTTAACCTAAGATGTGGTCATGGGATCCTGTAAGCAGGTCATGTGGTCGTGTAAACATGTTTGTCCTACTAAAGGACTGGGTACTAGATTAGAAACAAATTATACGCACAGAGCTTGTTCACACTCCAATGTATTTTTGTGTGCTTCATTTACATTCTAATTTAATTTATGTCAACTTACCCCATCTTAGGGTGCTTTACCACACTAACATAGCGTAGGTCACCTTAACTTGCCGCATAGTGGGGTGCTTAAATTGATACTTAAACGTAAGTTAGATCATGTTGATTCTTGTGTAATTTTTACATCTTAACCTAAGATGTGGTCATGGGATCCTGTAATCAGGTCATGTGGTCGTGTAAACATGTTTGTCCTACTAAAGGACTGGGTACTTGATTAGAAACAAATTACACGCACTGCGCTTGTTCACACTCCAATGTATTTTTATGTGCTTCATTTACATTCTAATTTAATTTATGTCAACTTACCCCTTCTTAGGGTGCTTTACCACACTAACATAGCATAGGTCACCTTAACTTGCCGCATAGTGGGGTGCTCAAATTGATACTTAAACGTAAGTTAGATCATGTTGATTCTTGAGTAATTTTTACATCTTAACCTAAGATGTGGTCATGGGATCCTGTAATCAGGTCATGTGGTCGTGTAAACATGTTTGTCCTACTAAAGGACTGGGTACTTGATTAGAAACAAATTACACGCACAGAGCTTGTTCACACTCCAATGTATTTTTGTGTGCTTCATTTACATTCTAATTTAATTTATGTCAACTTACCTCTTCTTAGGGTGCTTTACCACACTAACATAGCATAGGTCACCTTAACTTGCCGCATAGTGGGGTGCTCAAATTGATACTTAAACGTAAGTTAGATCATGTTGATTCTTGTGTAATTTTTACATCTTAACCTAAGATGTGGTCATGGGATCCTGTAAGCAGGTCATGTGGTCGTGTAAACATGTTTGTCCTACTAAAGGACTGGGTACTTGATTAGAAACAAATTACACGCACTGCGCTTGTTCACACTCCAATGTATTTTTATGTGCTTCATTTACATTCTAATTTAATTTATGTCAACTTACCCCTTCTTAGGGTGCTTTACCACACTAACATAGCATAGGTCACCTTAACTTGCCGCATAGTGGGGTGCTCAAATTGATACTTAAACGTAAGTTAGATCATGTTGATTCTTGAGTAATTTTTACATCTTAACCTAAGATGTGGTCATGGGATCCTGTAATCAGGTCATGTGGTCGTGTAAACATGTTTGTCCTACTAAAGGACTGGGTACTTGATTAGAAACAAATTACACGCACAGAGCTTGTTCACACTCCAATGTATTTTTGTGTGCTTCATTTACATTCTAATTTAATTTATGTCAACTTACCCTTCTTAGGGTGCTTTACCACACTAACATAGCATAGGTCACCTTAACTTGCCGCATAGTGGGGTGCTCAAATTGATACTTAAACGTAAGTTAGATCATGTTGATTCTTGTGTAATTTTTACATCTTAACCTAAGATGTGGTCATGGGATCCTGTAAGCAGGTCATGTGGTCGTGTAAACATGTTTGTCCTACTAAAGGACTGGGTACTAGATTAGAAACAAATTATACGCACAGAGCTTGTTCACACTCCAATGTATTTTTGTGTGCTTCATTTACATTCTAATTAAATTTATGTCAACTTACCCCATCTTAGGGTGCTTTACCACACTAACATAGCGTAGGTCACCTTAACTTGCCGCATAGTGGGGTGCTCAAATTGATACTTAAACGTAAGTTAGATCATGTTGATTCTTGAGTAATTTTTACATCTTAACCTAAGATGTGGTCATGGGATCCTGTTATTAAGTCATGTGGTCGTGTAAACATGTTTGTCCTACTAAAGGACTGGGTACTTGATTAGAAACAAATTACACGCACTGCGCTTGTTCACACTCCAATGTATTTTTGTGTGCTTCATTTACATTCTAATTTAATTTATGTCAACTTACCCCATCTTAGGGTGCTTTACCACACTAACATAGCATAGGTCACCTTAACTTGCCGCATAGTGGGGTGCTCAAATTGATACTTAAACGTAAGTTAGATCATGTTGATTCTTGTGTAATTTTTACATCTTAACCTAAGATGTGGTCATGGGATCCTGTAATCAGGTCATGTGGTCGTGTAAACATGTTTGTCCTACTAAAGGACTGGGTACTTGATTAGAAACAAATTACACGCACTGCGCTTGTTCACACTCCAATGTATTTTTGTGTGCTTCATTTACATTCTAATTTAATTTATGTCAACTTACCCCTTCTTAGGGTGCTTTACCACACTAAATAGCATAGGTCACCTTAACTTGCCGCATAGTGGGGTGCTCAAATTGATACTTAAACGTAAGTTAGATCATGTTGATTCTTGTGTAATTTTTACATCTTAACCTAAGATGTGGTCATGGGATCCTGTAAGCAGGTCATGTGGTCGTGTAAACATGTTTGTCCTACTAAAGGACTGGGTACTAGATTAGAAACAAATTATACGCACAGAGCTTGTTCACACTCCAATGTATTTTTGTGTGCTTCATTTACATTCTAATTAAATTTATGTCAACTTACCCCATCTTAGGGTGCTTTACCACACTAACATAGCGTAGGTCACCTTAACTTGCCGCATAGTGGGGTGCTCAAATTGATACTTAAACGTAAGTTAGATCATGTTGATTCTTGTGTAATTTTTACATCTTAACCTAAGATGTGGTCATGGGATCCTGTAATCAGGTCATGTGGTTGTGTAAACATGTTTGTCCTACTAAAGGACTGGGTACTTGATTAGAAACAAATTACACGCACTGCGCTTGTTTACACTCCAATGTATTTTTGTGTGCTTCATTTACATTCTAATTTAATTTATGTCAACTTACCCCATCTTAGGGTGCTTTACCACACTAACATAGCGTAGGTCACCTTAACTTGCCGCATTGTGGGGTGCTCAAATTGATACTTAAACGTAAGTTAGATCATGTTGATTCTTGTGTAATTTTTACATCTTAGCCTAAGATGTGGTCATGAGATCCTGTAAGCAGGTCATGTGGTCGTGTAAACATGTTTGTCCTACTAAAGGACTGGGTACTAGATTAGAAACAAATCATACGCACAGAGCTTGTTCACACTCCAATGTATTTTTGTGTGCTTCATTTACATTCTAATTTAATTTATGTCAACTTACCCCATCTTAGGGTGCTTTACCACACTAACATAGCGTAGGTCACCTTAACTTGCCGCATTGTGGGGTGCTCAAATTGATACTTAAACGTAAGTTAGATCATGTTGATTCTTGTGTAATTTTTACATCTTTAAGATGTGGTCATGAGATCCTGTAAGCAGGTCATGTGGTCGTGTAAACATGTTTGTCCTACTAAAGGACTGGGTACTAGATTAGAAACAAATCATACGCACAGAGCTTGTTCACACTCCAATGTATTTTTGTGTGCTTCATTTACATTCTAATTTAATTTATGTCAACTTACCCCATCTTAGGGTGCTTTACCACACTAACATAGCGTAGGTCACCTTAACTTGCCGCATTGTGGGGTGCTCAAATTGATACTTAAACGTAAGTTAGATCATGTTGATTCTTGTGTAATTTTTACATCTTAGCCTAAGATGTGGTCATGAGATCCTGTAAGCAGGTCATGTGGTCGTGTAAACATGTTTGTCCTACTAAAGGACTGGGTACTAGATTAGAAACAAATCATACGCACAGAGCTTGTTCACACTCCAATGTATTTTTGAGTGCTTCATTTACATTCTAATTTAATAACTGCGCTCTAACGAACACTCTAACATCACCTTGCCCTATCTTGGGGTGCTTGGTCACACTCAAACGTAAGTTAGATTATGTCGCTTGTTGGTGTATTTCAAAAAAGTAATCTTTAATGTACATGGTTTACTTAATTACAACATTGAGCAGAACATGATGAACGTAACAACAGATAGTTTGTAAATACAAGCCCAATACAAATGCAGTGTTTCCCTATGATGACGATAAAAATTTGGGTTGGGACGAGCTTGTGGCATCCGCAGTCAATCAGAAGCTCTCATTTCTCTTTATGATATTTACAAACAGCAGAGTCTGCCAAAGAGCCGCTTGAATTAACTTCAAATCTTAACTACAATATACTTAATTAAGAAAATCCCTGATGCTCCAAACACTTCACAATTGAAGTGTCAAAATCTACTGGTAGAACAATTGTCGTACGATTACATAGGAGCAAATGTTTCTTCAGCCGCAACGACCCCAGATTGCCATCAAAACAAATCACATTTAAGGCTTTGATTGATGTCTTTTTATGGAGAAGTTTAAATTCTAAATTTGAGGTCGCTTTATCCAGCCAATATCCTGAAATGCTGTCTTCTGGACTTAGAGATTCTATCTCCGTTGCGGTCCCAGGATGATAGAAAAGCCAATATGGGTCTTCTGTCTCGGTGTAAACTGGTAGAATATAACCTTTGTGTCTGAAACTGCTCTGATAGTTCGCGATAAGCGCTGACATAGCATCCTTTTCAAAATGACTGTGTAAATCTGTCATCAGGACTTGGAAATCACTTGCAGATAAATCCGGGTCAGCAACTTCTAAATCGTCCTTCTTAATTGACGTTTCTCCTGACAAAATTCTACCAATTTTGTCACTGTCTACAATTTTTGTTAATGCTTGGGAATGCTTTGAAGTGAGTTGAAGTGTTTCTTCACGGTCACTAGCCTGATTTTCAACGATGAAAAACTTTATGTTTTCTGAATTCTTCATAATGGCTTGAATGGTATTAGCACCATAGGAAGTTGGCTTTTTGAACTCTACACCATCAGGTAACCCTGTTACCTCAAACCCACCCTTATGGTAAGGTACACGAGCACAAAGTTTTCCAGAAGCCTCACCTGTCAAGCAGAAATACATACACATAATAAATTTACAATATATAGGTACTAAATAGATTAGTTTGGCATTCGACGCATGTCATGAGTGATGATTGAATAATTATATTTTGTACAAATATAAATGTAAATTATGCTAAGCTTACGGTATTTTCTGTTGAACATTGCAGCAACATCTGATGCTGAATACTTTTCGTTCGGGAATTCTGCAAAAAAAATAAGAACACAAATAATGATTAAACATCTGTAGTCAGTATTTAAAACATAAATGTACATACACATGTACTGTTCATACAAACCAAAAAATTCCATAAACTTTATTGTTGCCTCATTGTTCTCACTAAGGTACTTCAGACCTTTGCCAGTACCATAGTGGCTAATTTCTTTTGACTCATGCTCAAAAATCATGACCGATGCATCACAACCAAGGCTTTCCAAATATGACAACTAAAAAGATATAAAACACTAATTTGTTTTATATTATTAACTAGAATGACTTGTATGAAATATAAATGTATACCTGTGCTATTAGTTGTTTCTTTGCTTTCAATACTTGAGCTTTTTTTGTTTTGGTGTTAGCTCTGTTGTGCAATTATTAGCAAGTTCTCTAGCATTTTCTTTCCATTCTTCACATTTTTCCAATGAAAGTGATTTCCACTTATCAACTGCAAACTTCATTTTAGCTGACTTGCTTGATAACATTTGGCATTCGTCTAAATATTAGATTTCATTTATGTAAGTCATTTTACATACAAAATTACAGATTAAATATTGTTATACTATTTAATACTTTTTTGGTTTCAGCCCTATTTTAAAAATATTGATTTGAAATGACTAAAACCTAATTGGCATATCATTTGCAGATTTACAGAAGTTCTAATCAGAAGCAATCCACCTGGTTGCTTCTGTTGTGTTTGTCAAATTGTTCATGGAACTTATAACATGTTTTTGCACTGATGAATGCCCAGGTTATACTGCACATAACAAATACATGTGGTATTTACAAAGAAAAGGTACCAACTTAAAGACCCTTAATGGTAAATTATTCATTATTTTTTTGCATTGACAGAGTTTAAAGTTTAGCATTGCTCAAGTATAACATTTTTTAAATTAGTCACATGTTAGAAGAATACTAAAACCTGAATTCATCATTTGGGAACAGAAAAGATTATATCCAGTGATTGCACGTTTAGATGGCGGCTTGTTGGACTGTCTCTCTTCCAAATCATTTACAAAAGTAGAGCTTGCTTTTCGCTTTCTCCTTTCATTTCCTATCCATTTCTAAAAACAATAATTTATTTTACACATTATGGGTAGTCATGGCATGCTGACCCATGCATTTGCAGAAGCATTAACCATTATATACTATAATTAGATATTCAAAATACATGCTTAGAGAACACATTAATTTAATGTCTTTTAATTACAGTTGGGGTAGTTGTTTTTGGTCAACTAGTATTAAACAAATATATATTCTGCCAATTGTGCAATAGAATCTTTTTATTTCAAATAGTTTTCTATTGCATGGTTGCTTTCACTATTCGCTTTTTTAAATGGAACATTCCATCTTTCAAGTAATTATGTAATATAATTTAATTACATCCTTACCATTGCACGAATGAAAACAATCTGACATTATTAGTTCATTATAAAATGTATAATATAGGATACTCAAATGCTATAAATACGATAAACAGGCATAACTTTACAACACCGTACTAAATATAAATTGAATTTACACGAAACCAAGTAATTAAAGCATTATTATATACACCTAGAAACATTAATTTTGTTGTGAAACGATCACAAACGTTTAATAACATAACGTTTGCCATTTGAAGGGTTTATTTATATTAGAACAAATTCACTAACCTTGACTTTATCAACACTAAGATTCGCTTCTTGCGCAGCTTGGTCAATGAAAGCATGCATGCATGGAGACGTTGTGGTCATGCCTTTATCATAATATTCACAAAGAATTCGTTTTTTTTCATCGGTCAAGACAGCATAACAACCCCTTTCTGTCGCCATTTTGTTTATATTCAACACGTTGTAATAGTTATCCCAGCTTGCTTTGCGCGTGCGGATTAGATTATTTAGATTATAATCTGGCGACGCTTAATTGCGACGTTCTAAAATTTAGAACCCATGCTTCAAGCGTTTTAGAACATGTGAAACCGGTGTTAAAGTCGTCCATTTCCATTGGTGATGCTATTGCCTGCCCCGAAGACCAAACTACTGAGTAAGTAACCACTACATTGTTTGCACGAGTACCTCTGGTGTTTTGTAGCCGAGTTTTTCTTTCTCCCAAAGGATCTCTTCTTCCTCTTGCGATCGCCGTCGTGCTTAATTTGGTCTTTTCCCTCGACCACTTTCTCGAAGCAATTTAGCTTTTCACTCTAAAACTTTCTTGGATGTCGTGAAACTCTATCTCGTATTATGGAAAAAGTATATCCTCTTTCTCTGAGATGTCTGTCAAGGGAAGTTATCATTACTTTGAGGCTGTCTGGTTGGTAATCTTCACCCTGTTGATTTTTAACTTCAGCAAATTATTTAAATCGACCGGCTCATATTTTTTTATTTCGTTGGATATTTTTTTTCAAAACGCGATTAGTTCCACACTCGTAGGCAAGGTCAGCCTCGTACCCAGGCGCTTTAATAGTAAAAAATAATGTTGCATTCAGTTATTGTATAGAGGTCGGCCAAAATAAACGCGAGCGCGCGGGGAAATGAATTCAACATGGAAACAATCGCATGAATTATACAATATAATACAATACAATATAATTATATACTATAATTACTTGAATTAGATCCAGGTTTTTACAGATACACCGGTTTTTAAAAATGTTATAGGTTGATTAATATTGAACATTTCATGTAACAAATCATACTTACTTTTAAAAATCAAGTTGTTGCCATATCGCGTTAAATTCATCATCGGATTATTAAACCTGTAAACAAAGGAATATGAGTTTATCTTTTATTTCATGAACAGAAACCTCTGAATATTTTGTAAATGCGCTCGCTTTTTCTCAATAGTAATATGTAAATACGGCATGCGATTTTAATAATATTCGAGTACTACCAATATAGTCACTCCGACGGAAAATATTTAAATAAAAGTACCTTCAGATGATTCTTCGCCAAAGGAAACGTTCATAATACTTGGCTAGCCCGTCGACAGTCGATCCAGTAAAAAAATTATAACAATGAAAATAAAAACTGCAAAATACAAGCGTTTTCCAGAAATCGGTCACGATTTGCCAGAAATCGGTCATTTTCACCCAGGCGTTTCCTCGCTAAAACAAACCTCCCCAAGAACCCTTGCGCGCTTCCTTTTTTCAGCTGAACTCTATGCAATACCTGGATGCAACGTTATATATTTTACTATTAAAGCACCTGGGTACGAGGCTGAGGCAAGGTACTTTTGGCAGTGTTTGCATTTTTAGAACTGTCCTGCAAATCCTGAATTGTAGACTCGGTCGCCAAAGAAAATGCATTTAAGACGCCAGCCATTGTTATTGCTTTTTGTGAGATTGATAATTCAATTTTACTTGTGAAATATTTTGTTTAATTGGCTCTTATGCATGACTGCTTCATTGCTTGACTAACCAATCAGGAGCCCTATCAAAAACGTGTTAAAGAAATCAGCACTGGAATTTCCTATTTTTGGAACTGGGATTTCCTATTTTTGCGTGGCACTGGAATATCCCAAATATTACACTGCTCTAAAACAATCAGAATTGAGAGACTTTTTATGTATATTTTTTATGTATACCGATAGTTAACAAATCAACTTACGTGACCAGTTGACTTTGTAACCATGCAATCGTATTATTTTGGTTGCGTTAAGCAACTTGGCTAAATCATTGTGTGTATAGCATCATGAGAAATTGCCGTACCGTTAGACCAGTCTATGTTTGGTAAATTAAAGTCACCACATAGCAGAATCTGATCAAAGTGGGCATCCGATGCACAACGTAGAGTTTTCTTCAGTTCCTTCAAGTAATCTCTGTTAGTATCTGGTGGTCTATAAAATACTATTGCCAGGAATTTTCTTCGAGAGTCAGGTCTCAATTCGCAAGCTAGAATTTCAGCATTGCCCTCGAGGTCCTTTCGTCGGAGACTTTTTATCACGTTTCTTACTGCAAATAATACTCCCCCTCCAGTTATGTTTAATCTATCTCTCCTGTAGATCGTAAAGTCAAGACCCGGCACTGAGTAGTTCGCAGTTTAATATATGCGATTTTAACCATGTTTCAACAGCAAATATGCAGTCCACATCAACAGCTAATGTTTGAAATTCGTTGACATCATTGACTAGGCTTCTGGCATTCATGTACAAACACCGAATATCCGTACAGTATTCTCGTTGAGCCGGACCAGGTAGCGGATGTATATCGCCACTTTGGGTTATCGTTATGATAGAAGGATTATAGGACGCTGTACAATTGGCATAATAGTTTAGTCGTCTCCTCAAAAAGCCGAGTCGCTTGAAATTCAATCGTGTTTGGACTGTTGAATGAATTCGTTGAATAAAGGCTATAGAGCCACGTTTCACGTCGCTATTTACTTCGTTGACCAAGTTAGCATCAAGTAGCTTTACATTTGTAATGTATTTAGGATCAATATTACGTATTTTCAAGTAGAAAAGCAATAGAGACAGAAGCACCCCGAAGACACGTCCGTCCGCCATGCTTGACAGGGTTATTGATTGATGAGGTTACTGACCGAAACATCAGACCACCTCAGTTATCGAGTGTTAATACAGCTTATGAAAAGTTTTTTCTCCCTTTTTTAGGTGAAATGGTAAAATTTATAATGCAAGCTTGCGAAGACGAGAAAATAGAATGTGAATACGCTGCTGGGGGTATTGTAGGTAAAAAGATTATTATTATTTTTATATAACACCCCTGATCCCATACATGATAAGTTTAAATTTTAGTTTCTTTTCACTACACAAAAAAAACAAACGAAGGGTGTCATATCAAAAATTCTTTCAGGAAATTGTAAGATGCAGTTTTGAGAAAATTTGCATTAGATCAGAAAGGGAAAATGTCGGACTCACCCCAGAAAGATAGGAGTGCAATTAAAGATCATTTTATGTGGATTTTCCTACAAGAGGTAAAAATATATTGGATCTCATAGTTACATCCGTTCCAGAAAAGGTGTCAAATGTTGTCGGTTTCAACGATATTTTGTCCACTGATCATAAATTGATAAGTTTTAAATTAAACCTAAGGATATCACGCAAACCTAAGATTAAGCGTGCTGTTTATAATTTCAAAAAGGCTGACTGGGTCGGTCTTAGTGAAACACTCCGGCACACCCCATGGGACATGTGTTTTGTTCCTAATGATGTTGATTCATCCCTCTCGAATTGGTGTGACTTCTTTACATCCGCCGTTAATGCACATATCCCGAAATGCTTGATTAAAAATGTGCATAATCACCCATGGATCGATGATGAGCCTTTGTCTATGTTAAGACAAAAGAATATTATGAGAAGGAAAGCAAACAAAACGGGGTCAATTAATGACAATGTCAAATTCCAAAGCTTGAGGAAATCAGTAAAACAGCTGATTACACAGAAGAAAAGGGAGCATGGTTGTAAACTTAAAGAATCCATTACAAATAATCCGAAGCGCTTTTGGTCATTTGTAAAGTCATCTACACGAGACAAGGCATCGCCTCATCTCCTCCGGGATGGCCAAGTTTTTGTGAATGATCGGGTTGCTAAAACCAACAAATTAAATAGTTTCTTCCACTCTGTATTTTCTCCCAAGGAAACTTTTACCCAACATTCAAATCCAGAATCTATTTGTTCGTCTACTGCTCAATTGCCTGAAATTTGGGTGACTGAATCTGAAGTCGCGAAAGTCTTAAAGGGCATAGATCCTAATAAAGCGTGTGGTTCGGACAACATTCCTGGGATGTTGTTATTTAAGACAGCCGATGCAATAGCTCCATTACTATGTCGGCTTTTCAATCAGTCCCTGTCGGAGGGCTGTGTTCCTTTAATTTGGAAGTGCGCAAACATCGTACCTGTGCATAAGAATGACGACCCAACTTTAGCAACGAATTATAGGCCAATATCATTATTATGTATTATCTCCAAGGTCTTGGAACGTTGCATTTTCAATCATTGCTTTCAGTTTTTAAAATCAGACATAAATAACATTCAACATGGATTTATGCAAGGTCGATCAACTGTGACCCAGTTATTGACAGTCTATCACGATATACTGGATACCTTAGCGAGTGGTCGGGAAGTGGATGTTGTACATCTGGATTTTTCTAAGGCCTTCGATAAAGTGTCGCATAATCTATTGTTGAACAAACTTGATGGTTATGGGATACGAGGTTCTCTTTTGCAATGGTTCAACAGCTATCTTTCTCATAGACATCATCGTGTAGTGTTGGAGGGGGAATTCTCAGATTGGCTGCCTGTAACATCTGGAGTGCCCCAGGGATCAATCCTGGGTCCTCTACTATTCATCATATATGCCAACGACATGCCTGACTGCCTTGACGAATCTAAGTTAGCCTTGTTTGCTGACGATTTTAAACTTTTCAGAACTATGTCATCTGGAAATTCTTCTGCTGCTCTACAATCTGATCTTAATAGTTTGCACCAATGGAGTAAGGATTGGAAAATGACTTTCAACATCCCAAAATGTCTGGTACTACATATGTCCAGAAAACGAACACCAAGTTACATCAACACGGAATATTACCTCGGGGGGCAACGTCTACAAGTGGCAACTGCTACTAAAGACCTCGGAGTCATTATATCTAACAATCTGTCGTGGTCTATCCATATCAGTCGGATGTGTGCAAAAGCCAACAGAACCCTAGGTCTCATTAAACGCGTTTGCGGCAAGGATATAATAGATCAAGAGACCCGGAAGTTACTGTATATCACTCTTGTAAGGTCACAACTGGAATATGCTTCAAGTCTTTGGTCGCCATACACAGCTAAAGAACGCGCACTAATTGAAAATATTCAAAGGAGAGCAACTAAATTTATTTTAAATCACTATGGCCGAGACATGGCATACAAGGATAGATTGGCAAAACTGCACCTGTTGCCACTTGAATATAGGAGGGAAATTGCTGATCTCACTTTGGTATATAAATACAAATGTGGGATACTCAATGTGGATTTTAGTAACTTGTACATGCCTGTTTCCTCCCATTATAATACTCGTCGAACAGATAGTAATAATTTCCGTAACAACTTTAATCACAATCAATGCTACTACCAAATCTCGTTTTTTCCAGATCAATCAAATTATGGAACAATGTCCCACATGAGTTAACAACTTGTAATCAGAGTGTTACTTTTTTTAGGAGGCAACTTTTTTCTATGTACAATGAAAAACTTTTAACATACTCTCCACCATAATAGTTTTTTAAATAAATTTTATATTTTTGAATTGTATTATACTACACATTAAATAGACATAAGATAGTTTTATCTGCATGCAAGGAGATGATATCAATTGGGATTTTATCCTGTTTCTTCCCCTGTTGCTTATACATTATCATATTGTAATGTAATTTAGTGACAAATCCTATTAAACTAAACTAAACTAAATAAAGTTGGCATGACATAATATAACCACATTACACTACGTTTTTTCTCCCTCTACATAAGTCCATGCGAAGAGAAGAAAGGATTTTATACCTGATCCTTTAATAACAACTTATAGGGATGACAGAAAGACTTGAAGAAAATATAATATAAGATACCTAAATTCCAGAGGTCAAATGGTGGTACTCCAGTACCATTCTTCCACGAACACCCAATTTTGTTGGAATAGCTCAGACCACGTCTACAACCATACAATTTCACAGTGCCATCGCTGGTAATACTCTTCTGATGCTATTCTTGTTAGCCAAGCCTACCAATGCTTCGTTGAGTATGAGTTGTGTGTCCATATTGAACATTACATCTGCACCTACGACAGCGAGGTTCGTTCATTTGTAAATATCCAAAAGACGTCATGAAATACTCCTTCTGAAAGACTGTATTTAAAATAAAGAACATTGTCGTTGGTCAAGAAACAAAAGCAACTGAAGTCATTGAAATACAGCAGAGGCTCCAAAAGGCATGTTTAAAAGAGTAAAGTGTCCCTTTCAAAATTTTTCGTTTCGAAAGATATTGAAAAAGACATTCAAAAAACGAGAGCAGGCTTTGCCTCATCCTCTTCATCCCATGTTTTTTATAAAGACGACAACTTTTAAAATTGGATCTAAGCTCAGGACCGCATCAAGAATCCTAATTGTGGGATAAATATTTATGATATACGTCTTCCTAAAGGATTAATTTTTAAAGCAGTTATCGCTACAGTATGACCTAAACATAAGTATTTGAATATAAAACCCCCAAAATTACGTGGTGTAGCTATTGCTCTGTTTGATTTAGCTTGGACTGTCATTGTATGATGGTAAGGAAATTTTCAGGACAACACGTTTTCATTTCAAGTTTTGCGCTGAGAGCACTCGGGCAAAAAACATGAGTCGCAGTGTACTAATACCTTGTATCAAACTTGAGTGATCGCAGCCATTCTGTTTTGGCTGCAAATGGTCCTCGGAGGTAATCGCATACCACACATTCATTAAAGGACCTATGATATCCTGCAGTGTACTTAGCCGTCCAGTAGTCGAAGGATAACTGTCGAAATCCAAGTTCCCAATGTCCAGCTAAATTCCGATAACTTCCCCGTTGCCACTGATATGTCATCACGATAGCTTA
Source organism: Dendronephthya gigantea (assembly GCF_004324835.1). Classification (NCBI taxonomy): domain Eukaryota; kingdom Metazoa; phylum Cnidaria; class Anthozoa; order Malacalcyonacea; family Nephtheidae; genus Dendronephthya; species Dendronephthya gigantea. The sequence continues at coordinate 430,166 of NW_021163167.1, read as the reverse complement.
AAACTCGCAGCAATCGATGCAAATCAATATCATCATCAAAGTGGGTTAGATAAGGTGCTATTAATAAAGTGATATTAATACGGGTTTTACCCCGAGAAAACAAGAGGTCCAATTGGCTTATTCTATTGTTTCATTGTTCTATTGTATTGTTCTCTATAATTTATGAATATATGCAAAATTTTTTCGTCGCTTTACCTAGCAAACTAAAACTCTCATTCCCCTTGTTTTGGGAAAAGATAACTGAAAAAGTAATAAAGCTAACTTGATAAAATTTTCATAGTAGTCTCTAAAGACAATTGGATCGGACGTGAACCTAAAAGTGTTGTATTTCGTTCAGTCTAAGTAAAAAACGACTGTTTATTTCAGATAGATCGTAGATATATTTATAGTTTGTAAAACGCTTTATTAGAGGTTCAGTACGTCAGGCTCCGGAGGCTCCGAGGCAAAAATATTTAGAACTAAATAAAACCAATTCCGCCGTTCTAGCGTTAAAACCCAGTTTGTTATCTTTTTTACAAAATTTGTCAATTTTCAACCAGACTCTAACCTTTTTATGCAATGTTTATTTCTCTCATGCATTATTTTTATGAGCTCGGTATGTCGTTTTGCGAGGACGTAACCGCATATTTAAGGCTTTACATCATCGTTTTAACTTCAAAAAGAGTTCATGATAGTGTAATTCGGAAATTTCATACAATAAATATGGGTAGTGTCGCAGCTCCTCGCAAGAATGATTTTTACAATACATTTCTGTTTCAACCAATAGCATAGCTTCGTTCTTTAGAAAGCATAGAAAAGCATCATCCAATTTGACGAAAGTTTTCGATCACTGTGACATGATTCACAAATATCGCTTTGAAGCTTTAAATAGAGTCGACTGCAATCACATGGTTTCAATAATCGAAAAACACTATTCAACGTTTAGTGTTTCGGGATTCTTTTATTTTTGCTGTTTTGAAGGTTTAGCTATAGTGAAGTTTTAACTAAGTCTATATGACTATAACTGCATGCAACGTTATGCAGCAGGTAAACGATTTCACTTCACCCTTACGACTGTGTTTGTTTGCGAAAAATGTGAAGCATCAGCTATTATAGTAAGGAGATGGATCTGGCCAGCTCAGGAAAAAGGTTTGCTTCGTTTGAAATGGCAAGAGGTTTCTGGATACAAGTATTTCTAGTAAAACAACTATACCACGAGCTCGAGTCGTATATGAGCTGATAGCCGGTCATATTTGTTTTTAAATATGATTACAAAAGATCGTCCACCACATCTAATAATTCAACTGTGATTTATTTATTCCTAATTTTGATTAAACATTAACATCTATGTATACACGGAAGTGAATAAAAAATACATACTGTATAAAAGTAGTAATATTACGTGAAATCAATAATCTAAGTATGTACTTTATGTGAGTGCATATAGATAATTAAATTTAGGGACAAATGTTTATGATGTGCATAAAATCGCAATACATTTTCATAGGCCTTATTTCAAAAAGTATGTTTACTCGTTGCCTGCATAATAATGTTCCATGGCCGGATATGTCGTGTAGACGGGAGAAGTGACAGTATCTGGCATTGATTGCAATTCTGTCTCAAATTGCGAATGACGTTTCTCATCATACATTTCTGAACACATGCTAATAAAAAAATATTAAATAGGAGTTAATTTTCGCTGGCTATATGCATTCATAAGTATTATTCAAGGAGGTATACAAAATTAATCTTCATTGCTCAATTGTTTTACGTGCAAGATTATGCAGATTTATAACATAGCTATAGAAAGGCTGAACTAACTAGCTATGGAACACAGAAACGCCAAGCGAAATGTATTATCATGAATCTAACAACATTCGACAAGATTTGCTTACGATTTTTTATTTCAAATATGAAATGAAAGAAAAACTAAGCAATTCATTTATGATTTCTTGAACTGGAGGTAGACGTGATAGGCATTGACAGTGGACAGCAAAAATTGAGTACTGGATTTTATAAACCTCTAGCTGATCTGAGTAATAAATTCCACAAATAAAAAAGAAGCTAGATTCTCGACAAAATTGAATTTAAATTTTTCAATTCATATGACTTCGGCACCAGAAAATTTTAAGGAATTCTATTGTTTTTATGCGTTTTTCTCCAACTGTAAATTAGAATGAAATGCTTTCGCTCCTTGTGCTATTACTTAAAAGAACAGCGACAATTATCTCTAGGCGCATGATTACTCAGTTTTGTCGAGGTGCCTCATGACGTCATGATATCAGATCAGCTGCCCTTGTATTCGTAGCTAAATTACCAAACTTAGCCACAATTGGTTGACGACAGTTTGAAATTGAGATGGCGTGAAGTAGAATAAAAAAACCTGTGCTTGATGAACAATTATCGAGGATCAATAGAACAACACCAGTTTATTAATTATAATCATCAATCTATAATACTCTCGTGCACAGTGTTATGGTATTTATTTCGAGGGTTGAAAATAATATCGAACGAGTTGGGGGCCGCGAACGAGTGAGCTATAATTTTTACGACGAGAAATAAATTCCAATGTGCGTACACCTGATTTATATAGGTGGATAATAAAAACCGTCCTTGATGAACAATTAACGAGCATCAATAGAATTTTTTTTCAACGACGAAAAGTAAAAATCTCATGTGGCTTACCTAAATCCAGCGATAAGAACCAGAATAATGGCGATCGTAAAACACAATGTACTCCATAAAATGACCGCAATCGTCAAATTCCTGACGATATTTACATCATCTTTATCAACCGCACTGGCCACTAAAAGGAGTTACAAATTAAAATCTAATCAAATCAATTGGCGACATACGTAAATTATGAGAGGCGTATTTTTTACAAGCTACTTTTAGAATAGGTTTATCATACGTTATTTGATATTAATGATAGTTATATCAAAAATGAATTAACAGCTTCTGATTAGCTAACAGCCACGTTTGAAATCGTCATGTTTAATTTGTACGTGGCCTCGCGAGATCAACGATATGTTGATGAAAAGCGAATTTCGCCTTTGATACTTTTGATATTACGTCATTGTCCCAAGGAGCCAGAATGTGAAAATTAAGGACACTTAACACAAAAACGAGCAAACGAATTTGCAATTTTCATTTAAACACAGAAGCAAATGAAAGAATTGTATTAACTTATACATTTATCTATTAATTTGTATACGTTTTGTTCATTTTTGAATATTTCAAGGACATTTTATCTGGATATTTCAAGATGAAATTTGTCCTGGATATTTCAAGGACATTTTGCCTTGGATATGTATATTAAGATTAAAGCTTAAATGTAGGATTTTAGTGATAAATTCTCGCCTTCTGGCAAATCTGCATTACATGCATTAAAAATGCATAATTTTGAAATAAAAATGTATATTATGACAAACCAAATAGTAATGCAAATCACATACCTTCGCATGTAGCACCATTTCCTGTATAACCGTCGTTACAGGTACAATTGAACGACCCAGTGGTATTACTGCACGTTGCATTACTGTGGCAATTATGAGTCCCAAGTGCGCATTCGTCAACATCTTCAAAAATAATATAATTGAAGATTAAACGACCGACACTGTTTAATAACTCGATGTAGCTACATATTATGTTCATATAGCAGTGTCAAATTCCACTGTCATAATTATGAGTGTTGCTTTTACCATCTTATCAGTGACAATTAATTATGAGTTCAAAGTTTGCATTCGTCAACATCTTCCAAGGTAACAAAGATTGAATATTTAACGTGGGAGTTGGTTTCGTTTAATGCACGTTCATATAACAACGTCCAAATAGACTGTTTAAATTTTAATTCCTCCTTTTATGAAATAAAGATGTATTTTATGACAAACAACGCGTTGCTAGATTGTCACAGTTGTCAGTGCCAAGTGCACATTCAACAACGTCTTTAAAGGTAATAAATCATGAATATTTGGCGAAGAAGACGGGCAGTTTCGATGAATGCGCACATTCGGTGCAGAATACTATTTTAGAGCTGCGATTATCAATTGGATAGCAAATGAGAAATAATGGAGAAATAAGGACTGAAGAAATATTCCAGAGTATATTATAGCATAAAATCATCTGAAGCACTTCTTTCGTAATATCGCATGAAGCAGCGCACGCATACATGCATGTTTAAAAACGTGGAACACTCATGTATAAACCATATACACACGTAAAAACGCACGAGTTGTAACAAGCCTGCAGCAAGCTTGTCGCAAGCTCGTTTCAACAAGCTTGTTGCAAGATTTATTCGCACCGCTTGTCCCAAGTTGTTGTGACGGACGTGTAGCAAGTTGTTGTCAGACTTGTAGCAAGTTTGTTGTGACAATGCTGTACCAAGGTTGTTGCCAACAAGCTTGCTACAAGTCTGACAACAACTTGCTACAAGCTTGTTGAACTTGAGCTGTTCCAAGCTTGTTATAACAAGGCCGTTACAAGCTTGTCGCGACAAGCTTGCTGCAAACATGGCCGCGCATTAAATCTCGCTTGAAAACACGCGTGTTTTCCCGGAGATTGTGAAACAAAAAACAAACAACACAAAGTTTGATGTAAAAATCATATTATTTTAAAAACAAATTCAAAGGTTAGCAATTAAATACAAACTTCACATTTGAAGTACCAAGATTACTAAAGGCTCAGTACAAGAACATATGTATTTTCCTTTCTGAGTATATAGCCTAATAATCAGTTCGTAAGAAAAGTTTCTTTGCATTCATATGGTAAAAATTAACTGGTGCATGAATATTCTTGTATAATACCAGTATTTCAGTCACTTGTTGAATTGACTTCGTCGTCCCATGCAAGAATCAACAGCTAGCTGCACCTCATTCCTATAATTCACTTTGTTTGATACGACTTTCCGGCCAATACCTCAGTTTAGCTCCAGTTTGATAATCAAATTCCTATAAAGTATAATATACAATGGCTTCAGGAATCAGTTACTTTAAAAAATATGCAAATATTTTTGAGGAAACTGGTTTGCAAATACGTTGAGGAAACTCCATCCTGTCTGCTGTGGCGAGGGTCTTGCTTGCCATCCAAGTCTAATGTCAAATAAGTAATGTACAAATACTTTATTACCATAATACGTAAATATATATTATTATTTCTAATCAGAGCATGCTAAAAACATACGCACAGATATTAAAAATAGGAAATTTTGCACTTTACCGCACACCTACTCGTCATTAAAAATATTTGAATTATTGAATACAAAAAACCGGCAAAGTTTCGATTTTGATAAATATCCACAGAAACTAACAGTTCAATGTTTATAAAAAGCAATAAATTCAACAAATATTTTAAAAACTATATAGTTTTAAAAGGCTAGCTTGTGTACTATAATAAATTGTGTTGCCGGCGTTGTGTACGCCATATCAATATTTGGATGAATTAAACGCACATACCTTTATTAAAACGTCGAACTGTAGTATTCTTCAAACTTTTTTAAGTTGCCCATCCGTTTTAACTGATATTTCAACGTTTATTAAACTTTTAAAGGCTTAAAAATCAAAGGTTTTGGCACAAAGATAGCTCAATGACCAGGTGAATCAGTGACTCTTGAAAGAGCAGGGAAATTTGCAAATATACTGACGTATATTTCAACCAATAAGATCACTTATACATAGTTTAAACAGAGTCTGAACCAATGAGATTACTCCGTTGAAATCGTCACTTCCTCAACGGTTCAACGGTTATAGATATCCTTGAAACAAGGAAATGTTCATCTGTAATGTTTTTAAGGAATTCGGATTCTTTTCAAATCTTATTACTAAAAGAAGTTATGTATATATATCAAATTTATTGAACAATGTTCAAACGGAGAAAATGCAAACGGGACACGAGATCCCATGCGAGGCATTCTTCCGAACTTCGTTGCAGAGTGTTAAAGTGTTTAAAAGCTCGTTGATCTTGCTTTTTCCATTTGATGAATGGCAATGATGAATAAAATCATATTTGGCCCAGTTCAAATTGATTTTGTTGTTATCGGAAAACTTTTTCCGTTAACAATGTCGCTACAATTTGTTGGAACTGTCTTGTTACAGCATTGTCACGCGCAGCCTTCGTACAAGCTTGTTGTGACAGGCTTGTTACAAGTTGATGACTATAACAACTTGTCAACAAGTTGCTCCAACAAGCTTGGTACAGCTTGTTGTCGACAAGCTTGCTACAACCTGTTGTCTCAACAAGCTTGTTACAACTTGTCAACAAGCTTGCTACAAGCTTGTTGAGCTAACAAGTTGTCAACAAGATGTGAGATTTTTAGGTGTGTACCACGCAGGTTGGTAAGTCTCGATTTCACTGCATGCGCGCAAAAACATTATTAGGAAAGAATACGTTAAAAGCACTTAAATTCCTTTGGAAAACAACTTAGTATGGACACGATTCGCCCAGGATAATTCAAGAACACTTTTTTGATGGTTCATTGCCATTTTATGTCTTTTAACCGAAGGACAATAATGCATTTCCTTTAAATTGGGGATTTTAGCAATAGATTTTAAATTGGTTGCAAATCTGCATCATAAACAATAAAAACGCACAATTTTGAGACAAATAGATAACCGTAGGTATGCATGAACGTGTTTATGCTTACCAAGACAGCTTCCGTTACTTTTTTCATATCCAGAAGGACAGACACATTCATAACTTGTGTCTGTGTTCATACATAACGAGTTGTTACCACAATCAGGAGCATGGATATTATTTTGTGGATTGCATTCGTCATAATCTGGGAAGATAAAGACCGTAAAAAGACTGTACGTACAGTATAATTATCTTCTTTAAGGTATCCAGCAACCCCCCGATATTTCAAACCAAGTACACAATCTCCTAAGCTTACCTGACCTATGTTATGAAACCCATATTATGAAATACTCAAATTATGAAATTATGATTATTATGAAATAATCAATCAATATTATATTTTTTCAAGTATAAAATATTATAGCTAACGCTGCCATCATTCGGTACAAAAAGAATCATACTGTAATTCATAAAGTGTAAACATGTTGATGCACTCTTTTAAAACACTTATAAGTTTACACATTATGAATTATTTCTCTTACACCGCTTTTGGTTGAACTGTATCAATGACTATGTTCTTCTTAGTTACCTGTCATTCTTTATCTTTTTTTTTTCTCGTTTTATTTTCAAACAAGTTTATGAAACGCTTTTACAAAAGAGTATACGAAATGAAAGTTAAATTGCTCACGACTGACATTTTAAATTCTGAAATTCTATTATAAAATTTCACTGTTGGAAATATATGTTAATTGCTTCAGGCGAGCAGATTTTGCATGCATGTATTTCTTGTTGCGAAAATATTCAATAAGTCGAAAATATATTTGGGAGTTACATACCTTTCACACTGAAAAGGCCTTTTACTACAGTGCGATCTGCGCTCTCGCTGATTTGGAGATCTGCTCCAAGAAATGTGCCGTTTTGTGTGAAATTCATTGAATCGACTAATTGTTGTTTAATATTGGTACTGTTTATTCCAGCGGAATCATTGAATGTTGCAACGTAATCAAGACCAGCAGATCCTGGGCTGCAATCGTGAAAAGAGAAAATTAGACTTATCTAAACATATTATAATGCAAGATTCGTGACTTAACGTTTACCAGAAACTTTTGTTGTTTAGCATCCAGTGGCATTTTGCTATATAGGTTCATCGTGAATAATAAATTTTTCCTATCAGTTCTATAATATTATGAGGATTAGATTTTGACACAGTAATTTTGCCCGGAACTGAAATGTATAATTGTGACACGGCGAAAGTAGAAATTACGATAGCAGGATACATATATTTCTGTAAAATTTTAATGATCTAGGCGGATTCTACGGAAAATATCTGTAAATCATATAATAATTATAAGGTTCGATACGGATTGCGAGTCGATCGCTGAGGAAGCTACAATGCCGACTGAAGGGGGGGGGGGGGGGAAGGAAAGCAAGTATGCAACGCTCAAGTGGTCAGTTTTTCCAATTAAAAAATGTGGTAAATTGGACAAAATTCTTCACTAAAATGCAACAAAAAGAGTAATCCTAAAAATATTACGGCTATATTAAAAAAACAGTACACAATGGAGCAACCTTTCAGTGAATCAAAATCCCCCAAGATAAATGCGAGGAATACATGCAGCCCTTATACCAAACGAACTTTTATCTTGGGACTTCCATCGATAGGCTCTATATACCTTATAGAGCAGCAATTGCAATTTAAATATCTGTGAGTGAATAGGCTCTCGCCCAGCGTTTTGCGGCGACTGGAGAGTTTTTCATTTGTTCGATACACTGAATAGCGATTCCAAACATTGCGTCTTTACCAAGGAAATAAGAAAAAACTGCCTCGTCTGTATATATTCTATGCTGGGACCATATATTATTTTTAAGTTTAACGCAGCTATGAAAAGCTAGAATACCTTGGATGAAGCCCCATTTACGCTACACTCAGTTTATCGGAAAGCCAAGGCTAAAAGGGCATACCATTGCCCATTTCATTCCTTCCCCTCCTTTGTATTGTCTGAGCACTAATGAAATGGGGTACGCGTACCCATTTTAGCCATGCCCTTCCAAGAAATTGACTGTATTGTGTAAACAGGGCTTCAGTCAGTTTCTGTAATAAACGAAAACTAAACAAACCAAAAAAGCCTGAAGAGAAGTGTATAAAGAGAGGACTGTAGCTAAAAGCTTAATTGGGGGGGGGGGTATATTCATATATTCGTCTTATGCTTGACTGAAGGGAATATGACTGAACACAAATATGAAATAAACAAACGAAAAAGCGAATTTTTTTGTCCGTATTTGCGATTACCTGGCAAAAACACAAAGTTTCAGCCCGGCCTGAAGTTTCAAATTGTACATTTTTGTATTTAGCATTTTATGATTTGAGTTAATTCCCGCAGGCAGAAATCCTTCATTCAAATCTCAAGAACAGGTGATTTTTAAAGTTTTGTGGGGTTTTTTGGGACACCCTGTATATGCAGCTGTACAGCTAAGGCGCTGTATAAAGAGTTGAGCAAAATCTCAAAAAGACTGTTAAAACTTACAATAGTCGTAAAATGATGCATTTCTGAAAGGTGAAACGTAGCCTCGCTGTTCTCGTGTAGAGGTTCGTAAGCTATAGGAAGACAAAATATGAATTATTGTACATATTTATGTATATATATATATATGTTTAAAAATTACACCACGAGCTCAAGTCTATATCGGCTGATATCCGACGAGATGCGTATATCGTACCGAGTTGGCTATCAGCCATGCTATATACGACGGGAGCAAGTGGTATATTTGTTATACAATAAAGCTACTATTTTCTGAACGAAATAAATATTGTATAAAAATTAAACTAGATCAACTATTGGTTTTATCTCAGTCAATCTTTCATTGAAAGTTTACATGCATGTTTTTCATGAAAACCCGTTTTCATGAACAAAGAACTACTTTTTTTCGGTTTTACTTCCTCCTAAATATTTTTATTTCATATTTTGTATATTTGTTTAGGATCTCTGGAAACTTAAGTTTCAAAGAGTGTTTTAATTTCTCTTTATCAGTCGTAACCAAAACTGTCGGCCATTTTGTTTTTGCTACAATCACGCGAGAGTGACCAAATTTTAATGCTGCCCACGCAACCTCTAAAAAGGGAGATAACGCGCTATTTCTCTAGGAAATCAATCAATAACAACTATAATCATGTGTGGAGCATATTTCGCTGTTTACCGTGTTTGGTTTTTCTTTGGCAAGTGGTATCTGATATAGAGTAAAAAACGTATTTTTTTACCGAGACCTCAGAAAACATTAAGTTTTGTGGACTTTTTCACTATAGTGTTAAGATTAGGATTATAATATCATAGGAATATCAGCAATGTTTCTTTGTAGAAAAATTAAACTTTCTTGACATTTTGCATGGTGAATTCATTAATACTTAAATCATCAATTTTTTGAGCTTTTGGTTTGTTACCCCGGGACTTGTGTAGTGCAATGGTGAATATTGCACTGACACAGGCCCCCGGGTAAAAGATAGAAAGCTCTGCATATAACAAATACACGTGGTTGTGTTCATAAATTGATGATTTAGCTTAAAGTTAATTTTTCTTTGAGGGGTTGAAACAGCCATTCCCATTTCTCTCACAATCGCCCAATTCTTACGAACATGTTTTATGCAGTTTTACCTTGTACAAATAAACTCTGTGCAAAATTAGTAATTTTTTTGAAAAAGAAAATCTCTCATTATCTCTTATTAAACATAATATTTCGTTGTTCATGCATGACGTCGGTTCCTCTCTCGCTGGAGATTTTAAAATCCTTTACGGGAAATTTTAGGTATTAAGCCGTTACAAGGACGAAACTTACACCTCCAAAACGGTAAACCTTATAGTCGATTACTTACATCGCAGTTTTAAATATCGTTCTATCAGTTTCGAAAAAGTAATTTTGAACACATCAAATATACGTTGCGGGAAATCGTTTAAAATTTGCACAATTATTTAAAGAGGGGACGGGCAATCAGTTTGATAAAGCATAATTGACAGTCCAAGCAAAAAGCACAAGAGCGACCATAAATATTAATTTTTTTATGAATGACGTTGTTGACGTACCTCAGTGAGTAACAGTTCAGTAAATAGAAAGTATTCTAAACTTTGTGTATCATTATAGGCGGGTTTGTAGACGCGATTTATAATCACAAATTGACCTTCGACAGAGGCCTGAATATCTATAAGAGGAAGAGAAGACGCATGAGAGTTGCGGTTTAATTGAATTGGTATGTATATGTGGGGTAGGACATTCATGTACACTGTAAAATTTTAATCGTGTAAGTAACAGAGTCATGCACACTGTATGCGAGTACTAAAATGAATGTGAGCTGAGTTATTTCATTAATTATAATCCTCTGTTATCGTTGGCAAACACTGCATTATCATATCAAAGCATGAATAATTAATGACATTTTTACCCAACCAAATTTCGTGAATAAGGTCACATTCACACCCTGTATACCACATTCAAATTAGATTGACTGTATCGGAAGGATGTAGCCCTTTGTCGCAGTCTTTTAAATGTACTAACATTGAAAATCATCATTTATCATTTTTTAAAAAATTTCCAGTGTAAACCTATATGTTTCCGTAGTCGATACTTAATAATTTTTCTCAAAAGTATATAAAGAACGCGAGAATTAAACTTTTCAGTACTTGGTAATAAGTACAATTTGAATGTTAAAATTGACAGATTTCGTATTTTGTATTCTGAATGGCGATTGGCTAGTTGTATATACTAGAGTGTTTTTTATTGGCTATGAGCCAGAGGGCAACTCCAATTGCAAAATATGCAATTTGTAGAGCTAATCATGAGATGTACAATCCAGGGTTAATACTCGTAATGATATTTTAATTACGCCAGGGCATTGTGTCGCACAATATACAGAACCCAAAGTTGTTTAAATTCTAATTTTATTGACAGTGCATATTGGACATTAGACAATCGATGTTTTTGTTGATAAGGCGCATGCGCGAAATATGAACTAGACTGTTAATCAGTAATACCCTGATGGGCTAGGTTTATATTACATTGAGAACACCGGTGTAAAAATCTCATTATAAGGATACAGAAACTATCGGCTTAAGAGGAATTGCAGGCACATGCAGGTAGCTGAGGTTGCCAACGATGTTAAGCTAAATACGCGAAACCTACCAGTACATTCTCCATCAATAATTTGCTGTCGTGGACTGGTACAATGGCAACGGTATGCTCCAGGGAAGTTGACACATTCTTGACCTTGACCTGAACATTTTCGCGATGCTCCAACACATTCGTTTATGTCTGCAAAGAAAGATATGAAAAATCCAATAGACCTTTTCGGTAGATACGTCACAACATTATCGTTTTAAATTCTGAACCACTTTAATTCAATCAGATGGATTTCAAGTTTTACTCTCGCGAGCCGCGTGCAAAGATACAAAACATTCTTCTTCAACACATGCACGGAAATAAGTTTTCATTTTGTTAAATAAGTAAGGAAATAAGTCATAACTGAAGAACGAGGCTCGCGGTCTTTGCCCCTAAGCTTAGTCAAGAACTAGCTTATTTCCACATTTTATTGGTGAAAATAATTTTTTTAAAACTAGCCAGTGGTGTTTTTACATGTTGCTTGATTGTCACAGTTGTCAGTGTCAAGTGCGCATTCATCAACATCTTTCAGTAAAGGCAATAAATCATGAATATTTGGCGAAAAAGGCGGGCAGATTCGATGAATGCGTACATTCGGGGCCGCTGCGATTGCAAATTGGATAGCAAATGAAAAATGGTTGAGAAATAAGAAAGACTGAAAAAGTTTTTGCATTAAAACGAGTTCTATATAATAATTCGATCTTAGGTTTCTTTTTAATTAAACTAAATCTTTATTGCAAATGAAGATAAATTTATAGCCTTAATAAATGTGGACGACTTGCATACAGATAATAAAAATTTGTTGGCAAACTTCGTTTAAAAAATCAGGATCTTAGCTAGACTTTTTAATTGGGGGACCGTTGTTAATTTATACACATCCACGTTTAAATATCATAAGAAATATCGAAAATAAATCACTTAACAATAGGTCAAATATTTGAATATACACTCCCCGTGCAATTAGGCTTCTAGTTACGGCTCTGTATTCAAGATGATCAATGCACGGGAGAATTGTCGTGCCAGTGCATCGTTACAAAGTTTTATTGTTAATTGCGTACCTTCACACATGATTCCATTTCCTGTAAAACCTTTATTGCAGGTACAAGTGAACGACCCATTGGTATTACTGCACGTTGCTTGACTGTGACAGGTGTGATTCCCAAGTGTGCATTCATCAACATCTTCAAAGGTAATAAAGATTGAATATTTAACGAAGGAGCTGGTTTTCTCTAATGATTAACTGTTAACGGGTTATTAATAATCTTGCTGAGCAGTTTATAATTATTATAGTTACAGGTGTTCCAAAGCAGCAGTGTTGTTAGTGTTGTTCGCATTCCGATTCCAGAAATTTAGATTTTAAATTTAGACCAAAACTATAACAAAATAGTAATGCAAAGCACATACCTTCGCATGCAGTACCATTTCCTGTATAACCGTCGTTACAGGTACAAATGAACGAACCGGTGGTATTACTGCACGTTGCCTTACTGTCGCAATTATGAGTCCCAAGTACGCATTCGTTAACATCTTGAAAGGTAATATAATTGAAGATTAAATGACCGAAACTGTTTAATAACTCGATGTGCATATTATGTTCATAATTATAGCAGTGTCAAATTTCACTGTCGTAATTATGAGCGTTGGTTCGAAAATCTCATCAGTGACCATTAATCATGAGTCCAAAGTTTTCATTCGTCAACATCTTCTGAAGTAACAAAGATCGAATATCTAATGCACGCTCGTATATTGTAACGTCCAAATAGACTGTAGAAGTTATAATCCCTCTTTTTATGATATAAAAATGTATTTTATGACAAACAAAATAGTAATAAAAAGTACATACCTTCGCACGTAGTTCCGTTTCCTGTATACCCTTCATTGCAGGTACAAGTGAACGACCCATTGGTGTTTTTACACGATGCTTGATTGTTACAGCTGTCATTGCGAAGTGCGCATTCATCGACATCTTTAAAAGTAATAAATCATGAATATTTGAAGAAGACAGGCAGTTTCGATGAATGCGTACATTCGGTGCAGAATAATATTTTCGAGCTGCGATTACTAATCGGATAGCGAATGAAAAATATTGGAGAAATAAGAAGGACTGAAGAAATATTCCAGAATATATTATATCATAAAACCATCTATAACATTTCATTCGTAATTTGCATCGCATGAAGTAGCGCACGCATCCATATTTAAAACAGGAAACACTTATATATGTATAAGCCATATACCACGCAGGTTGGTAAGTCTCGATTTCATTGCATGCAAACAACGTTAATAGGAAAAAAATACTTTAAAACCACTTAAATACCTTTCCAAAAACAACTTAGGATGGACACGATTTGCCCTTGATAATTCAATAACACTTTTTTACGGTTCATTGCCATTTTATGTCTTTTAACATAAGCACCATAATGCATTTCCTTCAAATTTAGGATTTTAGCAATAGATTTTTACTTTGTCGCAAATCTGCATTATAAACAATAAAAATGCACAATTTTGAGACAAATAGATATCAAACGTGTTTATGCTTACCAATACAGCCTGTGTTATTTTTTTCATATCCAGAAAAACAAATACATTCATAACTTGTGTTTGTGTTCCTACATAACGCGTTGTTACCACAATCAGGAGTATGGATAATATTTTGTGGATTACATTCGTCATAATCTGGGAGGAAAAAAATATTATCACATTAATTTTAACGATCGTAAAAAGAATAAAATGGCGGAAAGTTTTTTGCAAACAAACTAAACATCCCTGGCAGTGACGTAGCCAGCCTGACGATTTTGTCCCGCTATGTAAATTTCGAGTTATTATAATTATTAATTTCTTTAGAAATGTATTGTTTTCACAGTCAATGAACACCAAAATATTAGCATAGCGGGACAAATCGTCAGGCTGGCTACGCTACTGATCCCTGGAGGAAATAAAAAGGCCAGAAAGGTAATTGACAGTTCGCAACAAAGTACCAAAGTTGTACGATTTTCTTATGATAATAATAAACAAGTAATGTTGGTTGTACAATTAGGGATTAACTCTCCCCGACGACTTGTCCTATTTTTGCAAAATTTTTAAACATTACTCGTAATTTAATCCCGCTAATTGTAGTCGCAATCGCACGCGTGTAATTATTAATAATCATAAAAGCCTTTGTCAAAAACAAAATATTTACGAAGAAAATACGAAATTTATGTAATGTGATTATAAATAGACTACTAAGGAAAGGTGTACCCCTAAGGGGATAGCGTTGCCGACGATAATTAAAACTCTTATATGGACGGCCTTTGCCCCCCTATCCAAAAGACCGACAGGTAATTGAGTGCACGCAATATGGGAAAGGTGGCGAATGGCCAGCATCAATTTGAAAACTAACAAAGACCAAATACCCAAACCACAAACGGTCAGTTTAAGCGTGACATCGCAAAAGACGGAGTTCGTTTAAAGTTGAACCCACCTCCTCCCCAAAGCCTCCACTAACAATTAGGTACATTCGATGATTTACAGTAGCTGATATATATAGAGAGAGGACTGTTATATCTCAATAAGTGATGTTGTTATATAGGCGCTGTGTATTTTAAATGTGATTGGTTCATTCGTAGTCACATGACTTTAAATAAATGCAATGTTTCTCGCCAGGGAAACAAGTGAAAAATTGTTGCCCGCATATTGTCATAAAAAGTTTTTTGAAATGAAATTGTCGTGTAACATGTATGTTTTTGTTCCTATATAACAAAACATTTAATGTTCGCTACACCTCGGGAAATAGTGAGTTTTGTTTTCCCTCGAGCCTCAATGTTTCCCTCGACTTCGTCTCGGGAAACATTCAGACTCTTGGGAAAACAAAACTCACTATTTCCCTCGGGAGCATACATTAAGTGTATATTAGAAGGTGTATATATATATAAACATGTACTGGCGGTAGTTTGCCTCCACCCTTTTCTGAGCATAAATATTTGGAAACTTAAGGGAATGTATTCATAAATATCGTTTTGTTTGACAGAAATAAAGCGGCTAGGAGAACCATCACTCCTAGCCAATATTATCCCAAAACGGCGTAAAATTTAATGTGTCGTTATTAATGCTCTGAAAACTGAGCTAGCGGAAAGGGTATGCAAAATTCATGGCTGGCAATATATCTATTCGGAAATAAATCACATTACATAAAGGTATTTTGTGCCTAATCCATAATTTTTGGCCCTGAGAATTGTAAATCAATATTGCCTCGGTGATATTCTTAGGATAAACTATTTTCTCTGTCTGCATGGCACCAAGTTTAGAAATTAATGAGCGGAATCCCTTCGCCAGTGTAAACTTTTATATGCACGCATGTGCTTATTCTTTTGTGAATATATAACATGTCTCTTTGGTCATGATTTTCAAACTAGGAATCCATAGATAGTGCAAAGTTTCATACCCTCTAATACCTCATTATAGGGTTTTAACTTCTGTCAGTAAAAATCTAAGGAACCCGGTTTAACAAAACCCTGATTCAAGCAGAAAGTTCATTTTCAATATTTCGATTGCTCTTAAAATTATCGTGAAATTTGTACGCTTCATTTACCAGGCTAGATTACAATTGTAATTCCAAATTATTTCGTTGATTGTACAGTTGCATGTGAACTAATGAGATAGTATTTAGATGCCTGTATGTAAGGGGACAGATTTTGGTGAAAAGGCACTCCTGTAGCAATGCGTAATAAACGAAATATAGAATGTTTGCAAAGCATTGTTTGACCCATTGAACCTGCTATCATCATATTTAGACGATTGTGATATTCTTGATACTCGTTCGTGAAACTTCTACTTGAAGCTCTGTTCACACGATCCAATTTTGTTGGATCCAATTCACTTCTGAAGTGGTTTAATAGTTTGTTCAGTTGACTTGCAATGAATATGGGCAGCAAATACACTGAAGCCAATTCAGTATTGTTTCATCGATAATAGGCTATATCCCATACGTCAAAAGTGAATTGGATCGATCAAAATTGGATTGTGTAAGGGCACCTTTGCCCCAATTGCCCGGTAAGGGGGGGGGGGGCAGTTGTATTCTTTTTGAATTCACATCAGCTATATAAAATTATGTATCATATTCATCTTACTAATTGCTTCAACCCAATTACATCATTCTATAGAAACGCAATATCTTGTAATTTAAAGCCATAATAGAAAAATTATATGACAGAAGCTTCTCGAGTTTTTTCCTTAACTTGAGCCTGCCTGACTGCCGCCCGCTATTAATTTTAATACTTTTACACAAACGCCTCTGCGGACGAAGGTAGTGCTGTTGTTATATGTTAGCCAAAATATTGGATAAAGCGTTAATATATTTTGGAGTTAAATACCTTTCACACTAAATTGGCTTTTTACTTCAGTGAGATTTGTGCTCTTGCTGATTTGGAAATCTGCTCCAAGAAATGTGCCGTTTTGCGTTACATTCATTGACTCGACTAACTCTTCTTGAATATTTTCATTGTTTATTCCAGCGGAATCATTGAATGTTGCAACGTAATCAAAACCAACAGATCCTTCGCTGAAATCGTAAAAAAGAGAAATTAGACTTTACTAGATATATAATGCCAGATTCGTGTCTCAACGTTTACCGCCAGAAACTTTTGTTCCTTACAAATGATACTTTGAAACTCGTGATCTTTTCGTCATTTGCGAAAGTATATTTTGAAAATGTGTGGAGACGGCATACTCTGTGGCGTAACAAACCTGACCTGACGATTTAGTCATGCTATGAAAATTATTATTATTCATTTATTGCTTTTATTCATTATTCATTATCATTATTCATTTATTGCTTAGAAATTCATTAATTGCTTTCACATTCAATCAATACCAAAATATTAGCATTTAGCATCTAAATTGTCGGGCTGGCTGCGCCACTGGGGATCAGTAGCGTGAAAACCATAAATTTCTAAAGACATGCATGAATAATTATAATAACTCGAAATTTACGTATAGCGGGACAAAATCGTCAGGCTCGCTACTACGAACGTTTACAGTGTATTAAAACGTTTACAGTGCTATAAAATTTTTTTCTTATTATCATTATTCGTTTCTTTAGATATTCATTAATTGCTTTCACAGTCAATCATCACCAAAGTATCATCGATTGATTTACGGTGTACAGTGACGGATCAAAGGCAAGTGACGCATCAAAGGCAAGTCAGAATAATGGTAGATTTCTACTTATAGAGGAAATCCGTTCAAAAAACAGTCTCAAAAACACTCAAAATTGAAATCACACAATGTAATAGTTAGACAAGATAAAAGACCTTTATTAACCATATAGTTATAATTATTACAATATACATCAAATTTTAACAGCAGCCCGGTGATTTCAAAATTTTGTGTTTTTTTTGACACCTTTACACCTAATTCTAGCTACGGCCGTGAACAAAGAGTTGAGGAAAATTTCAAAGGCTGCTAAAACTTACAATAGTCGTAAAATGATGATCGACTGAAAGGTAAAACGTAGCCTCGGTGTTCTCGTGTAGAGATTCGTAAGCTATAGAAAGACAAAATATAAACTATTATAGATAATTATATATGCATATACTAATAATATGTTTGTATTCTTGTATTCTTATGCATATATTAATAACATTCTTGATATTTTGCATGGGTAATCAATACATGAAGAATCATCAATTTGCTTTCGGTCCGTTACCCCGGGGTTTATGTAGTTCAATGGTGAGTATTGCATTGACACAGGCCCGGGTAAAAGATAGAAAGCTCTGCTTATATGGTGTTGTTCACAAATTGACGATTTTAGTAAAAAAACTTTTTAGTATTTTTTAAAAAAGGAAGTCTCTCATATGTAACTATTAAACATAATATTTCGTTGTTCATGCATGACATCGGTTCTTCTTTTGCTGAAGATTTTAACATCCTTTACAGGAAATTTTAATGGGTATAAACGCGTTGCGAGGACCAAACTTATAGGTATACCTCCAACACTGTAAACCTTATAATCGATTACTTACAATCGTTGGTTTAAATATTGTGTTATTTCAAAAAAGTAAGGCTAATGATCCGAATTCAGAACACTTTTTCTATTCACAACACTTATAATGATACGCTAGTCAAACAACTAAAGCATATGGGAGTGTAGGAAATATGATGGATGATCCATCCATGCAAACGGAATTTTTTGCAGTTTCGACATGAAGTGTTCAGACGCCAATTCCATTGACCAAATTTATCTCTATTCCTCATTGAAACTGAAAATGTATATCAGTGTTGATGAATGGAATACAAAAACAAAAATATCGAAGCAAAAAGCACATGAGCGATTTCATGAATATTATTTTATAAGAATGTCGTAGTTGTACATACCTCAATGATTAACACTTGAGTAATTTGAAAGTATTCTAAACTTTGTGTATCATTATAGGCAGGGATGAAGACGCGATTTATAATCACAAATTGACCTTCGACAGATGCCTGAATATCTAAGAGGAAGAGAAGACGCATGAGAGTTGTTGTTTGATCGTTTAGGTAGGGTAGGACAGTCATGTACTGAAAATTTTAATTGTATAATGTTATTAATGTAATGTTAAAATTACGGCGTGCTAATTGGCCGATTTATTTCAGTAATAATACATTTCGTTGATTATTACATTTTGTAATCATCGGCAAATACTGTATTATCATTGGCTAAGAGGAGTGGGATTTGAGCGGCTCGTCCAACTTTGGTAAAATTTTCAAACATCACTCCTACTATTAATCCCGAATTGCACTCGGTCGCATGATTTTAATTGCACATTTTGCAATGTGTAATTACACTCTTGCCAATAAAAGATATATTATATTTAATAAAAAACATTGCAGTATATATACAACTAGCCAATCGGCATTCAGGATACAAAGTAAGAAAAACAAAATGAAAAAATGGCGCTTTTTTTCACAAAAAAACTAAACAGTCCTGAAATTCCCAAGAGAGGCGAAAATATTAGAGAAAGTAGAAAATCTTGGATAAAAATCGACCGAAATGATATACCTACATCAGATACTAATAAGTTATACAGGTATTGTAAAATCAACATTTTGTTTTCCAATATAAGATCTTTTCGTTGTCATAATATATCTATATATACTTTGATCGGCAACATCACTTAAGGTGGATTTCTATTCAGTACAAAATGTCGCATGGTCGACAATTTAGCTCAATTTTCAATCCCGATACACAAAGCACGCGAAATTTTAAACAAAAATTCAAAATGGCTGCCATGAAACTGAGACGGATTTTCTTCATTGAACTGCAGGTAACCTGGAACGCTATTATGAGCTGAAATACTTGACGCTAGATGTTGGGCTGGGTGTAAAATTAAAGCTATTGAAAAGTTATATTTCGAAATTTAAAGATTTAAACTACAAGGAAATTTTTAAAAAAAAACAATTACCAACCGCCAAAAAATCGAGAAATTTTCAAATATTTTTTAGATAATTATCTTTGTGGAAATCATTTTTATAGGGCTGAGTTTGCAAACAACAACAAATTTGCCTTTTCGTAGTTCGCTGCTGTTATTCCTTTGTCTAGGAGAAAGTTTCTCAAATTATACACATTCAAGGTTTCATCTGTTATCGTCGTGATATCCATTGTTATAGGCTTGTAGTATATATTGTTTTCAATGTTTTGCTTGTCCGAACTCTATCCCGCTCCGCAAATTAGACAATCAAATTTTTCCATCCAAAACCAACGCGCCACGTGCGGAAAGGTCTATTAGAAAAGCGATCGCAAAAAGTCGATCGCGTGACATTTTGTACCCAATGGAAATACTCTTTTAACCACGTGACGGAACGCGAGGTACTAACTCTGCCCAGATATTTTAACAACACCAGGACATTGTGTCGCACAATATACAGAACCAAAAGTTACTTAAATTCTAATTTTATGAACAGTGTATGGTTGACATTAGACGGTCTAGTTGGTCGTTTTTGTTGATTAGGCGCATGGGCGAAATATGAACCGGAATTGTAATTGGTAACACCTAGATTGGTTATTTTGGTATTACATTCAGAACACTGGTGTCCATATCTCGTTATAAGGTAATGAAACTAAGAGGAATTCCAGGCACATGCAGGTGGCCGAGGTTGCCAACGATGTTATACTTCATGTACACGAGACCTACCAGTACATTCTCCATCAATAATTTGCTGTCCTGGACTAATACAATTACAACGGTATGCTCCAGGAAAGTTGAAACATTCTTGACCTGCACCTGAACACTTTCGCGATGCTCCAACACATTCGTTTATGTCTGCAAAGATAGAAATGAGAAATCCATTTAGCCTAATATTGTAGAAAAGCAGAATTAACTAAAAGTTAGCATCAAATGTGGTATAACAACTCCCTAAAATAGACAATACCCTTCTCGACGTTTCGACCCGAGGACCTTCGTCAGGAAAGTTAGTATTAGCATTTCAGGAGAGTTAGTTTTTCAAAACAATTCTCTTGACGAAGGCCCTCAGGTCGAAACGTCGAGATGTATTTTGTCTATTTCAGGCAGTTGTCATACCACATTCGATGCCAAATTGTTTTGAAGACGCTGCTCTTTGGTTATTTTAACTAAAAGTTAATCAAATATTTGCATGTAGCTGCCTTCATAAGAGAGTTTTTTTGAGAATTTTTGAAAATAAGGCACAATGTATCCTATTAACAAAGATCCCTCCCTCCCTTGTGGTTGTCAATTGCAAGGAGATTCCCTCGCATTTGTCGAAACCCGGGGCCCATCGCTATGCTTTCCCTGGCAACGTGTCCCTGAAATATCATACAAAAGCAAAAGCTCAATTTCATTCAGTAAACTGTTGGCATTGACGTTGTTTATTTCTTGGACTTTACTTCTTTCTATCGTTTTTAAAGTTAGCTTTTTATCGTTGTATCCTTGTATTATTCTAATCTGTGAAGGTATTAAAATTTATTCCTTCTTGGACACCGTTTTTTTATCATTTTGACACTAAATATAATAACAAATACTGACTAGGCATCTCGGGAAAACAGGGTTTTTTATCCTGGTCCACTAACTGTTGCCCAAAGCACACAGCTGACTTTTTTCTAAACTTTTAAATCGACAAGCTAGTGCCGCATTTGCAAGTTTTGCCGCGTTGCTGGACTGTGACGGTTTATAGTCCGGTTAGGACTAAGTTGGGAGGGGGTTAAATATATTTACATACATTTACGTTTACATATCATAGGAACAATAGCGTACAAAATATATCAGCTGGAAGTAGGTCGAATATTTGAATATACTCTATCCCAATTTAATGAAGCTTCAAGCTATGGCCCAGTAATACGAAAGCTGATCAACGAACGGGACAATTGTCGTGCCAGTGGTTGCAAAGTCGTATTGTTAATTCCATACCTTCACACGTGGTTCCATCTCCTGTATAACCTTCATTGCAGGTACAAGTGAACGACCCAGTGGTATCATTGCACGTTGCTTCACTGTGGCAATTGTGAGTCCCAACTGTGCATTCGTTAACATCTTGAAAGGTAATATATATAATTGAAGATTTAACGAACGAGCTGGGTTTTTCAACGTACGTTTATGTAATAAAGCCCAATTAGATTGCGGTGCCCGCGCCAAGTTTGGCACCGCATTATATTCTGCCTGTGAGTTTGTTTGTTCGCATCAATACGTTTCCTTAATCGCCAAGTAAAAATTCCTTGTACATACTTGGAATGCTTGGAATTTTTTCCTAATTATTACTATTAATCTTGTTGTACGTTTGGCAAATTCCTTTTTTAAAGGAACGTTCTTTTTTCAATTTCAATCTCAAACTCTGATAATTGCGTGTATCTCTGCTTTTATGCACCCAAGAAGGACAAAAATACCACCATTCGATTCAGCGTAAGAAATTATACTTACAGGTCTTAAATATATTACTAAACAAGAGTATTCGCAGCGATTTATGACGTTTGAAAGACAAACGAAATTGAATTGTTGACAAATCGCTCAAAATTACTATGCTATACTTTACTAGTAATAGTAAGTTTGGTCTTTGACATCTTTCATATCGTTGGTTTTCTCTTTTAATTTTCGTCCTTAAATAAGTGGATCGGTCTTACATTGCGATTTATTTTATAGTACTTTGAGCCAAATATATTCCATTTCGAAGGTTTTAAAGTATAGTTTCAATAACCGAACTTTATGACAAATCGCTCAAAATTATTAAACAAATTAAAAATGCAGTACGCTTAATCCTTGACTTCTGTATCGTTGCTTTTCTAGTTTCCGGCTCTACGCCAGTTTATTCGTCTCACGTTTCTCTTCATTTTGATAGTATTCTTAGATATTATTTTTAGCCTAAATATTTTATTTCTGAAGATTTTAAAACGGCGCAATTCTGACCTTAATGTACCAACCAACCAGGCTGCGGCCGACAGGAGAATGTAAGTTGGTGATGTCGTTAGAAATGAGCGGACGTTTTATTTCTAGACAAGCATTGCGGGCACCGCATTTTAGTACTGTGTCTGGTTGTATAGTTGTTCCTTTTATGAAGTATAAATGTCTAACTGATGACGGATTATTATCTTCCGAGCTGTTTATATTATATACCTGTGCCAAAAAGACAGTATTGCGTGCTTGTTCATCGTATCTTATACCCGAATGCCGATTTAAGAAATTTTAACCAAAACTACAACAAAATGCTAACGGAAAGCACGTACTTTTCCACGTTCATATAACTTTTTTTTTTTTTGTAAGAGAAAATCATTACCCTTACAACGTAAATTATAGTTTTGGTTATTAGCGATTTGGAACAATTTGTTCATACGGCAATTCGTTATTTTTCACTTGATACACTTTTCTTAATGAGAGTATATAATTATCTTCATGGTAGTTGCATGGATGTCCAGAAAATGCATTGAAAGGAATTTTGAGTCAGTTTGATTCTGCCAGACGTGCTAGACTTTCAACTGAATTTCAACTGATTCACGCGCTCATTTACATCTTCCAGCAATGTGGCCTTCATCACTAATTGGATTTGCTTGAGCACAAAATTGAAGGTTTATGCCCTCAATTGAAGGTTTATGCCCTCAATTGAAGGTTTATGCCCACGCATCAATAGGGCGTGCATATATAGGATGGTTTTGTCAACTGATTCTCCAGTGAAGCTAGCAGCTGAGATATTTTGTGTTATAATATCCTTGTGATCACTAATGTCCCTTAGGGCTTCAATCGCCATGAGCAGTTTATAAAATATTTCCAAACGCAGTGGAAAACCAATCGTCAATAAGATTAGTTATTGTAATGTCATTGTTGTAAGGCTATTCCACTTGTTTTTATATGGTGGCGAATTTATCTTAATTACCGACAATAAGCCGCTGGAGATAATATATGGAAAGAGAAATGCAAAGGCCTCTACACGCATAGAGCGGTAGATTTCACGATTATAGCCCATTTTAAAGTAGTGTATAAATCTCGCGCGGAGAACCCCGCAGACTATTTATCAAGACATCCCACTGCAAAGAGCGTACACGAACAAGAGAAAATGACAGAGGTGTAGCTATAAATATTTTACTGTAATTAAATTCAAGTATCGAAAAAACAAATGGAGATCCTACACTAAAAGGTTTACGTGCTGCAATAAGACTTAACCATTGGGGATCTCCAGTCGTCAACGAGTATAAACATGTGAAAGATGAACATTCGATTTTTTCCGATTTTTATCGCATAGTTGTACAACACAGTTTACGACAGAGAGCATTTCATATCGCGCATGAACATGTACTTAGGTATACGTATACGGAGAACAAAAGCTTTGCTTCGGGAAAAGGCGTGGCTTCACCACATCGAAAACATGATAAAGAAGACTATGGATAAGTGCATCACCGGTCAAGCGGTTGCAAGTCCAAACCCACCCAGAACCAATTACCATCGCAGAGATGCCGAAAGCCTAATAAAAGTATTGACTTTTACGGGCCACTCGCGGCCGGAGAGTATATCTGCTTGTAGTCATTGTTCGTTATTTACGATTTCCAGAGAAAAAGGTGGTAAACTCTACAAAAGCTTCCGTGATAATCAGCCAAACTTGATAAAATATTCACGGTGCACGGCATCCCCAAAACCATTCGATCCGACAAAGCACCGCCATTCATTGGGGAAGACAACTTCCGTTGTTTACAGACTATAGGTATAAAAGCTGAGTTTCGACGCCCACAGTGGCTCCAAGGCAACGCAATTATAGAATGCTTTATTCGACCACTCGGCAAAGCTCTAAAGACTGCAAAGCTTCACGTTTGCAAGCATTAAATTGAGATTGATTTTGATTTATCAGTACAAATCTTTTGTATTTTTCCCCAAATAAAACATTCTAAATAATCATAAGCAAACTGAGCAAACCAGGAAATTAAATAATCGTGTGAGCTACTGTAGATAGGTGTCGGTGAAACAGCAATAGAAATATCGCTCGCATTCAAATCTTCGCCTTGCAATAGAAATTCAGAGAAAATATATTTCGACAAAGGATATAACAAATAATTTCGAACATCCAGATATTCTATCCTTACGTTACCTGTACAGTTGTAGCCATTGCCCTCATAGCCCATGTTACAAGTACAATTATATGAACCACCAGTATCGGTACAATTTGCCTTTACATTACAAGGATTTGTTTGACATTCATTGATATCTAGAAACATATTACAGATAACATTGGCAAGAAGAATATTGAGTTTGATTTTGATAATCTGAAGAAAAATTTTTCCATACTTTTCCCCAAAACAAAAATATTTTATTAAATATCTATCAACAAGCTGAGTAAATGACATGGTGAACAATAGCAAATGAAAAAGAATCTAAAATCCTCACTCCATCTTTAACTTAGGCACGCTGGAAGGTAAAGACTAAGTCATGGGTATATAAAACAACTACGAACGCAAACAAGGAAATAAGAGTAATCGTGTGAGCTAGGTAGCTGTCGGGGAAATAGCGGGTAAATATCGCTCGGGTTCAGCTTTGCCTTTCCGAAAGAAAGCCGGAAGAAAATAAATTTTGACAATGCAATTATACCAAATACCTTTGAATATGCCGATATTCTATTTTTACGTTACATGTACAGTTATAACCATTGCTCTCATATAGCCCATGCGACAAGTACAATTATATGAACAATCTGTATTAGTACAATTTGCATTTACATCACAAGGATTTGTTTGACATGCATTGATATCTAGAAATATAATTATTACAGATGACGTTCGCAAGGACTACATTAAGATTCATTTTGATCATCTGTACAAAATTTTGTATTTTTCTCGAAAATAAAACATATTACTATCAATCTGATTTAGCTGAGTAAATGGCATGGTGAATAATTGTAAATGAAAAAAGAATGTAAACTTTTTTCTCCTTCCTCAACTTAGGCACGTGAGATCCAAGCCAAAGACTAATTCATGTTTTAATTATTTAACTATTATAGCAAACAAAAATGGGAATTAAACCATTCATGTGGTCTACCTAGCTGTCGCGGAAACAGCGGATAAATATCGCTCGCATTCAGATTTGCCTTTGCGACAGAAGAACAGAAGAAAATAAATTTTAGCACTGCATGATATAACAAATCATTTGAATACGAGAATAACCTATTTTTACGTTACCTGTACAGTTGTAACCATTGCCCTCGTAGCCCATGTGACAAGTACAATTATATGAACCATCAGTATTAGTACAATTTGCATTTAAACCACAAGGATTTGTTTGACATTCATTGATATCTAGAAATAAATCATAGATGACGTTCAAAAGGATTTCATTGAGTTTGATTTTGATAATCTGTAGAAATCTTTTTCTTTACTTTTTCCTAACACAAAACTATTTTATTGTATAACTATTAGCAAGCTGACTTAGCTGAGTATATGGCATGGCGAACAATTGTAAATGAAAAAAGAATGTAAAATTTTCTTTATGCCGATATTTTATGTTCACCTTACCTATACAGTTGTAACCATTGCCCTCATAGCCCATGTTACAAGTACAATTATATGAACCATCAGTATTAGTGCACTTTGCATTTACATCACAAGGATTTGTTTGACATTCATTGATATCTAGAAATATATTATAGATTACGTTCAAAAGGATTTCATTGAGTTTGATTTTGATAATCTGTAGAAATCTTTTTCTATACTTTCACCCAAAACAAAAAATTTTCATTATATAATTATTAACAATCTGACTTAGTTGAGTTTATAACATGGTGAAAAATTGTAAATGAAAAAAGAATGTAAACTTCTTTTTCCTTCCTCAACTTAGGCACGTTGGATCCAAGCCAAAGACTAATTCATGTTTTAATTATTTAACTATTATAGCAAACAAAAACGGGAATTAAACTATTCATGTGGTCTACCTAGCTGTCGCGGAAACAGCGGATAAATATCGCTCGCATTCAGATTTGACTTTGCGACAAAAGAACAGAAGAAAATAAATTTTAGCACTGCATGATATAACAAATAATTTGAATACGAGAATAACCTATTTTTACGTTACCTGTACAGTTGTAACCATTGCCCTCGTAGCCCATGTGACAAGTACAATTATACCAACCATCGGTATTAGTGCAATTTGCATTTAAACCACAAGGATTTGTTTGACATTCATTGATATCTAGAAATATATCATAGATGACGTTCAAAAGCATTTCATTGAGTTTGATTTTGATAATCTGTAGAAATCTTTTTTTATACTTTTTCCTAACACAAAACTATTTTATTGTATAACTATTAGCAAGCTGACTTAGCTGAATATATGGCATGGCGAACAAATGTAAATGAAAAAAGAATGTAAAATTTTCTTAATGCCGATATTTTATGTTCACCTTACCTATACAGTTGTAACCATTGCCCTCATAGCCCATGTTACAAGTACAATTATATGAACCATCAGTATTAGTGCACTTTGCATTTACATCACAAGGATTTGTTTGACATTCATTGATATCTAGAAACATATTACAGATAACGTTGGCAAGAATTATCTTCAGTTTGATTTCGATAATCTGTAGAAATCTTTTTCTATACTTTTTCCCCCCAAAAATTCTTCATTGTATGATTATTAACAAGCAGACTTAGCTGAGTATATGGCATGGTGAACAATTGTATATCAAAAAAGAATGTAAAATTTTGTTGATGCCAATATTCTATATTAACCTTACCTGTACAGTTGTAACCATTGCCCTCATAGCCCATGTTACAAGTACAATTATATGAACCATCAGTATTAGTGCAATCTGCATTTACACCACAAGGATTTGTTTCACATTCATTGATATCTAGAAACATATTACACATAACGTTGGCAAGGACTAAATTGAGTTTGATTTTGATAATCTGTACAAATCTTTTCTATACTTTTCTCCAAAACAAAAGTATTAAATAACTGTTAACATGCTGAGTATAATTACAAATGAAAAAGAATCTAAAATCCTCTTTCCATTTTCAACTTAGGCATGTTGGAAGGAAAAGAATAATTCATGGGTATATAAAGCAACTACTAGAGCAAACAAGCAAATTAGCTAGAGTAATCGTGTGAGCTAGGTAGCTGACGAGGAAGCAGCGGATAAATAGCACCTTTCGAAAAGACCGTAAGCCGGAAGAAAATCAATTTTGACAATGCATATAACAAATACTTTTGAATATGCCGATATTCTATTTTTACGTTACCTGTACAGTTATAACCATTGCCTTCATAGCCCATGTGACAAGTACAATTATATGAACCATCAATATTGGTACAATTTGCATTTACATCACAAGGAGTTGCTTGACATGGATTGATTTCTAGAAATATATTATAGATGACGTTTCAAAGATTACATTGAGTTTGCTTTTGAAAAAATATTATTCATTATATAATTATTAACAAGCAGACATAGCTGAGTATGTATGTATGTATGTAACCTTTATTTAAAAAAAAAAACTTGATCGACGCTAGCCTCATCAACATTTGCTGGTTTCCATGAGGGGCGTCGATATACATGCAAAAGGAAAGTAAAAAATAACTATTTACAAACGAAACATGAAAGAAGAGAGAAGGTACAAAGTTAGTAGAAAATATGTACATTAAAGTTTTACTTATTATATGGTGTGACCTATTTAATGTGATATTCGTTTGAAAACGTATTCTGATTCTGCTAATTTTGCTTCCAGAGAAAGGCTATTCCAAAGTTTCGCGCCACTATATTTGAAACTTTTTTTAAGGAAATCCCTTTTCGGAAGAGGAAGAGCTAGATCAGTTAATTTCGTGAGCAATTGTAAATCAAAAAAGAATGTAAAATTTTGTTTATGCCGATATTCTATGTTCACTTTACCTGTACAGTTGTAACCATTGCCCTCATAGCCCATGTTACAAGTACAATTATATGAACCATCAGTGTTGGTGCAATTTGCATTTACATCACAAGGATTTTTTTGACATTCATTGATATCTAGAAACATATTACAGATAACGTTGGAACGGATTACATTGAGTTTGATTTTGATAATCTGTACAAATCTTTTCTATACTTTTTTCAAAAGAAAAATATTATTCATAATATAATTATAACAAGCAGACTAGCTTAGCTGAGCATATGGAATGGTGAACAATTGTAAAACAAAAAAGAATGTCAAATTTTGTTTATGCCGATATTCTACGTTCACCTTACCTGTACAGTTGTAATTACCATTGCCCTCATAGCCCATGTTACAAGTACAATTATATGAACCATCAGTATTAGTACAATTTGCATTTACACCACAAGGATTTGTTTGACATTCATTGATATCTGTAATAATTAAACACACTCTGATTTCATATTTTATACTTTATATTTTAAACTACAAAACGTCCCCCAAACTTTAACACGCTCCTTTCCTCGTATATCTCTCGTCCCCATGCTCCCGCCTAATAACGTCAATCATTACATCGCTTTCTCTTTTTTTTTTTTTTTTTTAAAACTCAACTGAATAACTATGAAATGTTTGTTATTGTTCCCAGTTCCCAAGTTTTAGGACACTAGTCCAGATGGTATTGGGTTACCAAATCTGTTTACAGGTTGTTGTTTTCTCGTTGATCTTCTTGGTGGTGGTTGGTGTTCTTCAAAATCCTGCATCTCATGATTCTCATCTTCGACTCCGTTACCTCGTGCATCATCCACGTTTTTGGTCTTCTCTTCGTCACTACTTTGAACAAAGTAGTTCATCCGCAGGTTTAACTACTTTGAAATGAGACACATTGCGTGTGATAGTACGTCTGTCGTTTCTAGCTGTGGCTGTTGCTCCTTTCCTCTTCACGATCGTAAATCGCTCAGGATTGAATCTAGGAGATAGCTTGTTAATTGGTTTTTGTTTGCAAATAACAATGTCACCTTCCTTGATTGTGGATGTTTTGGTGTTATTCTTGACATCATAATATTGCTTATTACTGATCTTCCTCTTCTCAATGTTTTCCTTAGCGCTTTAATGCTTGTTAACGATTTTCTTTGTTGATAGCTTAGGTAGACTTCCTTGAACCTTTCGGTTTAACAGTAACTCACATGGAGGTATCTTAGTAGTGGCATGCGGCGTTGAGCGATAATTTAATAAGAATCGTTGAAGTTCTTGTCTCCAATTCTTTCCCTCTAACACAGAAGTCTTTATCACTTTTCCTAGCGGCTTCATCACTCCTCCGATTACCATTCCCTTGGGGCCATAATGGAGTGCTTCTGGTCCATTCGACTCCCAAGGCAGCCATGTATCTTTTGAAGTCATCCCCATTAAAAGGTGGGCCATTATCAGTTTTAATTGTTTTTGGAATGCCGTGAGTTCCAAATATACGGTCTAGCTTAGGGATACAGGCCTTCGCTGAAGTTGACTTCACAATTTCCACTTCAGGAAACTTAGAATACGTGTCGGTTACCACAAGTAAATACTGTCCACAGTGGGGAATAGGACCATAAAAATCGAGTGCCAAGCTTTGCCATGGCTCCGTTGCTGTAGGCGTAATCCTCATCGGTTCAGGTGGACTACCGGGACCAACAGCTTGACAAGCCGCACAGTTTTCAATGGTTTTAATTTTACTATCCATTCCAGGATACCAAATTTTCTCTCGTAATAGCGCTTTAGTCTTTTCTATTCCCTGGTGTCCCACATGGCCAAGTTGCGTTGCACGGTCTTGTAATGAATTTGGTAAAACAATTCTGCTTCCCTTCAGAAGAAGGTCTCCTGCTTTCGTTGCTGTTAGTTCTTCCGCACACATGTGATAAGATTTGAGTTCTACATCCTTCTCGTCCCATTTCCCTGTTTTTAAGCATTCCACAACTCTGCTTAAAGTTGCGTCTGACAGGGTGGCATCCTTGATTTCTTGGAGTGTCATTGACTTTGTAGGCGCGTTGTTAATGATATAGTTTACATAATTATCTGCAATCTTTTCTTCGACTGTGGTTTTTTCTTGAGTGCTGGTAGGATGACGGCTCAAATAATCAGCTTCATTAATTGTTCCCTTCTTGTAAATCACACGGAAGTTGTACGGTTGCAACCGTAACATCCAGCGCTCTATACGAGCTGGAGGCTTAGATTTCGGATTATTGAAGATTGCTTCCAGAGCTTTATGGTCAGTATAGACATCGAACTCACTACCTAGAAGGAACAGTCGAAAGTGTTTAATTCCCCAAACTAGACTCAAACCTTCAATATCTGTCTGAGAATATCGACTTTCAACTGGAGACAGGGCTCTACTTGCGTAGGAGATAATACGGTACAGTTCTCCGGACTTTTCTCGTTGTGCTAAGATTGCACAAATTCCCAAAGGCGATGCATCAACAATAAGCAAGCTTCTTTTCTCTGTATCGAAATAAGCCATAGTAGGAGCTTGTGTCAATTTCTTTTTGATCTTCTCAAAGGCTCTTTGGTGAGTATTGTTCCATGTGAAAGCGACACTTTTTCTTGTGAGATTCCTCAGCGGTGTAGTAATTTCAGCATACTCTGGAACATACTCTCGGCACGTGTTAGCTAGACCCAAAAAACTGCGTACTTCGCTGGCATTCTTTGGTGCTCTGGCTTTGACCAAATTTTCTACTCTTGCTGGATCAGGTCTTGTTCCGGTTGCTGTAAAAATGAGACCATAGAAGTTAATCTCGTTGCGTAGGAAACTACACTTCTCGGGTTTCGCTTTTAAGTTGAGTTCATCTAGTCGTTTCAAGCAGTTTTCTAAGGCTTCATCGTGTTGCTTTCGTGTTTTCCCGTGAACGATTATATCGTCTGCGATATTCTTTACTCCACAAATGTCACTAAGGTGTTGTTGCAAAATGTTTTGGAATATTTCTGGTGCACTGTTTGTTCCATAGTTCAGTCGTTTGTAACGAAAGAGGCCTTCATGTGTCGAAAATGTGGTTATGTAGCGACTTTCTTCGGTCAGTTCTAACTGATGGTAGGCTTGTTTTAGATCGATCTTCGAGAAATATTTCGATCCATTCATCTCAGCACGAAAGTCGGAAAGGGTTGGCATGATATGTCTTTCCCGCTCAATCGCTTCATTGGCTGCCCTCATATCAACACAGATTCGTGTTCCGCCATCCTTCTTTGGGGTGCACACAACGGGCGAAATCCAGGGTGTAGGTTGGTCACAGACTCTTTCGATCATATCTTTCTCCATCAATTTTTCTAGCTCTTTTGATACATCTTTGCGAATATGATAAGGTATCCGGCGCTGCGGCTGAACTACCGGTTTAATATTCTTATTAATATGCAACCCGACTTGTTGAGTGTTCAATTTTCCTTCACCAACGAAAACATTTGCATATTTATCAATAATTTCCTGGATATCTTTATCGGCGCATTTCGGCGTTGATGCAAGCGCTGGCTGGCTTTTATCCGTGCTTTTATTGCTTTTTCCGGTGTTTTCCATATTCTTCGAAATGACTTCCGGTTTAGAAACTTCCGGTTTCAGTGGCGTCTCAAGTTCAGTGACTTTGTTTACCAATTGAATTAATGCCAAATCTTGAGCGGTTTTGGCACTAAGTAGATTTCCAGAGCCACCTTCGACAACATGAATAACCGAGACAGTATAACGTTTGTTCGACTCCAAGGTTGCCTGAAATTGACCTTTAAGAGGTAGTGGTTTATCCGAGCCATAAGCAAATATCTGTGTGGCACTCTTGCACAATTTTACGCTGGATTTGAGGCGATCGTACGTTTGGGAATCGATGACATCAACTGTGGCTCCTGTATCAACAATGAAATTAATGTTAGTTGAATTTATCCGTATGTTTGTTTTCGTCTTTGGGTGGTCTTTGGTTTTGTTCTTCACTGCGTACACATAATCGTCTTCTGAACTGGTCTCCGTCGAGGAATCGAGATGTTTGTTGACTGCCCGTGCATGATTTTTTTGTTTGGATTCTGATTTCAATTGTTCTTTTGATTGTTCTCTTCGTCGGGGCGATTCTTTTGGAAGTTGTGACTTGGGAAAACGACGCGATTGTTTCTTTCGACACACTCTCGAAAAATGACCAAGTATACCACACGCATTACAAGTTGAATTGGCAGCTGGACACGGGCGATCCCCATGAGGGTAAGCAAATCCACAATTATAACACATAGATTCAGCTGGTCTTCTCTCCACTTGATTAAGTTGTACATCTTTAAATTTTTCTTCCATCCCACTGGCTTGGGCTATACTGGTTTCAGATTTGCGACCATCGATCAACATATCTTTCAGTGAATAATTGCTTTCTTTCAACGCTTTCTTACGCAGTCTTGAAGATGTCCCATTGCACACAATTTGCATTTTTATCTCAAATTCAACATCAGTGAACTCACAATGCTTTGCTAATCTTCTCAAGCGTGTGTGAAATTCATCTATTGTTTCATTATCTTGTTGCGCTGCTTGTCTAAACATATATGTTCGGTAAATACGACTTTTCTCCGGTTCGAAATATGCAGTGAGGGCGTTGACAGCTGCTTCGTAATCTTTCTCGTCTCCTGTGTCTGGCAGTATTTTAAATATTTCGTGAACTTCAGGCCCAGCTTGGTACAGCAGAAGTGCTCTTTGACGTGCAGTATCCTTCACATTCGTAGCGACTAAATATGTTTTAAAACGTTGAATCCATTGTGTCCATCGAGCGCTTGTATTCGTTGGATCAGCCTTCGGTTCGAACAAAGGCATTGGCTGTAAGCCATTCATTGTAAAAAAATTTTGTCCTCGTCGCCAATGTAATAATTAAACACACTCTGATTTCATATTTTATACTTTATATTTTAAACTACAAAACGTCCCCCAAACTTTAACACGCTCCTTTCCTCGTATATCTCTCGTCCCCATGCTCCCGCCTAATAACGTCAATCATTACAATATCTATAAACACATTACAGATAACGTTGGCAAGGACTACATTGAGTTTGATTTTGATAATCTGTAGAAATCTTTTCTATACTTTTTCAAAAAGAAAATATTATTCATTATATAATTATAACAAGCAGACTACCTTAGCTGAGCATATGGAATGGTGAACAATTGTAAATCAAAAAAGAATGTCAAATTTTGTTTATGCCGATATTTTATGTTCACCTTACCTGTACAGTTGTAATTACCATTGCCCTTATAGCCCATGTTACAAGTACAATTATATGAACCATCAGTATTAGTACAATTTGCATTTACACCACAAGGATTTGTTTGACATTCATTGATATCTAGAAATATATTACATATAACGTTGGCAAGGATTAAATTGAGTTTGATTTTGATAATCTGTACAAATCTTCTCTATACTTTTCCCAAAACAAAAGTATTAAATAACTCTTAACAAGCTGAATATAATTACAAATGAAAAAGAATCTAAAATCCTCTTTCCATTTTCAACTTAGGCATGCTGGAAGGAAAAGACTAACTCAAGGGTATATAAAGCAACTATACTAGAGCAAACAAGCAAATTAGCTAGAGTAATCGTGTGAGCTAGGTAGCTGACGAGGAAGCAGCGGATAAATAGCACCTTTCGGAGAGATCGAAAGCCGGAAGAAAATCAATTTTGACAATGCACATAACAAATACTTTTGAATATGCCGATATTCTATTTTACGTTACCTGTACAGTTATCCATTGCCTTCATAGCCCATGTGACAAGTACAATTGTAAGAACCATCGATATTGGTACAATTTGCATTTACATCACAAGGATTTGTTTGACATGCATTGATTTCTAGAAATATATTATAGATGACGTTTGAAAGATTACATTGAGTCTTATTTAAAAAAAAATATATTATTCATTATATAATTATTAACAACCAGACTTAGCTTAGTATATGGCATGGTGAGCAATTGTAAATCAAAAAAGAATGTAAATTTTGTTTATGCCGATATTCTATGTTCACTTTACCTGTACAGTTGTTACCATTGCCCTCATAGCCCATGTTACATGTACAATTATATGAACCATCAGTGTTGGTGCAATTTGCATTTATATCACAAGGATTTGTTTGACATTCATTTATATCTAGAAACATATTACAGATGACGTTGGCAAGGACTACATTGAGTTTGATTTTGATAATCTGTAGAAATCTTTTCTATACTTTTTTAAAAAGAAAATATTATTCATTATATAATTATAACAAGCAGACTACCTTAGCTGAGCATATGGAATGGTGAACATTTGTAAATCAAAAAAGAATGTCAAATTTTGTTTTTGCCGATATTCTACGTTCACCTTACCTGTACAGTTGTAATTACCATTGCCCTCATAGCCCATGTTACAAGTACATTATATGAACCATCAGTATTAGTACAATTTGCATTTACACCACAAGGATTTGTTTGACATTCATTGATATCTGGAAACATATTACAGATAACGTTGGCAAGGATTAAATTGAGTTTGATTTTGATAATCTGTACAAATCTTCTCTATACTTTTCCCCAAAACAAAAGTATTAAATAACTCTTAACATGCTGAGTATAATTACAAATGAAAAGAATCTAAAATCCTTTTCCATTTTAAACTTAGGCATGCTGGAAGGAAAAGACTAACTCAAGGGTATATAAAGCAACTATACTAGAGCAACAAGCAAATTAGCTAGAGTAATCGTGTGAGCTAGGTAGCTGACGAGGAA
This sequence comes from Dendronephthya gigantea, assembly GCF_004324835.1. NCBI lineage: Eukaryota > Metazoa > Cnidaria > Anthozoa > Malacalcyonacea > Nephtheidae > Dendronephthya > Dendronephthya gigantea. Next base: position 394,396 of record NW_021163167.1, on the reverse strand, counting down.
GCAGCGGATAAATAGCACCTTTCTAAGAGATCGAAGCCGGAAGAAATCAATTTTGACAATGCACATAACAATACTTTTGAATATGCCGATATTCTATTTTTACGTTACCTGTACAGTTATAACCATTGCCTTCATAGCCCATGTGACAAGTACAATTGTACGAACCATCGATATTGGTACAATTTGCATTTACATCACAAGGATTTGTTTGACATGCATTGATTTCTAGAAATATATTATAGATGACGTTTGAAAGATTACATTGAGTTTTATTTTTGAAAAAAAAATATTATTCATTATATATTATTAACAACCAGACTTAGCTTAGTATATGGCATGGTGAGCAATTGTAAATCAAAAAAGAATGTAAATTTTGTTTATGCCGTATTCTATGTTCACTTTACCTGTACAGTTGTTACCATTGCCCTCATAGCCCATGTTACATGTACAATTATATGAACCATCAGTGTTGGTGCAATTTGCATTTACATCACAAGGATTTGTTTGACATTCATTTATATCTAGAAACATATTACAGATGACGTTGGCAAGGACTACATTGAGTTTGATTTTGATAATCTGTAGAAATCTTTTCTATACTTTTTTAAAAAGAAAAATTATTCATTATATAATTATAACAAGCAGACTAGCTTAGCTGAGCATATGGAATGGTGAACATTTGTAAATCAAAAAAGAATGTCAAATTTTGTTTTTGCCGATATTCTACGTTCACCTTACCTGTACAGTTGTAATTACCATTGCCCTCATAGCCCATGTTACAAGTACAATTATATGAACCATCAGTATTAGTACAATTTGCATTTACACCACAAGGATTTGTTTGACATTCATTGATATCTGGAACATATTACAGATAACGTTGGCAAGGATTAAATTGAGTTTGATTTTGATAATCTGTACAAATCTTCTCTATACTTTTCCCCAAAACAAAAGTATTAAATAACTCTTAACATGCTGAGTATAATTACAAATGAAAAAGAATCTAAAATCCTCTTTCCATTTTCAACTTAGGCATGCTGCAAGGAAAAGACTAACTCAAGGGTATATAAAGCAACTATACTAGAGCAAACAAGCAAATTAGCTAGACTAATCGTGTGAGCTAGGTAGCTGACGAGGAAGCAGCAGATAATAGCATCTTTCGGAGGATCGAAAGCCGGAAGAAAATCAATTTTGACAATGCACATAACAAATACTTTTGAATATGCCGATATTCTATTTTACGTTACCTGTACAGTTATAACCATTGCCTTCATAGCCCATGTGACAAGTACAATTGTATGAACCATCGATATTGGTACATTTGCATTTACATCACAAGGATTTGTTTGACATGCATTGATTTCTAGAAATATTTAGATGACGTTTGAAAGATTACATTGAGTTTTTTTAAAAAAAAAATATTATTCATTATATAATTATTAACAACCAGACTTAGCTTAGTATATGGCATGGTGAGCAATTGTAAATCAAAAAAGAATGTAAAATTTTGTTTATGCCGATATTCTATGTTCACTTTACCTGTACAGTTGTTACCATTGCCCTCATAGCCCATGTTACATGTACAATTATATGAACCATCAGTGTTGGTGCAATTTGCATTTACATCACAAGGATTTGTTTGACATTCATTTATATCTAGAAACATATTACAGATGACGTTGGCAAGGACTACATTGAGTTTGATTTTGATAATCTGTAGAAATCTTTTCTATACTTTTTAAAAAGAAAATATTCATTATATAATTATAACAAGCAGACTAGCTTAGCTGAGCATATGGAATGGTGAACATTTGTAAATCAAAAAGAATGTCAAATTTTGTTTTTGCCGATATTCTACGTTCACCTTACCTGTACAGTTGTAATTACCATTGCCCTCATAGCCCATGTTACAAGTACAATTATATGAACCATCAGTATTAGTACAATTTGCATTTACACCACAAGGATTGTTTGACATTCATTGATATCTGGAACATATTACAGATAACATTGGCAAGGATTAAATTGAGTTTGATTTTGATAATCTGTACAAATCTTCTCTATACTTTTCCCCAAAACAAAGTATTAAATAACTCTTAACATGCTGAGTATAATTACAAATGAAAAGAATCTAAAATCCCTTTCCATTTTCAACTTAGGCATGCTGGAAGGAAAAGACTAACTCAAGGGTATATAAAGCAACTATACTAGAGCAAACAAGCAAATTAGCTAGACTAATCGTGTGAGCTAGGTAGCTGACGAGGAAGCAGCGGTTAAATAGCACCTTTCGGAGAGATCGAAAGCCGGAAGAAAATCAATTTTGACAATGCACATAACAAATACTTTTGAATATGCCGATATTCTATTTTTACGTTACCTGTACAGTTATAACCATTGCCTTCATAGCCCATGTGACAAGTACAATTGTATGAACCATCGATATTGGTACAATTTGCATTTACATCACAAGGATTTGTTTGACATGCATTGATTTCTAGAAATATATTATAGATGACGTTTGAAAGATTACATTGAGTTTTATTTAAAAAAAAAATATTATTCATTATATAATTATTAACAACCAGACTTAGCTTAGTATATGGCATGGTGAGCAATTGTAAATCAAAAAAGAATGTGAAATTTTGTTTATGCCGATATTCTATGTTCACTTTACCGGTACAGTTGTTACCATTGCCCTCATAGCCCATGTTACAAGTACAATTATATGAACCATCAGTGTTGGTGCAATTTGCATTTACATCACAAGGATTTGTTTCACATTCATTTATATCTAGAAACATATTACAGATAACGTTGGCAAGGATTAAATTGAGTTTGATTTTGATAATCTGTAAAAATCTTTTCTATACTTTTCCCCAAAACAAAAGTATTAAATAACTCTTAACATGCTGAGTATAATTACAAATGAAAAAGAATCTAAAATCCTCTTTCCATTTTCAACTTAGGCATGCTGGATGGAAAAGACTAACTCAAGGGTATATAAAGCAACTATACTAGAGCAAACAAGCAAATTAGCTAGAGTAATCGTGTGAGCTAGGTAGCTGACGAGGAAGCAGCGGATAAATAGCACCTTTCTAAGAGATCGAAAGCCGGAAGAAAATCAATTTTGACAATGCACATAACAAATACTTTTGAATATGCCGATATTCTATTTTTACGTTACCTGTACAGTTATAACCATTGCCTTCATAGCCCATGTGACAAGTACAATTGTACGAACCATCGATATTGGTACAATTTGCATTTACATCACAAGGATTTGTTTGACATGCATTGATTTCTAGAAATATATTATAGATGACGTTTGAAAGATTACATTTAGTTTTATTTTGAAAAAAAAAAAATTATTCATTAAATAATTATTAACAACTAGACTTAGCTTAGTATATGGCATGGTGAGCAATTTTAATCAAAAAAGAATGTAAAATTTTGTTTATGCCGATATTCTATGTTCACTTTACCTGTACAGTTGTTACCATTGCCCTCATAGCCCATGTTACATGTACAATTATATGAACCATCAGTGTTGGTGCAATTTGCATTTATATCACAAGGATTTGTTTGACATTCATTATATCTAGAAACATATTACAGATAACGTTGGCAAGGACTACATTGAGTTTGATTTTGATAATCTGTAGAAATCTTTTCTTTACTTTTTTAAAAAGAAAATATTATTCTTTATTTATACAAGCAGACTACCTTAGCTGAGCATATGGAATGGTGAACATTTGTAAATCAAAAAAGAATGTCAAATTTTGTTTTTGCCGATATTCTACGTTCACCTTACCTGTACAGTTGTAATTACCATTGCCCTCATAGCCCATGTTACAAGTACAATTATATGAACCATCAGTATTAGTACAATTTGCATTTACACCACAAGGATTTGTTTGACATTCATTGATATCTGGAAACATATTACAGATAACGTGGCAAGGATTAAATTGAGTTTCATTTTGATAATCTGTACAAATCTTCTCTATACTTTTCCCCAAAACAAAAGTATTAAATAACTCTTAACATGCTGAGTATAATTACAAATGAAAAAGAATCTAAAATCCTCTTTCCATTTTCAACTTAGGCATGCTGGAAGGAAAAGACTAATTCAAGGGTATAAAGCAACTATACTAGAGCAAACAAGCAAATTAGCTAGACTAATCGTGTGAGCTAGGTAGCTGACGAGGAAGCAGCGGATAAATAGCACCTTTCGGAGAGATCGAAGCCGGAAGAAAATCAATTTTGACAATGCACATAACAAATACTTTTGAATATGCCGATATTCTATTTTTACGTTACCTGTACAGTTATAACCATTGCCTTCATAGCCCATGTGACAAGTACAATTGTATGAACCATCGATATTGGTACAATTTGCATTTACATCACAAGGATTGTTTGACATGCATTGATTTCTAGAAATATATTATAGATGACGTTTGAAAGATTACATTGAGTTTTATTTAAAAAAAAATATTTCATTATATAATTATTAACAACCAGACTTAGCTTAGTATATGGCATGGTGAGCAATTGTAAATCAAAAAAGAATGTAAAATTTTGTTTATGCCGATATTCTATGTTCACTTTACCTGTACAGTTGTTACCATTGCCCTCATAGCCCATGTTACATGTACAATTATATGAACCATCAGTGTTGGTGCAATTTGCATTTACATCACAAGGATTTGTTTCACATTCATTTATATCTAGAAACATATTACAGATAACGTTGGCAAGGATTAATTTGAGTTTGATTTTGATAATCTGTAAAAATCTTTTCTATACTTTTCCCCAAAACAAAGTATTAAATAACTCTTAAAATGCTGAGTATAATTACAAATGAAAAAGAATCTAAAATCCTCTTTCCATTTTCAACTTAGGCATGCTGGATGGAAAGACTAACTCAAGGGTATATAAGCAACTATACTAGAGCAAACAAGCAAATTAGCTAGAGTAATCGTGTGAGCTAGGTAGCTGACGAGGAAGCAGCGGATAAATAGCACCTTTCTAAGAGATCGAAAGCCGGAAGAAAATCAATTTTGACAATGCACATAACAAATACTTTTGAATATGCCGATATTCTATTTTTACGTTACCTGTACAGTTATAACCATTGCCTTCATAGCCCATGTGACAAGTACAATTGTACGAACCATCGATATTGGTACAATTTGCATTTACATCACAAGGATTTGTTTGACATGCATTGATTTCTAGAATATATTATAGATGACGTTTGAAAGATTACATTTAGTTTTATTTTGAAAAAAAAATTATTCATTAATAATTATTAACAACCAGACTTAGCTTAGTATATGGCATGGTGAGCAATTTTAATCAAAAAGAATGTAAATTTTGTTTATGCCGATATTCTATGTTCACTTTACCTGTACAGTTGTTACCATTGCCCTCATAGCCCATGTTACATGTACAATTATATGAACCATCAGTGTTGGTGCAATTTGCATTTACATCACAAGGATTTGTTTGACATTCATTTATATCTAGAAACATATTACAGATGACGTTGGCAAGGACTACATTGAGTTTGATTTTGATAATCTGTAGAAATCTTTTCTATACTTTTTTAAAAAGAAAATATTATTCATTATATATTATAACAAGCAGACTAGCTTAGCTGAGCATATGGAATGGTGAACATTGTAAATCAAAAAAGAATGTCAAATTTTGTTTTTGCCGATATTCTACGTTCACCTTACCTGTACAGTTGTAATTACCATTGCCCTCATAGCCCATGTTACAAGTACAATTATATGAACCATCAGTATTAGTACAATTTGCATTTACACCACAAGGATTTGTTTGACATTCATTGATATCTGGAAACATATTACAGATAACGTTGGCAAGGATTAAATTGAGTTTGATTTTGATAATCTGTACAAATCTTCTCTATACTTTTCCCCAAAACAAAAGTATTAAATAACTCTTAACATGCTGAGTATAATTACAAATGAAAAAGAATCTAAAATCCTCTTTCCATTTTCAACTTAGGCATGCTGCAAGGAAAAGACTAACTCAAGGGTATATAAAGCAACTATACTAGAGCAAACAAGCAAATTAGCTAGACTAATCGTGTGAGCTAGGTAGCTGACGAGGAAGCAGCAGATAAATAGCATCTTTCGGAGAGATCGAAAGCCGGAAGAAAATCAATTTTGACAATGCACATAACAAATACTTTTGAATATGCCGATATTCTATTTTTACGTTACCTGTACAGTTATAACCATTGCCTTCATAGCCCATGTGACAAGTACAATTGTATGAACCATCGATATTGGTACAATTTGCATTTACATCACAAGGATTTGTTTGACATGCATTGATTTCTAGAATATATTATAGATGACGTTTGAAAGATTACATTGAGTTTTATTTAAAAAAAAATTATTCATTATATAATTATTAACAACCAGACTTAGCTTAGTATATGGCATGGTGAGCAATTGTAAATCAAAAAAGAATGTAAAATTTTGTTTATGCCGATATTCTATGTTCACTTTACCTGTACAGTTGTTACCATTGCCCTCATAGCCCATGTTACATGTACAATTATATGAACCATCAGTGTTGGTGCAATTTGCATTTACATCACAAGGATTTGTTTGACATTCATTTATATCTAGAAACATATTACAGATGACGTTGGCAAGGACTACATTGAGTTTGATTTTGATAATCTGTAGAAATCTTTTCTATACTTTTTAAAAAGAAAATATTATTCATATTAATTATAACAAGCAGACTAGCTTAGCTGAGCATATGGAATGGTGAACATTTGTAAATCAAAAAAGAATGTCAAATTTTGTTTTTGCCGATATTCTACGTTCACCTTACCTGTACAGTTGTAATTACCATTGCCCTCATAGCCCATGTTACAAGTACAATTATATGAACCATCAGTATTAGTACAATTTGCATTTACACCACAAGGATTTGTTTGACATTCATTGATATCTGGAAACATATTACAGATAACGTTGGCAAGGATTAAATTGAGTTTGATTTTGATAATCTGTACAAATCTTCTCTATACTTTTCCCCAAAACAAAAGTATTAAATAACTCTTAACATGCTGAGTATAATTACAAATGAAAAAGAATCTAAAATCCTCTTTCCATTTTCAACTTAGGCATGCTGGAAGGAAAAGACTAACTCAAGGGTATATAAAGCAACTATACTAGAGCAAACAAGCAAATTAGCTAGAGTAATCGTGTGAGCTAGGTAGCTGACGAGGAAGCAGCGGTTAAATAGCACCTTTCGGAGAGATCGAAAGCCGGAAGAAAATCAATTTTGACAATGCACATAACAAATACTTTTGAATATGCCGATATTCTATTTTTACGTTACCTGTACAGTTATAACCATTGCCTTCATAGCCCATGTGACAAGTACAATTGTATGAACCATCGATATTGGTACAATTTGCATTTACATCACAAGGATTTGTTTGACATGCATTGATTTCTAGAAATATATTATAGATGACGTTTGAAAGATTACATTGAGTTTTATTTTGAAAAAAAAAAAATTATTCATTATATAATTATTAACAACCAGACTTAGCTTAGTATATGGCATATTGAGCAATTTTAATCAAAAAATTTGTTTATGCCGATATTCTATGTTCACTTTACCTGTACAGTTGTTACCATTGCCCTCATAGCCCATGTTACATGTACAATTATATGAACCATCAGTGTTGGTGCAATTTGCATTTACATCACAAGGATTTGTTTGACATTCATTTATATCTAGAAACATATTACAGATAACGTTGGCAAGGACTACATTGAGTTTGATTTTGATAATCTGTAGAAATCTTTTCTATACTTTTTCAAAAAGAAAATATTATTCATTATATAATTATAACAAGCAGACTAGCTTAGCTGAGCATATGGAATGGTGAACAATTGTAAATCAAAAAAGAATGTCAAATTTTGTTTATGCCGATATTCTATGTTCACCTTACCTGTACAGTTGTAATTACCATTGCCCTCATAGCCAATGTTACAAGTACAATTATATGAACCATCAGTATTAGTACAATTTGCATTTACACCACAAGGATTTGTTTGACATTCATTTATATCTAGAAACATATTACAGATAACGTTGGCAAGGACTACATTGAGTTTGATTTTGACAATCTGTAGAAATCTTTTCTATACTTTTTCAAAAGAAAATATTATTCATTATATAATTATAACAAGCAGACTACCTTAGCTGAGCATATGGAATGGTGAACAATTGTAAATCAAAAAAGAATGTCAATTTTGTTTATGCCGATATTCTATGTTCACCTTACCTGTACAGTTGTAATTACCATTGCCTTCATAGCCCATGTTACAGTACAATTATTATGAACCATCAGTATTAGTACAATTTGCATTTACACCACAAGGATTTGTTTGACATTCATTGATATCTAGAAACATATTACAGATGACGTTGGCAAGGATTAAATTGAGTTTGATTTTGAAAATCGGTAGAAATCTTTTCTATACTTTTCCCCAAAACAAAAGTATTAAATAACTGTTAACATGCTGAGTAAAATTACAAATGAAAAGAATCTAAAATCCTCTTTCCATTCTAACTTAGGCATGCTGGAGGAAAAGACTAACTCAAGGGTATACAGCATTTATACTAGAGCAAACAAGCAATTAGCTAGAGTAATCGTGTGAGCTAAGTAGCTGAAGAGGAAGCAGCAAATAAATAGCACCTTTCGGAGAGATCGAAAGCCGGAAGAAAATCAATTTTGACAATGCACATAACAAATACTTTTGAATATGCCGATATTCTATTTTTACGTTACCTGTACAGTTATAACCATTGCCTTCATAGCCCATGTGACAAGTACAATTGTACGAACCATCGATATTGGTACAATTTGCATTTACATCACAAGGATTTGTTTCACATGCATTGATTTCTAGAAATATATTATGGATGACGTTTGAAAGATTACATTGAGTTTTATTTTGAAAAAATATTATTCATTATATAAATATTAACAATCAGACTTAGTTTAGTATATGGCATGGTGAGCAATTGTAAATCAAAAAAGAATGTGAAATTTTGTTTATGCCGATATTCTATGTTCACTTTACCGGTACAGTTGTTACCATTGCCCTCATAGCCCATGTTACATGTACAATTATTGAACCATCGTGGTTGGTGCAATTTGCATTTACATCACAGGATTGTTGACATTCATTTATATCTAGAAACATATTACAGATGACGTTGGCAACGATTAAATTGAGTTTGATTTTGATATACTGTACAAATCTTCTCTATTTTTTGCCCAACAAAAGTATTAAATAACTGTTAACATGCTGAGTTATTACAAATGAAAAAGAATCTAAAATCCTCTTTCCATTTTCAACTTAGGCATGCTGCAAGGAAAAGACTAACTCAAGGGTATATAAAGCAACTATACTAGAGCAAACAAGCAAATTAGCTAGACTAATCGTGTGAGCTAGGTAGCTGACGAGGAAGCAGCAGATAATAGCATCTTTCGGAGAGATCGAAAGCCGGAAGAAAATCAATTTTGACAATGCACATAACAAATACTTTTGAATATGCCGATATTCTATTTTTACGTTACCTGTACAGTTATAACCATTGCCTTCATAGCCCATGTGACAAGTACAATTGTATGAACCATCGATATTGGTACAATTTGCATTTACATCACAAGGATTTGTTTGACATGCATTGATTTCTAGAAATTATTATAGATGACGTTTGAAGATTACATTGAGTTTTATTTTGAAAAAAAATATTATTCATTATATAATTATTAAACCAGACTTAGCTTAGTATATGGCATGGTGAGCAATTGTAAATCAAAAAAGAATGTAAAATTTTGTTTATGCCGATATTCTATGTTCACTTTACCTGTACAGTTGTTACCATTGCCCTCATAGCCCATGTTACATGTACAATTATATGAACCATCAGTGTTGGTGCAATTTGCATTTACTCACAAGGATTTGTTTGACATTCATTTATATCTAGAAACATATTACAGATGACGTTGGCAAGGACTACATTGAGTTTGATTTTGATAATCTGTAGAAATCTTTTCTATACTTTTTTAAAAAGAAAATATTATTCATTATACAATTATAACAAGCAGACTAGCTTAGCTGAGCATATGGAATGGTGAACATTTGTAAATCAAAAAGAATGTCAAATTTGTTTTTGCCGATATTCTGAGTTCACCTTACCTGTACAGTTGTATTACCATTGCCCTCATAGCCCATTTACAAGTACAATTATATGAACCATCAGTATTAGTACAATTTGCATTTACACCACAAGGATTTGTTTGACATTCATTGATATCTGGAAACATATTACAGATAACGTTGGCAAGGATTAAATTGAGTTTGATTTGATAATCTGTACAAATCTTCTCTATACTTTTCCCCAAAACAAAAGTATTAAATAACTCTTAACATGCTGAGTATAATTACAAATGAAAAAGAATCTAAAATCCTCTTTCCATTTTCAACTTAGGCATGCTGGAAGGAAAAGACTAATTCAAGGGTATATAAAGCAACTATACTAGAGCAAACAAGCAAATTAGCTAGACTAATCGTGTGAGCTAGGTAGCTGACGAGGAAGCAGCGGATAAATAGCACCTTTCGGAGAGATCGAAAGCCGGAAGAAAATCAATTTTGACAATGCACATAACAAATACTTTTGAATATGCCGATATTCTATTTTTACGTTACCTGTACAGTTATAACCATTGCTTTCATAGCCCATGTGACAAGTACAATTGTATGAACCATCGATATTGGTACATTTGCATTTACATCACAAGGATTTGTTTGACATGCATTGATTTCTAGAAATATATTATAGATGACGTTTGAAAGATTACATTGAGTTTTATTTTGAAAAAAAAATATTATTCATTATATAATTATTAACAACCAGACTTAGCTTAGTATATGGCATGGTGAGCAATTGTAAATCAAAAAAGAATGTAAAATTTTGTTTATGCCGATATTCTATGTTCACTTTACCTGTACAGTTGTTACCATTGCCCTCATAGCCCATGTTACATGTACAATTATATGAACCATCAGTGTTGGTGCAATTTGCATTTCACAAGGATTTGTTTGACATTCATTTATATCTAGAAACATATTACAGATGACGTTGGCAAGGACTACATTGAGTTTGATTTTGATAATCTGTAGAAATCTTTTCTATACTTTTTTAAAAAGAAAATATTATTCATTATATAATTTAACAAGCAGACTAGCTTAGCTGAGCATATGGAATGGTGAACATTTGTAAATCAAAAAAGAATGTCAAATTTTGTTTTTGCCGATATTCTACGTTCACCTTACCTGTACAGTTGTAATTACCATTGCCCTCATAGCCCATGTTACAAGTACAATTATATGAACCATCAGTATTAGTACAATTTGCATTTACACCACAAGGATTTGTTTGACATTCATTGATATCTGGAAACATATTACAGATAACGTTGGCAAGGATTAAATTGAGTTTGATTTTGATAATCTGTACAAATCTTCTCTATACTTTTCCCCAAAACAAAAGTATTAAATAACTCTTAACATGCTGAGTATAATTACAAATGAAAAAGAATCTAAAATCCTCTTTCCATTTTCAACTTAGGCATGCTGGAAGGAAAAGACTAACTCAAGGGTATATAAAGCAACTATACTAGAGCAAACAAGCAAATTAGCTAGAGTAATCGTGTGAGCTAGGTAGCTGACGAGGAAGCAGCGGATAAATAGCACCTTTCGGAGAGATCGAAAGCCGGAAGAAAATCAATTTTGACAATGCACATAACAAATACTTTTGAATATGCCGATATTCTATTTTTACGTTACCTGTACAGTTATAACCATTGCCTTCATAGCCCATGTGACAAGTACAATTGTATGAACCATCGATATTGGTACAATTTGCATTTACATCACAAGGATTTGTTTGACATGCATTGATTTCTAGAAATATATTATAGATGACGTTTGAAAGATTACATTGAGTTTTATTTAAAAAAAAAATATTCATTTATAATTATTAACAACCAGACTTAGCTTAGTATATGGCATGGTGGAGCAATTGTAAATCAAAAAAGAATGTAAAATTTTGTTTATGCCGATATTCTATGTTCACTTTACCTGTACAGTTGTTACCATTGCCCTCATAGCCCATGTTACATGTACAATTATATGAACCATCAGTGTTGGTGCAATTTGCATTTACATCACAAGGATTTGTTTGACATTCATTTATATCTAGAAACATATTACAGATGACGTTGGCAAGGACTACATTGAGTTTGATTTTGATAATCTGTAGAAATCTTTTCTATACTTTTTTAAAAAGAAAATATTATTCATATAATTATAACAAGCAGACTAGCTTAGCTGAGCATATGGAATGGTGAACATTTGTAAATCAAAAAAGAATGTCAAATTTTGTTTTTGCCGATATTCTACGTTCACCTTACCTGTACAGTTGTAATTACCATTGCCCTCATAGCCCATGTTACAAGTACAATTATATGAACCATCAGTATTAGTACAATTTGCATTTACACCACAAGGATTTGTTTGACATTCATTGATATCTGGAAACATATTACAGATAACGTTGGCAAGGATTAAATTGAGTTTGATTTTGATAATCTGTACAAATCTTCTCTATACTTTTCCCCAAAACAAAAGTATTAAATAACTCTTAACATGCTGAGTATAATTACAAATGAAAAAGAATCTAAAATCCTCTTTCCATTTTCAACTTAGGCATGCTGGAAGGAAAAGACTAACTCAAGGGTATATAAAGCAACTATACTAGAGCAAACAAGCAAATTAGCTAGAGTAATCGTGTGAGCTAGGTAGCTGACGAGGAAGCAGCGGTTAAATAGCACCTTTCGGAGAGATCGAAAGCCGGAAGAAAATCAATTTTGACAATGCACATAACAAATACTTGTTGAACTATGCCGATATTCTATTTTTACGTTACCTGTACAGTTATAACCATTGCCTTCATAGCCCATGTGACAAGTACAATTGTATGAAACCATCGATATTGTACAATTTGCATTTACATCACAAGGATTTGTTTGACATGCATTGATTTCTAGAAATATATATAGATGACGTTTGAAAGATTACATTGAGTTTTATTTTGAAAAAAAAAAAATTATTCATTATATAATTATTAACAACCAGACTTAGCTTAGTATATGGTATTGAGCAATTTTAATCAAAAAATTTGTTTATGCCGATATTCTATGTTCACTTTACCTGTACAGTTGTTACCATTGCCCTCATAGCCCATGTTACATGTACAATTATATGAACCATCAGTGTTGGTGCAATTTGCATTTACATCACAAGGATTTGTTTGACATTCATTTATATCTAGAAACATATTACAGATGACGTTGGCAAGGACTACATTGAGTTTGATTTTGATAATCTGTAGAAATCTTTTCTATACTTTTTCAAAAAGAAAATATTATTCATTATTAATATATATAACAAGCAGACTAGCTTAGCTGAGCATATGGAATGGTGAACAATTGTAAATCAAAAAAGAATGTCAAATTTTTGTTTATGCCGATATTCTATGTTCACCTTACCTGTACAGTTGTAATTACCATTGCCCTCATAGCCATGTTACAAGTACAATTATATGAACCATCAGTATTAGTACAATTTGCATTTACACCACAAGGATTTGTTTGACATTCATTTATATCTAGAAACATATTACAGATAACGTTGGCAAGGACTACATTGAGTTTGATTTTGACAATCTGTAGAAATCTTTTCTATACTTTTTCAAAAAGAAAATATTATTCATTATATAATTATAACAAGCAGACTACCTTAGCTGAGCATATGGAATGGTGAACAATTGTAAATCAAAAAAGAATGTCAAATTTTGTTTATGCCGATATTCTATGTTCACCTTACCTGTACAGTTGTAATTACCATTGCCTTCATAGCCCATGTTACAAGTACAATTATATGAACCATCAGTATTAGTACAATTTGCATTTACACCACAAGGATTTGTTTGACATTCATTGATATCTAGAAACATATTACAGATGACGTTGGCAAGGATTAAACTGAGTTTGATTTTGATAATCTGTAGAAATCTTTTCTATACTTTTCCCCAAAACAAAAGTATTAAATAACTGTTAACATGCTGAGTAAAATTACAAATGAAAAAGAATCTAAAATCCTCTTTCCATTCTAAACTTAGGCATGCTGGAAGGAAAAGACTAACTCAAGGGTATATACAGCATTTATACTAGAGCAAACAAGCAAATTAGCTAGAGTAATCGTGTGAGCTAAGTAGCTGAAGAGGAAGCAGCAAATAAATAGCACCTTTCGGAGAGATCGAAAGCCGGAAGAAAATCAATTTTGACAATGCATATAACAAATACTTTTGAATATGCCGATATTCTATTTCTACGTTACCTGTACAGTTATAACCATTGCCTTCATAGCCCATGTGACAAGTACAATTGTACGAACCATCGATATTGGTACAATTTGCATTTACATCACAAGGATTTGTTTCACATGCATTGATTTCTAGAAATATATTATGGATGACGTTTGAAAGATTACATTGAGTTTTATTTTGAAAAAATATTATTCATTATATAAATATTAACAATCAGACTTAGTTTAGTATATGGCATGGTGAGCAATTGTAAATCAAAAAAGAATGTGAAATTTTGTTTATGCCGATATTCTATGTTCACTTTACCGGTACAGTTGTTACCATTGCCCTCATAGCCCATGTTACATGTACAATTATATGAACCATCAGTGTTGGTGCAATTTGCATTTACATCACAAGGATTTGTTTGACATTCATTTATATCTAGAAACATATTACAGATGACGTTGGCAAGGATTAAATTGAGTTTGATTTTGATATACTGTACAAATCTTCTCTATATTTTTGCCCAAAACAAAAGTATTAAATAACTGTTAACATGCTGAGTATAATTACAAATGAAAAAGAATCTAAAATCCTCTTTCCATTTTCAACTTAGGCATGCTGCAAGGAAAAGACTAACTCAAGGGTATATAAAGCAACTATACTAGAGCAAACAAGCAAATTAGCTAGACTAATCGTGTGAGCTAGGTAGCTGACGAGGAAGCAGCAGATAAATAGCATCTTTCGGAGAGATCGAAAGCCGGAAGAAAATCAATTTTGACAATGCACATAACAAATACTTTTGAATATGCCGATATTCTATTTTTACGTTACCTGTACAGTTATAACCATTGCCTTCATAGCCCATGTGACAAGTACAATTGTATGAACCATCGATATTGGTACAATTTGCATTTACATCACAAGGATTTGTTTGACATGCATTGATTTCTAGAAATATATTATAGATGACGTTTGAAAGATTACATTGAGTTTTATTTTGAAAAAAAATATTATTCATTATATAATTATTAACAACCAGACTTAGCTTAGTATATGGCATGGTGAGCAATTGTAAATCAAAAAAGAATGTAAAATTTTGTTTATGCCGATATTCTATGTTCACTTTACCTGTACAGTTGTTACCATTGCCCTCATAGCCCATGTTACATGTACAATTATATGAACCATCAGTGTTGGTGCAATTTGCATTTACATCACAAGGATTTGTTTGACATTCATTTATATCTAGAAACATATTACAGATGACGTTGGCAAGGACTACATTGAGTTTGATTTTGATAATCTGTAGAAATCTTTTCTATACTTTTTTAAAAAGAAAATATTATTCATTATACAATTATAACAAGCAGACTAGCTTAGCTGAGCATATGGAATGGTGAACATTTGTAAATCAAAAAAGAATGTCAAATTTTGTTTTTGCCGATATTCTGAGTTCACCTTACCTGTACAGTTGTAATTACCATTGCCCTCATAGCCCATGTTACAAGTACAATTATATGAACCATCAGTATTAGTACAATTTGCATTTACACCACAAGGATTTGTTTGACATTCATTGATATCTGGAAACATATTACAGATAACGTTGGCAAGGATTAAATTGAGTTTGATTTTGATAATCTGTACAAATCTTCTCTATACTTTTCTCCAAAACAAAAGTATTAAATAACTCTTAACAAGCTGAGTATAATTACAAATGAAAAAGAATCTAAAATCCTTTTTCCATTTTCAACTTAGGCATGCTGGAAGGAAAAGACTAACTCAAGGGTATATAAAGCAACTATACTAGAGCAAACAAGCAAATTAGCTAGAGTAATCGTGTGAGCTAGGTAGCTGACGAGGAAGCAGCGGATAAATAGCACCTTTCGGAGAGATCAAAAGCCGGAAGAAAATCAATTTTGACAATGCACATAACAAATACTTTTGAATATGCCGATATTCTATTTTTACGTTACCTGTACAGTTATAACCATTGCCTTCATAGCCCATGTGACAAGTACAATTGTATGAACCATCGATATTGGTACAATTTGCATTTACATCACAAGGATTTGTTTGACATGCATTGATTTCTAGAAATATATTATAGATGACGTTTGAAAGATTACATTGAGTTTTATTTTGAAAAAAAAAATATTATTCATTATATAATTATTAACAACCAGACTTAGCTTAGTATATGGCATGGTGAGTATTTTTAATCAAAAAAGAATGTAAAATTTTGTTTATGCCGATATTCTATGTTCACTTTACCTGTACAGTTGTTACCATTGCCCTCATAGCCCATGTTACATGTACAATTATATGACCATCAGTGTTGGTGCAAATTTGCATTTTACATCACAAGATTTGTTTGACATTCATTTATATCTAGAAACATATTACAGATAACGTTGGCAAGGACTACATTGAGTTTGATTTTGATAATCTGTAGAAATCTTTTCTATACTTTTTTAAAAAGAAAATATTATTCATTATATAATTATAACAAGCAGACTACCTTAGCTGAGCATATGGAATGGTGAACAATTGTAAATCAAAAAAGAATTGAAATTTTGTTTCTGCCGATATTCTATGTTCACCTTACCTGTACAGTTGTAATTACCATTGCCCTCATAGCCCATGTTACAAGTACAATTATATGAACCATCAGTATTAGTACAATTTGCATTTACACCACAAGGATTTGTTTGACATTCATTGATATCTAGATACATATTACAGATAACGTTGGCAAGGATTTAATTGAGTTTGATTTTGATAATCTGTAGAAATCTTTTCTATACTTTTCCCGAAAACAAAATATATTTTATGAAATAATTATTGATAAGCGGCGGATATGACATGGTGAAAAATTGCAAATGAAAAAGAATAGAAAATCCTCTTTCCAACTTCAACTGCAACATTCTGGGAAGAAAAGGCTAATTCATGGGTATATAATATAACTACTAATAAGCAAATAAGAAATTAAACTGATCCTGTGAACTAAATAGCTGTCAAAGAAAAAAAAATTTTGACAGTGGATATAACAGATAATTTTGTGTATGCCGATATTCTGTGTTCACCTTACCTGTACAGTTGTAACCATTGCAATATATATATATTACAGATAACGTTGGCAAAGATTATATTGAGTTATATTTTGACAATCTGTAGAAATCTTTTTCTATATTTTTCCCCAAAACAAAATATACTTCATGAAATAACTATTGACAAGCTGCGTGTATGACATGGTGAACAATTGCAAATGAAAAAGAATTTAAAATCCTCTTTCCATCTTCAACTTACACATTCTGGGAAGAAAAGGCTAATTTATGGGTATAAAATACAACTACTAGAATAAACAAGGAAATTAAACTGATCCTGTGAACTAAATAGCTGTCGGGGAAACAGCTGTAGAAATATCGCTCGTGTTCAGGACTTGGATTTGCGATAGAAAACCAGAGAAAAATAAATGTTGACCGTGGATATAACAGATACTTTTGTCTATGCCGATCTTCTGATTTCACCTTACCTGTACAGTTGTAACCATTGCCATCATAGCCCATGTTACAAGTACAATTATATGAACCATCTGTATTAGTGCAATTTGCATTTGCATCACAAGGATTTGTTTCACATTCATCCATATCTAGAAATATATTACAGATGACAATCGAAAGGATTACGTTGAGTTTGATTTTGATAATCTGTAGCAATTTTTCTCTATACTTTTCCCCAAAACAAAAATATTTTATCAAATAATTATTACCAAGCTGGGTGTATCGTATGGTGAACAATTGAAAATTAAAAAGAATCAAAAATCATCTTTCCCGCTTCAACTTAGGCTTTTTGGTAAACAAAGACTATTTCATGTGTAAATATTAAAACTACTGGAGCAAACAAAAAAATTAGAGTAATCGTGTGAGCTAGGTTGCTGTTGGGGTAGCTGAGCTAGGTAGTGTGAGATAGGTAGCTGTCAAACCATTATCAAATTTCCATCTACTATTTTTTCCCAAATATTTTTTTAAAAAAAATTGTTAAAAATATTCTTTCCGCTGTCTTACCTGTGCAATTAAATCCATCTCCAGAATATCCAGGATCACATGTACAAAAATAGGATCCATCTGTGTTATTGCACGTAGCATTGGAATGACATGAAGAAGATGTTTGGCATTCGTTAACATCTGAAATGACAGTTGTAGCATTTTTATTTTCATTTTCTGTCTTTTACTTATACATTCGCGAAAAACATTATTTCTGGTGTAGGCCTATAATCTGTTCCATTAAATCCGTCTCCTGTATATATCGAGAATTAGATATGAAGATATAAGATCCGTTTGTGTTATTGGACGTAGGATTGGAATGACATGGGGGAGTTTTTAGGCATTCGTCAACATCTAATATGGCATTTTTAGTGTTTATTGCTCTATATGAATAGATTGAATAAATTAAATCATAATTTGTTTCAGAAGATTCAGAGCCTCTGATTGGCTAAAAGCCATGTTAACTTGAAAAAGAGTTCTGGAAAGTGCAATTACTTTGAAGTTTTGATAAAACAATGAAATCACTGTGTAATATATTTTGTGAAAAAAAAACATTCGGCGTTTAGCCCTTCAGTTGCCAGTTCGGGATTTAGTTTGAGCTGTTTTGATGTTATTAAAGTATATAACTTTTATTTAAGCTGTGAAAATCTATAAACTGCAGCTGGAAAACGGGTAATGTTTACTGTATTTTACCATTCACTAGACACTACTCTTTAAGCACTAGTTGTGTTTCGAGGGTTATAATACATCTTTTTCGTTTTTTATATTATAATCATTCCATTTGAATAGAAATTTTAAATGCGAAGCCTTTTAGCTAGTATATAACCATGTATGGACCATAGAAAAAAAAAACGGTTGATACCCTCATTTAGTGTTTGATTTTGATAATCTGTAGAAATCATTTTCTATACTTTTACCATAAAAAAATATTTCATTATATAATTATCAACCATCTGACTTAGCTGAGTATATAACATGGTGAATACTTGTAAATGAAAAAAGAATGTAAAATTCTCTCTCCTTCCTCAAACTAGGCACGTTAGATCAAAGCCAAAGACTATATCATGCTCTAATTATTCAACTATTAGAGCAAACAAGGAAATTAAACTAATCGGTGAGCAGATAGCTGTCGGGGAAACAGCAGTAGAAATATCGCTTGCGTTCAGAACTTGGATTTGCGTTAGAAAACCAGAGAAAAATAAAATTTGATTCTAGAATAACAGATAATTTTCTTTATGCCGATATTCTGTGTTCACCTTACCTGCACAGTTGTAACCATTGCCCTCATAGCCCATGTTACAAGTACAATTTATGAACACCTGTAGTAGTGCAATTTGCATTCACATCGCAAGGACTTGTTTGACATTCATTGATATCTGAAAATATATTACAAATGACGTTCGCAAGGATTATAATGAGTTTGATTTTATAATCTGTGCAAATCTTTTTGTACTTTCCCCAAAATTAAATATTTTATCAAATAATTATTAACAAGCTGAGTATATGGCATGGCGAAAAATTGCAAATGAAAAAGAATTTCAAATCCTTTTCTTTCTTCAACTTAAGCTTGTTGGAACGACGTTAAAAACTAATAAATGTTCTCATTATTCAACTATATTAGAGCAAACAAGGAAATTAAACTATTCCTGTGAGCTAGATAGCTACCGGGGAAACAGCTGTAGAAATAGCTTGCGTTCAGAACTTGGATTTGCGATAGAAAACCAGAGACAAAGAAAATTTGACTGTAGAATAACAGATAATTTTGTTTATGCCGAATCTGCGTTCACCTTACCTGTACAGTTGTAACCATTGCCCTCAAGCCCATGTTACAAGTACAATATATGAACCATCAGTATTAGTGCAATTTGCATTTACATCACAAGGATTAATTGTTTCACATTTATTAATATCTAGAAATATATTACAGATGACATTCAAAAGGATAACATTGAGTTTGATTTTGATAATCTGTAGAAATCTTTTTCTATACCGTTCCCCCCCAAAAAAATATTTACCAAATAATTAAAAAGCTGGGTGACCGCATTGTGAACAATTGCAAATGAAAAAGAGTCAAAAATCCTCTTCCCGCTTCAACTTAGGCTTGTTGGTGGGCAAAGACTATTTCATGTGTAAATATTAAAACTACTAGAACAAACAAGGAAATTAGAGCAAGCGTGTGAGCTAGGTAGCTGTCGGGGTAGCTGAGCTAGGTAGTGTGAGATAGGTAGCTGCCAAACCATATCAAATTTCCATCTACTATTTTTTCAAAAATTTTTTAAAAAGAAATTGTTAAAATAATTCTTTCCGCTGTCTTACCTGTGCAATTAAATCCATCTCCAGAAATCCAGAATCACATGTACAAAAATAAGATCCATCTGTGTTATTGCACGTAGCATTGGAATGACATGGGGAAGATGTTTGGCATTCGTCAACATCTGAAATGACAGTCGCAAAATTTTTTCTTCCATTTACTATTCTTTCTCAAACATTTGTTAAAGATATTTGTTAAAATAATATTTCCGTTGTCTTACCTGCGCAATTAAATCCATCTCCAGTATATCCAGAATCACATGTGCAAATATAAGATCCATCTGTGTTATTGCACGTAGCATTGGAATGACATGGAGAAGATGTTTGGCATTCGTTAACATCTGAAATGACAGTTGTAGCATTTTTATTCATTTTCTGTCTTTTACTCATACATTCGCGAAAAACATTATTTCTGGTGTAGGCCTATAATCTGTTCCATTAAATCCGTCTCCTGTATATATCGAGAATTACATATGAAGATATAAGATCCATTTGTGTTATTGGACGTAGGATTGGAATGACATGGGGGAGTTTTTAGGCATTCGTCAACATCTAATATGGCATTTTTAGTGTTTATTGCTCTATATATTGAATAGATTGAATAAATTAAATCATAATTTGTTTCAGAAGATTCAGAGCCTCTGATTGGCTAAAAGCCATGTTAACTTGAAAAAAGAGTTCTGGAAAGTGCAATTACTTTGAAGTTTTGATAAAACAATGAAATCACTGTGTAATATATTTTGTGAAAAAAAAACATTCGGCGTTAGCCCTTCAGTTGCCAGTTCGGGATTTAGTTTGAGCTGTTTTGATGTTATTAAAGTATATAACTTTCATTTAAGCTGTGAAAATCTATAAACTGCAGCTGGAAAACGGGTAATGTTTACTGTATTTTACCATTCACTAGACACTTCTCTTTAAGCACTAATTGGTTGTACGTTTTCGAGGGTTATAATACATCTTTTTCGTTTTTTATATTATAATCATTCCATTTGATATAGAAATTTTTAAATGCGAAGCCTTTAGCTAGTATATAACCATGTATGGACCATAGAAAAAAAAACGGTTGATACCCTCATTTAGTGTTTGATTTTGATAATCTGTAGAAATCATTTTCTATACTTTTACCATAAAAAAATATTCATTATATAATTATCAACCATCTGACTTAGCTGAGTATATAACATGGTGAACACTTGTAAATGAAAAAAGAATGTAAAATTCTCTCTCCTTCCTCAAACTAGGCACGTTAGATCAAAGCCAAAGACTATATCATGCTCTAATTATTCAACTATTAGAGCAAACAAGGAAATTAAACTAATCGTGTGAGCTAGATAGCTGTCGGGGAAACAGCAGTAGAAATATCGCTTGCGTTCAGAACTTGGATTTGGGTTAGAAAACCAGAGAAAAATAAAATTTGATTCTAGAATAACAGATAATTTTTTATGCCGATATTCTGTGTTCACCTTACCTGCACAGTTGTAACCATTGCCCTCATAGCCCATGTTACAAGTACAATTATATGAACCATCTGTATTAGTGCAATTTGCATTCACATCGCAAGGACTTGTTTGACATTCATTGATATCTGAAAATATATTACAGATGACGTTCGCAAGGATTATAAATGAGTTTGATTTTTATAATCTGTACAAATCTTTTTGTACTTTTCCCCAAAATTAAATATTTTATCAAATAATTATTAACAAGCTGAGTATATGGCATGGTGAAAAATTGCAAATGAAAAAGAATTTCAAATCCTTTTTCTTTCTTCAACTTAAGCTTGTTGGAACGACGTTAAAAACTAATAAATGTTCTCATTATTCAACTATATTAGAGCAAACAAGGAAATTAAACTATTCCTGTGAGCTAGATAGCTGCCGGGGAAACAGCTGTAGAAATATCGCTTGCGTTCAGAACTTGGATTTGCGATAGAAAACCAGAGACAAAGAAAATTTGACTGTAGAATAACAGATAATTTTGTTTATGCCGATATTTTGTGTTCACCTTACCTGTACAGTTGTAACCATTGCCCTCATAGCCCATGTTACAAGTACAATTATATGAACCATCAGTATTAGTGCAATTTGCATTTACATCACAAGGATTAATTGTTTCACATTCATTAATATCTAGAAATATATTACAGATGACATTCAAAAGGATAACATTGAGTTTGATTTTGATAATCTGTAGAAATCTTTTTCTATACTTTTCCCCCCAAAAAAATATTTTACCAAATAATTATTAAAAAGCTGGATGTACCGCATTGTGAACAATTGCAAATGAAAAAGAGTCAAAAATCCTCTTTCCCGCTTCAACTTAGGCTTGTTGGTGGGCAAAGACTATTTCATGTGTAAATATTAAAACTACTAGAACAAACAAGGAAATTAGAGCAATCGTGTGAGCTAGGTAGCTGTCGGGGTAGCTGAGCTAGGTAGTGTGAGATAGGTAGCTGCCAAACCATTATCAAATTTCTATCTACTATTTTTTCTCTAATATTTTTTAAAAAAAAATTGTTAAAAATATTCTTTCCGCTGTCTTACCTGTGCAATTAAATCCATCTCCAGAATATCCAGAATCACATGTACAAAAATAAGATCCATCTGTGTTATTGCACGTAGCATTGGAATGACATGGGGAAGATGTTTGGCATTCGTCAACATCTGAAATGACAGTCGCAAAATTTTTTTTCTTTTATTTACTATTCTTTCTCAAACATTTGTTAAAGATATTTGTTAAAATAATATTTCCGTTGTCTTACCTGCGCAATTAAATCCATCTCCAGTATATCCAGAATCACATGTGCAAATATAAGATCCATCTGTGTTATTGCACGTAGCATTGGAATGACATGGAGAAGATGTTTGGCATTCGTTAACATCTGAAATGACAGTTGTAGCATTTTTATTTTCATTTTCTGTCTTTTACTCATACATTCGCGAAAAACATTATTTCTGGTGTAGGCCTATAATCTGTTCCATTAAATCCGTCTCCTGTATATATCGAGAATTACATATGAAGATATAAGATCCATTTGTGTTATTGGACGTAGGATTGGAATGACATGGGGGAGTTTTTAGGCATTCGTCAACATCTAATATGGCATTTTTAGTGTTTATTGCTCTATATATTGAATAGATTGAATAAATTAAATCATAATTTGTTTCAGAAGATTCAGAGCCTCTGATTGGCTAAAAGCCATGTTAACTTGAAAAAGAGTTCTGGAAAGTGCAATTACTTTGAAGTTTTGATAAAACAATGAAATCACTGTGTAATATTTTGTGAAAAAAAAAACATTCGGCGTTTAGCCCTTCAGTTGCCAGTTCGGGATTTAGTTTGAGCTGTTTTGATGTTATTAAAGTATATAACTTTCATTTAAGCTGTGAAAATCTATAAACTGCAGCTGGAAAACGGGTAATGTTTACTGTATTTTACCATTCACTAGACACTTCTCTTTAAGCACTAATTGGTTGTACGTTTTCGAGGGTTATAATACATCTTTTTCGTTTTTAGTGCAAAGTTTCTGTGAAACTTTGCAGTATTGTGGTGAGTGGCGAAAATTCACATCAGACAGTCAGTCAGTCAGTCATAGTGTAAACTCCGGGGGGCGGAGTGTTTTTTGTTTGTCGTCTTTGATCCTATGTGGGTGGGTATCAGGAAGTTTGTTTGATCAAGTATATAGTTTTCTGATTTGTATATTCTTTAGCATTTTCAATTTGAACAAAATAGGAAAGAATTACTGTGGTTATTGTAAATTTTATAACATTCGTTACGATGATATGTGTGTTGTTCCCCCCGGTACACGCGATTTCATCTTGAACAGCGCATTAATGCGCATAAGGCCGCGATTAATATTCAGAAGCGCAAAATACAATAAGGAGCGATGGAGCGACGAAGTGTTGTTTTGAAATATTTTAAGCGAAAAGCGAGCAAATGTTCGAGAATTTGTGAACTCATTAAACGCAGAACCAAGAAAGAATACGTCCACATCCACTATCGTATTTTAACTACACGCATAACATAATATACACGACTTATTTTGATAATGTACTTCACGAATCTAACATGTGTTGATAGCAATTGATACTGCTGTATAATCGACTATGGAGGTTAAAATTTTTAACCATAACAGTGCTTAATAATTACTATTTGTTATAGAGAAACAATGGAGCGAGACAGTTCTGTTTAAAATGTACAAATCTGAAGCAAATGGCGATTACTAGCAAGTGCCGATCAGTATTATCAGGTTAAATGTATGCTAAGCTGCTACACGACATGCACTATTACTACACGTAATAAACACTATATTTGAACTGATCATTGATGCGCGCATCGTGTTATAAACACACGCATCGAATATTACACTGCGCGATTTATTTAGATCGTATACTTCATTGAATAGAGTGCTAGACAACACAAACTTCATGAAGCATAGGATTGTTTTGTATTTTACGTATTGCAGTTAATTCACGCTAAAATGTTGACAATTAAGTGCTAATATTATTTAGTTCGTTTTCTTACAGTACAACTTCATAGAGCTATATTTATTTAGTGCTTTGTATTTTATTTAGGTAGGCTATAGTGCGATTGCGCGCATATGGTTATGTAAATAGACGGATCGGTTTTGAATATATACAGGCGTCCAATCAGTCCAAAAGAAGGGCAAAGTAATTATTTCATCTGCGCGACCACATTTTAAAAGTCCCGTACGCCTATGCATAAACCAATTTTACTGTCATAAAAAATGCTTCAAAATGAAAACTGTGGATCCACACAGTGGGCATCAAGGCTAATATTGTTATGGTTGATATCCATATATAATATCGCGACTATAGTAATGTAATTTGAGTATGTTTGGTTATATTTTCGTGCTGTGTGGACAAGTGATCGATTCACGCATCGGTTATGTAAATCATGCAAGGTTTATTTACTTTAATTAAGGTTTATACAGTATAGTGCAATTTGAAACTATCTTGTGGGATTCTTCTCAGAAATATTTTATTATAAAATGTTGACATCATTTATTTAATACTTCAGTTCAGGCGAGAACGGGTTGTTTGTTTGAGCTATATTCGTCAAAAGCACAACTCGCAAAATAATGATGTACGTAAAAATTGAGCTAGACGCGAGAACACTCATTGACAAATATATATATATATATATATATATATATATTATATTATATATTATATATATAATTATATATATATATATATATATATATATAATATATAATATGGATAACCGCGCATTTTTGCACAATCACAAGTATAACAGCATTTGCATTATAGCTAAAACTTTGCACTATCCTCGGATCCCTAGTTTATATTATAATCATTCCATTTGATATAGAAATTTTTAAATGCGAAGCCTTTTAGCTAGTATATAACCATGTATGGACCATAGAAAAAAAAAAACGGTTGATACCCTCATTTAGTGTTTGATTTTGATAATCTGTAGAAATCATTTTCTATACTTTTACCATAAAAATATTTCATTATATAATTATCAACCATCTGACTTAGCTGAGTATATAACATGGTGAACACTTGTAAATGAAAAAAGAATGTAAAATTCTCTCTCCTTCCTCAAACTAGGCACGTTAGATCAAAGCCAAAGACTATATCATGCTCTAATTATTCAACTATTAGAGCAAACAAGGAAATTAAACTACTCGTGTGAGCTAGATAGCTGTCGGGGAAACAGCAGTAGAAATATCGCTTGCGTTCAGAACTTGGATTTGCGTTAGAAAACCAGAGAAAAATAAAATTTGATTCTAGAATAACCGATAATTTTCTTTATGCCGATATTCTGTGTTCACCTTACCTGCACAGTTGTAACCATTGCCCTCATAGCCCATGTTACAAGTACAATTATATGAACCATCTGTATTAGTGCAATTTGCATTCACATCGCAAGGACTTGTTTGACATTCATTGATATCTGAAAATATATTACAGATGACGTTCGCAAGGATTATAATGAGTTTGATTTTTATAATCTCTTCAAATCTTTTTGTACTTTTCCCCAAAATTAAATATTTTATCAAATAATTATTAACAAGCTGAGTATATGGCATGGTGAAAAATTGCAAATGAAAAAGAATTTCAAATCCTTTTTCTTTCTTCAACTTAAGCTTGTTGGAACGACGTTAAAAACTAATAAATGTTCTCATTATTCAACTATATTAGAGCAAACAAGGAAATTAAACTATTCCTGTGAGCTAGATAGCTGCCGGGGAAACAGCTGTAGAAATATCGCTTGCGTTCAGAACTTGGATTTGCGATAGAAACCAGAGACAAAGAAAATTTGACTGTAGAATAACAGATAATTTTGTTTATGCCGATATTCTGTGTTCACCTTACCTGTACAGTTGTAACCATTGCCCTCATAGCCCATGTTACAAGTACAATTATATGAACCATCAGTATTAGTGCAATTTGCATTTACATCACAAGGATTAATTGTTTCACATTCATTAATATCTAGAAATATATTACAGATGACATTCAAAAGGATAACATTGAGTTTGATTTTGATAATCTGTAGAAATCTTTTTCTATACCGTTTCCCCCCAAAAAAAATATTTTACCAAATAATTATTAAAAAGCTGGGTGTAGCGCATTGTGAACAATTGCAAATGAAAAAGAGTCAAAAATCCTCTTTCCCGCTTCAACTTAGGCTTGTTGGTGGGCAAAGACTATTTCATGTGTAAATATTAAAACTACTAGAACAAACAAGGAAATTAGAGCAATCGTGTGAGCTAGGTAGCTGTCGGGGTAGCTGAGCTAGGTAGTGTGAGATAGGTAGCTGCCAAACCATTATCAAATTTCCATCTACTATTTTTTCTCAATATTTTTTAAAAAAAATTGTTAAAAATATTCTTTCCGCTGTCTTACCTGTGCAATTAAATCCATCTCCAGAATATCCAGAATCACATGTACAAAAATAAGATCCATCTGTGTTATTGCACGTAGCATTGGAATGACATGGGGAAGATGTTTGGCATTCGTCAACATCTGAAATGACAGTCGCAAAATTTTTTTTCTTCCATTTACTATTCTTTTCTCAAACATTTGTTAAAGATATTTGTTAAAATAATATTTCCGTTGTCTTACCTGCGCAATTAAATCCATCTCCAGTATATCCAGAATCACATGTGCAAATATAAGATCCATCTGTGTTATTGCACGTAGCATTGGAATGACATGGAGAAGATGTTTGGCATTCGTTAACATCTGAAATGACAGTTGTAGCATTTTTATTTTCATTTTCTGTCTTTTACTCATACATTCGCGAAAAACATTATTTCTGGTGTAGGCCTATAATCTGTTCCATTAAATCCGTCTCCTGTATATATCGAGAATTACATATGAAGATATAAGATCCATTTGTGTTATTGGACGTAGGATTGGAATGACATGGGGGAGTTTTTAGGCATTCGTCAACATGTAATATGGCATTTTTAGTGTTTATTGCTCTATATATTGAATAGATTGAATAAATTAAATCATAATTTGTTTCAGAAGATTCAGAGCCTCTGATTGGCTAAAAGCCATGTTAACTTGAAAAAGAGTTCGGAAAGTGCAATACTTTGAGTTTTGATAAAACAATGAAATCACTGTGTAATATATTTAAAAAAAAACATTCGGCGTTAGCCCTTCAGTTGCCAGTTCGGGATTTAGTTTGAGCTGTTTGAGTATTAAAGTATATAACTTTCATTTAAGCTGTGAAAACTATAAACTGCAGCTGGAAAACGGTAATGTTTACTGTATTTTACCATTCACTAGACACTTCTCTAAGCACTAATGGTTGTACGTTTCGAGGGTTATAATACATCTTTTTCGTTTTTATATTTATAATCATTCCATTTGATATAGAAATTTTTAAATGCGAAGCCTTTTAGCTATAATAAACCATGTATGGACCATAGAAAAAAAAAACGGTTGATAACCCTCATTAGTGTTGATTTTGATAATCTGTAGAAATCATTTCTATACTTTTACCATAAAAAAAATTTCATTATATAATTATCAACCATCTGACTTAGCTGAGTATATACATGGTGAACACTTGTAAATGAAAAAAGAATGTAAAATTCTCTCTCCTTCCTCAAACTAGGCACGTTAGATCAAAGCCAAAGACTATATCATGCTCTAATTATTCAACTATTAGAGCAAACAAGGAAATTAAACTAATCGTGTGAGCTAGATAGCTGTCGGGGAAACAGCAGTAGAAATATCGCTTGCGTTCAGAACTTGGATTTGCGTTAGAAAACCAGAGAAAAATAAAATTTGATTCTAGAATAACAGATAATTTTCTTTATGCCGATATTCTGTGTTCACCTTACCTGCACAGTTGTAACCATTGCCCTCATAGCCCATGTTACAAGTACAATTATATGAACCATCTGTATTAGTGCAATTTGCATTCACATCGCAAGGAACTTGTTTGACTCATTGATATCTGAACATATATTACAGATGACGTTCGCAAAGATTATAATGAGTTGATTTTTATAATCTGTGCAAATCTTTTTGTACTTTTCCCCAAAATTAAATATTTTATCAAATAATTATTAACAAGCTGAGTATATGGCATGGTGAAAAATTGCAAATGAAAAAGAATTTCAAATCCTTTTTCTTTCTTCAACTTAAGCTTGTTGGAACGACGTTAAAAACTAATAAATGTTCTCATTATTCAACTATATTAGAGCAAACAAGGAAATTAAACTATTCCTGTGAGCTAGATAGCTGCCGGGGAAACAGCTGTAGAAATATCGCTTGCGTTCAGAACTTGGATTTGGCGATAGAAAATCAGAGACAAAGAAAATTTGACTGTAGAATAACAGATAATTTGTTTATGCCGATATTTGTGTTCACCTTACCTGTACAGTTGTAACCATTGCCCTCATAGCCCATGTTACAAGTACAATTATATGAACCATCAGTATTAGTGCAATTTGCATTTACATCACAAGGATTAATTGTTTCACATTCATTAATATCTAGAAATATTACAGATGACATTCAAAAGGATAACATTGAGTTTGATTTTGATAATCTGTAGAAATCTTTTTCTATACCGTTTCCCCCCAAAAAAAAATTTTACCAAATAATTATTAAAAAGCTGGATGTACCGCATTGTGAATTGAATGAAAAAGAGTCAAAATCCTCTTTCCCGCTTCAAATTAGCTTGTTGGTGGGCAAAGACTATTTCATGTGTAAATATTAAAACTACTAGAACAAACAAGGAAATTAGAGCAATCGTGTGAGCTAGGTAGCTGTCGGGGTAGCTGAGCTAGGTAGTGTGAGATAGGTAGCTGCCAAACCATTATCAAATTTCTATCTACTATTTTCTCAAATATTTTTTAAAAAAAAATTGTTAAAAATATTCTTTCCGCTGTCTTACCTGTGCAATTAAATCCATCTCCAGTATATCCAGAATCACATGTGCAAATATAAGATCCATCTGTGTTATTGCACGTAGCATTGGAATGACATGGAGAAGATGTTTGGCATTCGTTAACATCTGAAATGACAGTTGTAGCATTTTTATTTTCATTTTCTGTCTTTTACTCATACATTCGCGAAAACATTATTTCTGGTGTAGGCCTATAATCTGTTCCATTAAATCCGTCTCCTGTATATATCGAGAATTACATATGAAGATATAAGATCCATTTGTGTTATTGGACGTAGGATTGGAATGACATGGGGGAGTTTTAGGCATTCGTCAACATCTAATATGGCATTTTTAGTGTTTATTGCTCTATATATTGAATAGATTGAATAAATTAAATCATAATTTGTTTCAGAAGATTCAGAGCCTCTGATTGGCTAAAAGCCATGTTAACTTGAAAAAGAGTTCTGGAAAGTGCAATTACTTTGAAGTTTTGATAAAACAATGAAATCACTGTGTAATATATTTTGTGAAAAAAAAAACATTCGGCGTTTAGCCCTTCAGTTGCCAGTTCGGGATTTAGTTTGAGCTGTTTTGATGTTATTAAAGTATATAACTTTCATTTAAGCTGTGAAAATCTATAAACTGCAGCTGGAAAACGGGTAATGTTTACTGTATTTTACCATTCACTAGACACTTCTCTTTAAGCACTAATTGGTTGTACGTTTTCGAGGTTATAATACATCTTTTTCGTTTTTAGTGCAAAGTTTCTGTGAAACTTTGCAGTATTGTGGTGAGTGGCGAAAATTCACATCAGACAGTCAGTCAGTCAGTCATAGTGTAAACTCCGGGGGGCGGAGTGTTTTTTGTTTGTCGTCTTTGATCCTATGTGGGTGGGTATCAGGAAGTTTGTTTGATCAAGTATATAGTTTTCTGATTTGTATATTCTTTAGCATTTTCAATTTGAACAAAATAGGAAAGAATTACTGTGGTTATTGTAAATTTTATAACATTCGTTACGATGATATGTGTGTTGTTCCCCCCGGTACACGCGATTTCATCTTGAACAGCGCATTAATGCGCATAAGGCCGCGATTAATATTCAGAAGCGCAAATACAATAAGGAGCGATGGAGCGACGAAGTGTTGTTTTGAAATATTTTAAGCGAAAAGCGAGCAAATGTTCGAGAATTTGTGAACTCATTAAACGCAGAACCAAGAAAGAATACGTCCACATCCACTATCGTATTTTAACTACACGCATAACATAATATACACGACTTATTTGATAATGTACTTCACGAATCTAACATGTGTTGATAGCAATTGATACTGCTGTATAATCGACTATGGAGGTTAAAAATTTTTTAACCATAACAGTGCTTAATAATTACTATTTGTTATAGAGAAACAATGGAGCGAGACAGTTCTGTTTAAAATGTACAAATCTGAAGCAAATGGCGATATTACTAGCAAGTGCCGATCAGTATTATCAGGTTAAATGTATGCTAAGCTGCTACACGACATGCACTATTACTACACGTAATAAACACTATATTTGAACTGATCATTGATGCGCGCATCGTGTTATAAACACACGCATCGAATATTACACTGCGCGATTTATTTAGATCGTATACTTCATTGAATAGAGTGCTAGACAACACAAACTTCATGAAGCATAGGATTGTTTTGTATTTTACGTATTGCAGTTAATTCACGCTAAAATGTTGACAATTAAGTGCTAATATTATTTAGTTCGTTTTCTTACAGTACAACTTCATAGAGCTATATTTATTTAGTGCTTTGTATTTTATTTAGGTAGGCTATAGTGCGATTGCGCGCATATGGTTATGTAAATAGACGGATCGGTTTTGAATATATACAGGCGTCCAATCAGTCCAAAAGAAGGGCAAAGTAATTATTTCATCTGCGCGACCACATTTTAAAACACCCGTGTCACATATTCTCAGCGGCTGTAACCCAAGATTTCTCAATTGAGAAGTGCAGGTCTAACCCAGGCCAAATGATCATCTAAATCATTCAATATAATATTAAGCGACCAATCAGAATACTTGATATAAAACAGTTTAATCTTTGATTTGGTTGTATTTTATTATTATTCAAGAAAATTTCGCACTTCACTTCGGCGCAATTTTTTACAATTATGCGAAAGGCGTGCGTAAAAACTGTTGTGTTGGGAAGAAATGGAAAATCGTCAATAACTACACCGTTAACTGTTGATGTAGAAACAACAGCTTCAAATAAGCATTCGACAAGCCTCCACGCAGATTTGCATAGTGACGAATCGTGCGATTTGCAAATCGATCATAACGCTCAAACGCCTCATGAATTACCAGTCGTTGACGATTTAGAAAATGAAGAATCGGCCACACAAAGAAGAAATGTTAGTAATTATCTCAACTGGGAAAAAATTCGGCCTCAATTGCTGAAAGCAAAGTTCGAAGATGCGATTTTACCGAGTGGTGTCATGTGTGGTGTTTGCTCTCAAAATGAAGCCAATATTCGCTGTAAATATTGTGGTCCACGGCAGTTTTTTTGCGAGAACTGTGCTATTGAACAACACGAAAGTCGAAATAAGTTTCACGTGATGGATAAATGGATGGTATTGTCTATTATTAATGTTGATTAAAAAAACTTTAAAAATATGATAATATTTGCTAGCTTTT
This sequence comes from Dendronephthya gigantea, assembly GCF_004324835.1. Classification (NCBI taxonomy): domain Eukaryota; kingdom Metazoa; phylum Cnidaria; class Anthozoa; order Malacalcyonacea; family Nephtheidae; genus Dendronephthya; species Dendronephthya gigantea. Next base: position 361,432 of record NW_021163167.1, on the reverse strand, counting down.
AAAAGCTCTCCTCCGTGGCTTAATTTCTATAAGGAGAAGCCAATTTAATGGCATAAACGTACGTCAAAGATGTCGTTTCATTCTATAATTTCTTATTCTATTTAATAACTATTTGCAACCTACATGTTACATATTTTCAAGATTTTAAAGATGTTGGTCTTTTGCAATACTGTAATATGCTATTTTCACACATTCAGTAAGACTTAAAAAGTTAAAATTCAAATGTGTTCAGGCAAATTAAACCTGCTTTAACCTACAAAACCTACATTCTTTATTTCTTAGGAAACTAAGTTCATCCCACTGTTTCCAGACAATTCTGTAATTGAGTGGGCCCACAATTGTGGGACACAAATTGTCAAGTTGTTTACACTTATTGATGCATTTGGTAAGGAATTTGTTCAGTATTCTTTGTTTGCATTAAAGCTACTAAATCTACAAGGTCAAACTTTCCAACAACTTAAGTATCAAGTTGCATAGGAATTAAAGCTTACCTAATTAAGCAGAGGTTTTATTTCTCCAAACTTTTAAACAGATTAGCCATCCATAAATACACAAACAAAAGCTGCATGCTAAAATTTCAACAAAAGTTAGACTATGATTAAGCTTTTATAACCAGAAACCCCATGCCATGATCATTAATTAACCCTCAGATATAATGCAGTTGCATGGATTAACTAAACAAGTGTGTAATTTCATTTTTTCTGCTGTAGAACAATATTGTTTAACAACCTTGTCTATTGTATGTTGGAACAATAGATATTATTTGGACTGTGAGAATTAACTGCAATAATTTTAATTTAATTATTGATTGCTATTGAATATTGCTACTACTTTCTATGATTGTTAGGTAATCAACACTTGAAGCGAGTGGCTTTTTGCAGTTGTGAAAGCCATGCTGTGACACTACTCCGGTTGCATTTCTGGCCTGGCTCTCCAGAAAGGCCTACTATTGGCTTTCATTTTAGAATTATGGATTTAGCTGAAAAGTTGTTTCTACATAATCAGGTTCCTTTGAAGGATTTTTCTGAGATAATCATGGAATTACTTCCATCACTGCAACCTGTTCATGTAAGTATTCAAAACCCTAAAATATAATATACAGAATTACTTTTCAATCATTCAGTTGCATGTATTCCACCCTTATTTTTCTAATTAGTTTAGAGCCAAAATATCAATTTTGGAAGGAAAAAAATTTAGACTGAAAAACTATTTTCTACATTTCAGGTTAAATCCTTTTACCGCACTTTAAATTCTGGATCTTTTGAGGAATACAGGTATGTACACTTTATTAAGTCATGCCTATTGATATATACCCTCTCTTTTACTGGCACACCCCAGTTATATTATACTTTATATTATACATTTTGCAATTAGTATGATTAGTACAATTATTATAATAGTATAAAAGATATAGGTACCGGTATTTTTTTTCTTTTCAAGATATTTTAAATACAAATTAAAATATCTGGATTCCTATATCCCAGGGCTATATAACGGTGTCATTTGTCCTATATGCCCAACGGTAAGAAATATATTTTGTTACAGTATTTATATTTTTTATTTATTTAATCAAGGTTTGCCATTATTTTGCCATGAAGGGCTTTACAACAGCTTATCTCCAAATATGTTATAGTAACTGTCATGCATGTAGTAGTTATAGGTTAAGAGAAGAAACTCTTAAAAATAGATGAGAACCAGCTTATCTCAACTTACATTAATTAGTGAAAAACACTGATATAATTTACTTGTAATTTACATTAATTAGTGTTTCATTTAGAGATTTAGATACCTAGGTTGCATTGCATGGGATACCAATAGTAATGCACTGTATATATGTTCACCCAGTGTGGTACTCTTTCATTTCATCAATGAATATATGTTTAAGGTCAATTCTATGTATATACCTATAGGAAAGTGGAACCTTAATTGAATGTGTTGATGCATGTTTTGGTCTGCCAAGAAGGAAAGGGAAAGGTGATATAAGCATTTCTTCACGCCACAAGACATTGTTGTTCAGCGATCAAGATGATGTTGATAACTTTGTTGATAATTATGAACACACAAAAGAGAAATCACAAACACAGGTAATTGTTTAAAAAGACGTTTGATTTGTTGCAAGCAATTTGTTAATGTGATTTGCAAAAAACTGTTTTAATATTATTTGTTTTTAAGGACTGTCACAGATTTCATGCTGGTGAAGTAATTTCAGCAATTAGAAGTAAAGGCAAAAATAAACTTTTTGATGAAAAAGGAGTGTTTGGCAGGGTTTGTCGGCATGACTTTCCAAAAAGCTTACTCAGCATCAAACATGGTGAAAGGTACATTCTTTTATCACTTACTATTTCACTGGTTAGCTATATTGTGAATACCCTGTTTTTATCATGCTAGACCAAATTCCATAAATAGTTTTAGAATTCTTATTAATCACATTTGATCACTATTTATATTCAGTTGTGTCAAGAATAGTAATTAGCATTAACATCTATAAGGTTTTTTTTACAGTAATCATCAACCACTTTCTATGTACCAACTATTTAAATGCACAAAAACATTTTGTGCGAATTCACCTTGTAAGTAAATTTCGCATCATTTTAGAATTTCCTATGCTGTATATGAGCTAGAAAAACTAAAGGCTGGCATTTCTGCAGAATCACTCAATTATGTTCTGATGTACGACATTGCCTGTGTTTTATCAAACCACCTGCAGGTTCTGTGTATAATTGCATTTTATTATTTTTATTTGGTATTTTCAAAAATCAGCATGATTCAAGAATTAATGATAATAATGTTCTAAATACAAGCATGCAATTTTTTTATGAAGGGCTCCGGCCAGCAGTCTTTGCTGTCGAATACAACTCTTGCAATACCAATATTTCATTGTTATGGGCATAAAGCCTCTTGCCAGGTAATTGTTTAAAAGAATTACATTTATGCGAAATGGACTGCATCTTTAGGACTTTAGAACAATTCCTTTAAGGCAGATTTCAAAGTTGTATGGCAACCGACCGTTCAAGTCCACATTCAATTTAGGTCAAATATAGTCCACGAAGAAAGGCCGAATGTTGGTTAACCGATGGAGAAGGCGTTGAGCGTTTTTGGTCATTTCTTAGACAGTTTTCCTCAATAACCAAAGAAATGTCTGTTGATAAAAGAAGTGATGTGCTAACTGACGCTACTATCCATTATGGTGAACATCTTGTTGCAAAATTTGGTAATATAATAGAAATTCAGTAAATCATTACCACTATTCGCTGTTCTTAGTGTGGATTCTCTAGGGTGCGGCCCAAGTTTATCTTTTTTTCATTACAGTCACACAACACAAAGAACCTCAAATTTTTTATTGCTAGTATGATCTTTTTTAAATTATAGGTCCTTCTCTAAAGTCGAAGCTCGTTAGGGCGCAGTCTTTGCTGATCACTGTTGACCAAGAATTGAGCAATTTAATCGCGAATTTGCCAGGTACGTTTTTCACAAGCGACTCGAATTCAAGTGCTTAAAATAATGACATTTTCTAGCAAACGCCTACCGGTACATATGACATGGTTACGTTCGTGTTTCTTATTATGATAGATGAGTGTAATGAGGCTAAAATTCGGAGCTGGATCAAGGAACAATTTGAAGAAATTGCACCAGTTATGGAAGGTAAATAGGTAAAACGTGCGGTGATATGCTGATGGATTTAACTAAGTGTACTTCCCACTTTTATAGTATACCTTTTTTAAATGGGATGTGTGGTTTTTTGTATATGAGTGAAAAGCGGACTAGTTTTCCTTTTGAAGCTCTGAAAAATTATTGCTAATAACCAGAATTCCGTTTCGATAGAGATACAAGCTGTTTGGGGAAATTGAGATCTGTGTTTTTTATACAAATATCAACAATAGCCTACTAAAATAAAGTCTAATATTTTATCGCCTAGACCTTGAATACCAGTGGGATGAATCTTATGTGGATTTACTTCTTTCAGCAAAAAAGTTGCGGTAACAAAATATTTTATGCAGAGAATAACAATTTCGGAATATGGCACTGCATATAACTTAGTTCACACTTATAAATGCTTATTCTGGTATGACTGCTTATTCCTATGGCATTGCTAGACATTTCACTTGTGTGTGCAAATGTATTTTGTTCTTGATATTTGGATTTTGTACTTTTTTCAGAAACGAAATGAGTTTTTCAAGAGAGGAAGAGCCGGAAAGGATTCCCAACATTGAGAGAAGGATAAGTAGGTGGGACATGCGGCTATACAGTGATAATTAAACAGACTGCTGTCTGTTCAATTATTAGTTGTTATTACATCTGCTGTTGTTATTGCAGGTATTCGTATTGCAGCTGTACTCTTCCGTCTGGCTATTGTTATTAGTTGATTCCTAGTTGGTTTTTTAGGAATGAAAAAGCGTTATATTCCCTGGAGAAACGTCATGGTGTTCGAACAAGATGGAAGAAAAAAGAAAAAGCATATCAAAATGCGTATACAAGACTTATTGCCAAGAAACAGCAAAAGTTACTTCATACCCTTCATAGGATGGCGTCGGAGAGAATGTTTTTATTAGAACTTAAAGCAAAATATGCTGGTATAGAAATATTTATTTTATGCTCTTTTACTTATCACACTACAAATAATGTATGTCCGAATACGCCTTTTCTTCCGTGAAGGTACTTTCTTCATTGGTGTTTATCTTTTACATGTATCTCCACTTGGATTTCCCTTGTTTTACTTAGTTGCCTCCGATTCTACTCCTTTTTTCAGATGGTCAAGCTATTGCAATAAAGCTTGGCAGTCAAATCGATCGCGTGGTCGCCAACATCACTCGGAACGTAAGCTTGATTAATGGGATGAATGAGAACGATGAGATTTCCTTTGATGATGTAAAGGATCCAAACGGGGAAGTATATCATGGTATTGTCGAACCCAATATTGAAACAGGAGTACCATCAAGAGTAAAAAATAGAGCGGTTGATCTTTTGTGTCTTAAAGATAGGTGTGAAGAGGAACAAAATATGGTGAAAAAAGAGATGTCTACATTTATTCATTTCTCACCAAACAGATTGAAAATAATTCAATCATTTATCGATCGTGAAGTTTCCAGCGACGACGAACTTGGTTTGCACTCCCTCGCCATTGAAAAGATGATGTTTTATCAGCGCCAAGTAAACGTAGTGAATGAGTTATGGTCCGGATTTAAAGTTTTACCTTTCACTACAGAGGACAGTGAGATGGTGGAGCCCATATCAGCCTTATATAAAGAAGATCTAGAATTTTATGATGATGTCGAATATATGTAAATACATACTATACTTGGAGGGTGAGCTTACTAAACATGTTGTGAAGATGTAACATTCTTATACAATGTGGGTAAAACTGACCCCTGTCTTTAGAATTAAAAAACATAAATAAAGTCGCTGTCAAATTTCATTTGGAAGGTGAGCTTACTAAACATGTTGTGAAGATGTAACATTCTTATACAATGTGGGTAAAACTGACCCCTGTCTTAAAAGTTAAAAAACGTAAATAAAGTCGGTGTCAAATTTCATTTGGAGGGTGAGCTTACTAAACATCTTGTGAAGATGTAACATTCTTATACAATGTGGGTAAAACTGACCCCTGTCTTTAGAATTAAAAAACATAAATAAAGTCGGTGTCAAATTTCATTTGGAGGGTGAGCTTACTAAACATGTTGTGAAGATGTAACATTCTTATACAATGTGGGTAAAACTGACCCCTGTGTTTAGAATTAAAAAACATAAATAAAGTCGGTGTCAAATTTCATTTGGAGGGTGAGCTTACTAAACATGTTGTGAAGATGTAACATTCTTATACAATGTGGGTAAACTGACCCCTGTCTTAAAAGTTAAAAAACGTAAATAAAGTCGGTATCAAATTCATTTGGAGGGTGAGCTTACTAAACATGTTGTGAAGATGTAACATTCTTATACAATGTGGGTAAAACTGACCCCTGTCTTAAAAGTTAAAAAACGTAAATAAAGTCGGTGTCAAATTTCATTTGGAGGGTGAGCTTACTAAACATGTTGTGAAGATGTAACATTCTTATACAATGTGGGTAAAACTGACCCCTGTCTTAAAAGTTAAAAAACGTAAATAAAGTCGGTGTCAAATTTCATTTGGAGGGTGAGCTTACTAAACATCTTGTGAAGATGTAACATTCTTATACAATGTGGGTAAAACTGACCCCTGTCTTTAGAATTAAAAAACATAAATAAAGTCGGTGTCAAATTTCATTTGGAGGGTGAGCTTACTAAACATGTTGTGAAGATGTAACATTCTTATACAATGTGGGTAAAACCGACCCCTATCTTAAAAGTTAAAAAACGTAAATAAAGTCGGTATCAAATTTCATTTGGAGGGTGAGCTTACTAAAGATGTTGTGAAGATGTAACATTCTTATACAATGTGGGTAAAACTGACCCCTATCTTAAAAGTTAAAAAACGTAAATAAAGTCGGTATCAAATTTCATTTGGAGGGTGAGCTTACTAAACATGTTGTGAAGATGTAACATTCTTATACAATGTGGGTAAAACTGACCCCTCTTAAAAGTTAAAAAACGTAAATAAAGTCGGTGTCAAATTTCATTTGGAGGGTGAGCTTACTAAACATCTTGTGAAGATGTAACATTCTTATACAATGTGGGTAAAACTGACCCCTGTCTTAAAAGTTAAAAAACGTAAATAAAGTCGGTGTCAAATTTCATTTGGAGGGTGAGCTTACTAAACATCTTGTGAAGATGTAACATTCTTATACAATGTGGGTAAAACTGACCCCTGTCTTTAGAATTAAAAAACATAAATAAAGTCGGTGTCAAATTTCATTTGGAGGGTGAGCTTACTAAACATGTTGTGAAGATGTAACATTCTTATACAATGTGGGTAAAACCGACCCCTATCTTAAAAGTTAAAAAACGTAAATAAAGTCGGTATCAAATTTCATTTGGAGGGTGAGCTTACTAAAGATGTTGTGAAGATGTAACATTCTTATACAATGTGGGTAAAACTGACCCCTATCTTAAAAGTTAAAAAACGTAAATAAAGTCGGTATCAAATTTCATTTGGAGGGTGAGCTTACTAAACATGTTGTGAAGATGTAACATTCTTATACAATGTGGGTAAAACTGACCCCTGTCTTTAGAATTAAAAAACGTAAATAAAGTCGTTATCAAATTTCATTTGGAGGGTGAGCTTACTAGGGATGTTGTGAAGATGTAACATTCTTATACAATGTGGGTAAAACTGACCCCTGTCTTTAGAATTAAAAAACATAAATAAAGTCGGTGTCAAATTTCATTTGGAGGGTGAGCTTACTAAACATGTTGTGAAGATGTAACATTCTTATACAATGTGGGTAAAACTGACCCCTGTCTTTAGAATTAAAAAACATAAATAAAGTCGGTGTCAAATTTCATTTGGAGGGTGAGCTTACTAAACATGTTGTGAAGATGTAACATTCTTATACAATGTGGGTAAAACCGACCCCTATCTTAAAAGTTAAAAAACGTAAATAAAGTCGGTATCAAATTTCATTTGGAGGGTGAGCTTACTAAAGATGTTGTGAAGATGTAACATTCTTATACAATGTGGGTAAAACTGACCCCTATCTTAAAAGTTAAAAAACGTAAATAAAGTCGGTATCAAATTTCATTTGGAGGGTGAGCTTACTAAACATGTTGTGAAGATGTAACATTCTTATACAATGTGGGTAAAACTGACCCCTGTCTTTAGAATTAAAAAACGTAAATAAAGTCGTTATCAAATTTCATTTGGAGGGTGAGCTTACTAGGGATGTTGTGAAGATGTAACATTCTTATACAATGTGGGTAAAACTGACCCCTGTCTTTAGAATTAAAAAACATAAATAAAGTCGGTGTCAAATTTCATTTGGAGGGTGAGCTTACTAAACATGTTGTGAAGATGTAACATTCTTATACAATGTGGGTAAAACTGACCCCTGTCTTTAGAATTAAAAAACATAAATAAAGTCGGTGTCAAATTTCATTTGGAGGGTGAGCTTACTAAACATGTTGTGAAGATGTAACATTCTTATACAATGTGGGTAAAACTGACCCCTGTCTTAAAAGTTAAAAAACGTAAATAAAGTCGGTGTCAAATTTCATTTGAAGAATCGTAATTAAAATGTTACGAAGTGAAATTTAAGACAGTAATATGAAATATTTGGGAAATAAGAAACCTTTTTTTAAACCTGATATGCGCGTATAGTATTACTTTGCTCTTGTGTTGCGAAAACAAAGCCAAAAGGCAAAGATTCCCGAGGTGTATTTTCGTTATTTGTCATTTATAGCCATTCTATAGCCATTCTATAGTCATTTTTGGCCATTCTAGAGCGTCTGTTCTAGATCACTCAGTTATTCAGGGATAGTTTGTTATCAGTTCGAGACATTAATTTCAAGGTAAACGAGACTGTAATTTCTATAAGCATATAGTTCTACATTTTATATCAATATTCACACTCCGTATTACTTATTACGCGAATTTGTTTGTTTGTAGAGCCCTATGATGGGAAGAAATAAGTTCAGAAGAAATATGACATGTTTTCCCTCGAAGGTCAGATCAGATTTGCCAATGAGAATTGCAATTTTGGTATTCATATTGGTACAAATTTTCACGACGTGGTAGTTGCCATAGCTTGTTCCTTTTTTTTCTTTGCGCAAGGAGTGACCACATGCTGCAGCTATGACGCTATAACTTATATGGGGCGATTGCTATTTCATTATTACATATCAAACAAAAATGGCTCGTTTCCCTAGAATTGCGCTACGAAAATATAATTAAATCGTGAATGAAATCTTTGAAGCACAGCATGATACTATAGTTAAAGAATAACTACCTACTTAGTACAGTTGGTGATACATTGATGAAAGAAGGGGCGTGTATGAAGATGTATTGAGACTAGTGTATATCACAGTATATACAGGGCTAATTTTAACAAATTTTAACTTTAAATAGTAAAGGTCTTTGAATGAAGGCCCTTTCCTTCCTACCTACTGAAAGTATGAAATATTTCTACGCTCTTACCACTCTTGATATCTTCATATTTTTAACCTAAATAATTCCGAATAATTTTATAGAGAAAAGACGGTGTCTGTCGAATTTCAACCTGCCCCCAGTATGGAAATTACATGAAACGCTTGGATAATCATCTGTCAGTATTCCATAAGGGTACAACTAGGGCAATGAACGACAGCCTACCTCACCCGGGCGCTTACAAAAGTGCTTATTTGGAAAATCTTCGACAAGGAAAAACAAATTATGTCATTGCTAATCTTGGAAAAAGTAAAGACCTCAGTGACGGAAAAATTTCAGCCAGAAAATCAAGTGTTCCCAGCACATCAAGTGTCGCCAGCACATCAAGTTCCTCTACACATAAAAAATGTATTGTAAAAAGGCGTTTGTTTTCCAAACAAAGTACGTCTACAAAGCAAAAGTTTGTTAAAAGAGGCAATTTTGAATTAAAATTCAGAAGTAAAATTGCAACAGCATCTGAGGACCAAATGAATCAGAATTCTTCCGACCAATTGGTTTCGCTTGAATCATCGAATAATTTCATTGGGGAATGGTGTGCTCATACTCTAAGATTTTTGATCCACAATACTTACTCGTTCAAACTTGGATCTTTACTATCTTTTATAAGAGAAAATCAATCATTGGAAGACTATCACAAAACCAAACTATGCAAAGATGTGTTTGGCGAAGTGCCATTAGATTTTCTAAAGGCCCTAAATTACCACAGAAGGCCGTTAAACAGCTACTTTCAGCGATTAAGATGTCTTCCAAACATAAGTCAGAAGACTGTGGATCTATGCATGCTTGTGAGACAACAGGTGGCAAATGTGTGTGTCCAGAACTAGACACAGCCTTTTTTATTTTCTGCAGAAAACCCTGTTTAAAGGAAAGGTTTGACTGCAAGAAATGCAGTAACTGGGCGATTCATACACACGTGTGCTTTGATTTTTTCTCATGCACCGTGTGTGACAAATATTACTCTAGCACAAAACCGAACTGTGGAAAATATTATGTTTAAATATATCGATATAAATTTGTAACCTGAAACCTTCCGATATTTAATTTTTGCATTTATATATATATATATATTGCATTTAATAAATACTGCATTTTTATTCGGTATTTATCGTGATAAATGACTGAAGCACATGATATATATTGAGAAAATATTTAAACTGGAGTCTATGAAGTACATGAGTCTACGATGAACCAACCAGAGCCCGAGCTAGAAGCCTTATTGGGGGAGGGGAGTGCATGTGTATTCATATCATTCGTTTTATGCCAAACTGATCATGAATACTATACATGATTATATCTCCCCCCCCCAATTAAGCAATCTAGCAACGGCCCTGGTACCAATTGACTATAATAATTAACCCTGTTACCCTGATAAAAAATTTGACATCATTTCCATTCGCAAGTATTTTCATTACGTAGTTTACCTAAAACTCCTTCGATCGCAAATCTAAATTGTTTTGGTAACTTAAAATTTTCAGTAGCTGCTTCCTCTATTGAAAAATATAATGGTCCATGAGCAGAACGAATAAGGTTCTTACCCGTAATAATGTCACTATGCAAGAATGTGTATGTGTCATCATCTACAAGATCCAACCACTGACCCCGTATTTTGGCCGAGGATACACACTTGGCTATACGCAATGGCTTATCATTCGTACGAAACAGCCAAAATCTTTCTTCTGCAGTCGTGTGTACAGGTAAAACTATGTTTTCAACCTGTCTTGAATGTTGCATGTTATGTCCAACTGCTAACCATGCATCAGGTGAAAAATAACCTTCACACAAACCATATAAGTTTGCCTTCTCTTCATCACTTAAATGCAAATCAACCACCTCAATCTCCTCCTCCATAATTCGCTTCTCAGAATCGGCCAGCACCCTTTGCGCAGCATCTTCTCCAGCAATTTTTACTAGTAAAGGTTTCACAACATTTACAGTTCCTTGTAAATCACCATTGTTACCAGAAACTGCAGTCGGGTAAACATTCAATGGTTCGTTGAGAGTTGGATCTTCAATGATGAATTTTATTTTGTCTGCAGCCTCCATGATTTTCTTTAGTTGCAAGGAACCATAGTTATATGGTTTCTTAAAAGAAATATCTTCAGGGAGACCAACAACTCTGAATCCACATTTCGAGTACGGCACCCGGCAGCTCTTTCCAACCGCTTCACCTTAAATTTAGAAATAATTCTGATGTTGTAAACATTTACAATATACTTTTCGGTTATCCAGTCTAGCTCTTATGAATCATCTCATGAATCATTATAGTATATTGCTAATAATTGCGCAACACCACTGATCATCGGGTGAAGTATGTATTCATCAAAGTTTAGTTGTACTGTAATAGATTCTTCAGGGCTGGTTGTATAAGAAGATGGTTAACCTTTTAACCTACGATTTACCTACGCAACCTATACAACCAGCTGTGATTGTTAAGTTACAGTATTTGCAGCCCTTTAAAGTTTAAAAACACATTACCGGTAGCAGTTGTGAACAATTTTCTGACAAAAAAGACTTACTGTATTTCTTGTTAAAGAGATCTTGCACATCATTTCTGCGGTACTTCTTAACAGAACTACCTAAGGTCATGTCATTGGTACTTTAGTTATAAACATAGAATCCCATTGGAATTGCTCTAAAATTGTCACAAGTCTTAAATAAAATTATTTTACCAGTGACCTGTAGAGAACTTACCAAAATACTCACGAAATTTTATGCCAATATCGGGGTTGCAAGATAAAAAATGATTTCCTTCATTGGATCCCAGTTGGAAAACAGTGCCTTCATTGTTGATCATCAAAGATGAAGTCTGGCAGCCCAAATCCTCCAGTATCCTGATCTATGGATAAACACACATCTAATGATCACATAATGATTGCCCTGTTTAATTTTTGTTCAACTTACAGTTTAACTATTGCACTGGCCAGTTTGGTAGTGTGGGGCTTTTTTGTCATTAATCATGCTATTTATCATACCATTATGATGTATATGTTTCTTTATCTATTTTGGCACTAAACTAAGGGAAATACTAATCTCTGTATGGTGCCTTAGAAAGCCAGGTGCTCTTATTTCTTGTCCTAACCCTACATTAACCTGTGTTATTCTCATTTAGCCAGATCCACAGTAGCCAAGCTTACCTGTTACTAACATAGAAAATTCTAGAAACCAAGATAAATGATAGCAAAAGAATGGGATGGGAGACCTAGTGCTCAACTATTCTAATTTAACAATATTACAAGTGCCAAACCAAATAAAGGTTTCCGCTACCTCCTCGACTAGCTTTTTGCAGTGTCTTTCAATAAGCTTTCTCTTTTGCTCATCATCCAACACTTTTATATCAACTGAGCTAAGGGCTTTAGCAGTTTCACCATATTTCTTTTTTTCATCCTCATTTTGCAAATTCCACCTTTCTGCAGCTAGTTTATTCCTTTCAGTATTAGACAAGCCTTTACACTCATCTAAATTAACACAGATATAAAAACTATTTTAGATACACAAAAAACCACATCAACCAACATTTTTGAAGAACTGTTTTTTCATCTCATCCAATAAGAGAAAACTCAATATGATGACTATACATTTTGCCTAATATTTAGTTCAATTGTTTTTTCATTTTAGAAATTTGAGCAGCATATTAGCTACTAAATAACATTTAGACATTCAACCCTTGTTTTGTAATCTTTCCAACTCAATTACCATTTCAATGTATTGAATATAATTATGAAGACTTCCTCTCTATTGAAGCCTTATTATAGGGCAAGTGAACACACATGACAGGGCAAAAATTAGGTTTAGGAGATACCATACCAAGATATAATTTGATTGTTAATGCCTGACCTAGCTCCATGCAATAAATATTGTTAATTTCAAAAATTAAATAAAGACAATTTCACTAACCAGACTTGAAAAACTCACTGCAAAATACATTGTATGAATGTGGTCCTTTTATGTGTTTGGCCCTCTTCAATGTAGATGTTTCATCAAAGGTTTGGCTGGTTGAAGGTTGTTTCCTTTTTTGGTTACCAATCCATTTCTAGGAATAAGCAATATACAGTGTAGTACACATATAAAATTGTAACCAATATATAATAATATAGTATACAGTAATTAGAAGGAGCACAACAACACAATTTTGAAGTACAAGCATAAAATCTTATTTATAGTTATTAAGCAATTCAAACAACTTTTTAAATAAACACTGTTTATGCATGTTACACTTTAATATATCTATTGAAAAAGACACTCTGGTTAATTCTTTAAGATGCACAGATAATCTGGGTTTACCTTAACTTGCGTTTTCGTCAGGCCCGTTTCTTGCGTAGCTTGATCGACTTTGCTGTCATATAAATGACCTGTTCCAACCATTCCATTACCATATAATCGCTCCAGAACGATTCTTTGAGCATCCGTAATACGATTTCTTTGACGTTTTGACGGTTCCATATTTTAAATGTCGAAATATATCAAAATAATACTAAAATTCTATCGAAGTGCAGTCGCGACGAGTGAACAAATTAGCATACACACAAATGCGCATAGAAAAGCACCGTTTATTGGATCAAACGTATTTGACCTTTGCCCTTTGCGCATAGCTGGCCATTGAATGATTTAGATGATCATTTGGCCTGGGTTAGACCTGCACTTCTCAATTGAGAAATCTTGGGTTACAGCCGCTGAGAATATGTGACACGGGTGTTAAAAGTCCCGTACGCCTATGCATAAACCAATTTTACTGTCATAAAAAATGCTTCAAAATGAAAACTGTGGATCCACACAGTGGGCATCAAGGCTAATTATATTGTTATGGTTGATATCCATATATAATATCGCGACTATAGTAATGTAATTTGAGTATGTTTGGTTATATTTTCGTGCTGTGTGGACAAGTGATCGATTCACGCATCGGTTATGTAAATCATGCAAGGTTTATTTACTTTAATTAAGGTTTATACAGTATAGTGCAATTTGAAACTATCTTGTGGGATTCTTCTCAGAAATATTTTATTATAAAATGTTGACATCATTTATTTAATACTTCAGTTCAGGCGAGAACGGGTTGTTTGTTTGAGCTATATTCGTCAAAAGCACAACTCGCAAAATAATGATGTACGTAAAAATTGAGCTAGACGCGAGAACACTCATTGACAAATATATTATATATATATATATATATATATATATATATATATATATATATATATATATATATATATATATATATATATATATATATATATATAATATGGATAACCGCGCATTTTTGCACAATCACAAGTATAACAGCATTTGCATTATAGCTAAAACTTTGCACTATCCTCGGATCCCTAGTTTATATTATAATCATTCCATTTGATATAGAAATTTTTAAATGCGAAGCCTTTTAGCTAGTATATAACCATGTATGGACCATAGAAAAAAAAAACGGTTGATACCCTCATTTAGTGTTTGATTTTGATAATCTGTAGAAATCATTTTCTATACTTTTACCATAAAAAAATATTTCATTATATAATTATCAACCATCTGACTTAGCTGAGTATATAACATGGTGAACACTTGTAAATGAAAAAAGAATGTAAAATTCTCTCTCCTTCCTCAAACTAGGCACGTTAGATCAAAGCCAAAGACTATATCATGCTCTAATTATTCAACTATTAGAGCAAACAAGGAAATTAAACTACTCGTGTGAGCTAGATAGCTGTCGGGGAAACAGCAGTAGAAATATCGCTTGCGTTCAGAACTTGGATTTGCGTTAGAAAACCAGAGAAAAATAAAATTTGATTCTAGAATAACCGATAATTTTCTTTATGCCGATATTCTGTGTTCACCTTACCTGCACAGTTGTAACCATTGCCCTCATAGCCCATGTTACAAGTACAATTATATGAACCATCTGTATTAGTGCAATTTGCATTCACATCGCAAGGACTTGTTTGACATTCATTGATATCTGAAAATATATTACAGATGACGTTCGCAAGGATTATAATGAGTTTGATTTTTATAATCTCTTCAAATCTTTTTGTACTTTTCCCCAAAATTAAATATTTTATCAAATAATTATTAACAAGCTGAGTATATGGCATGGTGAAAAATTGCAAATGAAAAAGAATTTCAAATCCTTTTTCTTTCTTCAACTTAAGCTTGTTGGAACGACGTTAAAAACTAATAAATGTTCTCATTATTCAACTATATTAGAGCAAACAAGGAAATTAAACTATTCCTGTGAGCTAGATAGCTGCCGGGGAAACAGCTGTAGAAATATCGCTTGCGTTCAGAACTTGGATTTGCGATAGAAAACCAGAGACAAAGAAAATTTGACTGTAGAATAACAGATAATTTTTGTTTATGCCGATATTCTGTGTTCACCTTACCTGTACAGTTGTAACCATTGCCCTCATAGCCCATGTTACAAGTACAATTATATGAACCATCAGTATTAGTGCAATTGCATTTACATCACAAGGATTAATTGTTTCACATTCATTAATATCTAGAAATATATTACAGATGACATTCAAAAGGATAACATTGAGTTTGATTTTGATAATCTGTAGAAATCTTTTTCTATACCGTTTCCCCCCAAAAAAATATTTTACCAAATAATTATTAAAAAGCTGGGTGTACCGCATTGTGAACAATTGCAAATGAAAAAGAGTCAAAAATCCTCTTTCCCGCTTCAACTTAGGCTTGTTGGTGGCAAAGACTATTTCATGTGTAAATATTAAAACTACTAGAAAAACAAGGAAATTAGAGCAATCGTGTGAGCTAGGTAGCTGTCGGGGTAGCTGAGCTAGGTAGTGTGAGATAGGTAGCTGCCAAACCATTATTAAATTTCCATCTACTATTTTTTCTCAAATATTTTTAAAAAAAAATTGTTAAAAATATTCTTTCCGCTGTCTTACCTGTGCAATTAAATCCATCTCCAGAATATCCAGAATCACATGTACAAAAATAAGATCCATCTGTGTTATTGCACGTAGCATTGGAATGACATGGGGAAGATGTTTGGCATTCGTCAACATCTGAAATGACAGTCGCAAAATTTTTTTTCTTTTATTTACTATTCTTTTCTCAAACATTTGTTAAAGAATTTGTTAAAATAATATTTCCGTTGTCTTACCTGCGCAATTAAATCCATCTCCAGTATATCCAGAATCACATGTGCAAAATAAGATCCATCTGTGTTATTGCACGTAGCATTGGAATGACATGGAGAAGATGTTTGGCATTCGTTAACATCTGAAATGACAGTTGTAGCATTTTTATTTTCATTTTCTGTCTTTTACTCATACATTCGCGAAAAACATTATTTCTGGTGTAGGCCTATAATCTGTTCCATTAAATCCGTCTCCTGTATATATCGAGAATTACATATGAAGATATAAGATCCATTTGTGTTATTGGACGTAGGATTGGAATGACATGGGGGAGTTTTTAGGCATTCGTCAACATCTAATATGGCATTTTTAGTGTTTATTGCTCTATATTGAATAGATTGAATAAATTAAATCATAATTTGTTTCAGAAGATTCAGAGCCTCTGATTGGCTAAAAGCCCATGTTAACTTGAAAAGAGTTCTGGAAAGTGCATTACTTTGAGTTTTGATACATGAATCACTGTGTAATTCTTTTGTAAAAAAAACATTCGGCGTTTAGCCCTTCAGTTGCCAGTTCGGGATTTAGTTAGCTTTTTGATGTTATTAAGTATATAACTTTCTTTAAGCTGTGAATCTATAAACTGCAGCTGGAAAACGGGTAATGTTTACTGTATTTTACCATTCACTAGACACTTCTCTTTAAGCACTAATTGTTTGTACGTTTTCGGGGTTATAATACATCTTTTTCGTTTTTTTATTTAATCATTCCATTTGATATAGAATTTTTAAATGCGAAGCCTTTTAGCTAGTATTAACCATGTATGGACCATAAAAAAAAAACGGTTGATACCCTCTTTAGTGTTTGATTTTGATATCTGTAGAAATCATTCTTCTATTTACCATAAAATATTTCATTTTATTTATCAACCATCTGACTTAGCTGAGTATATAACTGGTGAACACTTGTAATGAAAAAGAATGTAAATTCTCTCTCCTTCCTCAACTAGGCACGTTAGATCAAGCCAAGACTATTCTGCTCTAATTATTCAACTATTAGAGCACACAGAAATTAACTATGTGTGAGTAGTAGCTGTCGGGGAAACAGCAGTAGAAATATCGCTTGCGTTCAGAACTTGGATTTGCGTTAGAAAACCAGAGAAAAATAAAATTTGATTCTAGAATAACAGATAATTTTCTTTATGCCGATATTCTGTGTTCACCTTACCTGCACAGTTGTAACCATTGCCCTCATAGCCCATGTTACAAGTACAATTATATGAACCATCTGTATTAGTACAATTTGCATTTACACCACAAGGATTTGTTTGACATTCATTGATATCTGAAAATATATTACAGATGACGTTCGCAAGATTTAATGAGTTTGATTTTTATAATCTGTGCAAATCTTTTTGTACTTTTCCCCAAAATTAATATTTTATCATAATTATTAACAAGCTGAGTATATGGCATGGTGAAAAATGCAAATGAAAAGAATTTCAATCCTTTTTCTTTCTTCAACTTAAGCTTGTTGGAACGACGTTAAAAACTAATAAATGTTCTCATTATTCAACTATATTAGAGCAAACAAGGAAATTAAACTATTCCTGTGAGCTAGATAGCTGCCGGGGAAACAGCTGTAGAAATATCGCTTGCGTTCAGAACTTGGATTTGCGATAGAAAATCAGAGACAAAGAAAATTTGACTGTAGAATAACAGATAATTTTGTTTATGCCGATATTTGTGTTCACCTTACCTGTACAGTTGTAACCATTGCCCTCATAGCCCATGTTACAAGTACAATATATGAACCATCAGTATTAGTGCAATTTGCATTTACATCACAAGGATTAATTGTTTCACATTCATTAATATCTAGAAATATATTACAGATGACTTCAAAAGGATAACATTGAGTTTGATTTTGATAATCTGTAGAAATCTTTTTCTATACCGTTTCCCCCCAAAAAAATATTTTACCAAATAATTATTAAAAAGCTGGATGTACCGCATTGTGAACAATTGCAAATGAAAAAGAGTCAAAAATCCTCTTTCCCGCTTCAATTAGGCTTGTTGGTGGGCAAAGACTATTTCATGTGTAAATATTAAAACTACTAGAACAAACAAGGAATTAGAGCAATCGTGTGAGCTAGGTAGCTGTCGGGGGTAGCTGAGCTAGGTAGAGTAGTAGCTGCCAAACCATTATCAAATTTCATCTACTATTTTTCTAAAATAAAATTGTTAAAAATATTCTTTTCCGCTGTCTTACCTGTGCAATTAAATCCATCTCCAGAATATCCAGAATCACATGTACAAAAATAAGATCCATCTGTGTTATTGCACGTAGCATTGGAATGACATGGGGAAGATGTTTGGCATTCGTCAACATCTGAAATGACAGTCGCAAAATTTTTTTTCTTTTATTTACTATTCTTTTCTCAAACATTTGTTAAAGATATTTGTTAAAATAATATTTCCGTTGTCTTACCTGCGCAATTAAATCCATCTCCAGTATATCCAGAATCACATGTGCAAATATAAGATCCATCTGTGTTATTGCACGTAGCATTGGAATGACATGGAGAAGATGTTTGGCATTCGTTAACATCTGAAATGACAGTTGTAGCATTTTTATTTTCATTTTCTGTCTTTTACTCATACATTCGCGAAAAACATTATTTCTGGTGTAGGCCTATAATCTGTTCCATTAAATCCGTCTCCTGTATATATCGAGAATTACATATGAAGATATAAGATCCATTTGTGTTATTGGACGTAGGATTGGAATGACATGGGGGAGTTTTTAGGCATTCGTCAACTGTTATGGCATTTTTAGTGTTTATTGCTCTATATATTGAATAGATTGAATAAATTAAATCATAATTTGTTTCAGAAGATTCAGAGCCTCTGATTGGCTAAAAGCCATGTTAACTTGAAAAAGAGTTCTGGAAAGTGCAATTACTTTGAGTTTTGATAAAACAATGAAATCACTGTGTAATATATTTTGTGAAAAAAAAAACATTCGGCGTTTAGCCCTTCAGTTGCCAGTTCGGGATTTAGTTTGAGCTGTTTTGATGTTATTAAAGTATATAACTTTCATTTAAGCTGTGAAAATCTATAAACTGCAGCTGGAAAACGGGTAATGTTTACTGTATTTTACCATTCACTAGACACTTCTCTTTAAGCACTAATTGGTTGTACGTTTTCGAGGGTTATAATACATCTTTTTCGTTTTTTATATTATAATCATTCCATTTGATATAGAAATTTTTAAATGCGAAGCCTTTTAGCTAGTATATAACCATGTATGGACCATAGAAAAAAAAAACGGTTGATACCCTCATTTAGTGTTTGATTTTGATAATCTGTAGAAATCATTTTCTATACTTTTACCATAAAAAAATATTTCATTATATAATTATCAACCATCTGACTTAGCTGAGTATAACATGGTGAACACTTGTAAATGAAAAAAGAATGTAAATTCTCTCTCCTTCCTCAAACTAGGCACGTTAGATCAAAGCCAAAGACTATATCATGCTCTAATTATTCAACTATTAGAGCAAACAAGGAAATTAAACTAATCGTGTGAGCTAGATAGCTGTCGGGGAAACAGCAGTAGAAATATCGCTTGCGTTCAGAACTTGGATTTGCGTTAGAAAACCAGAGAAAAATAAAATTTGATTCTAGAATAACAGATAATTTTCTTTATGCCGATATTCTGTGTTCACCTTACCTGCACAGTTGTAACCATTGCCCTCATAGCCCATGTTACAAGTACAATTATATGAACCATCTGTATTAGTGCAATTTGCATTCACATCGCAAGGACTTGTTTGACATTCATTGATATCTGAAAATATATTACAGATGACGTTCGCAAGGATTATAATGAGTTTGATTTTTATAATCTGTGCAAATCTTTTTGTACTTTTCCCCAAAATTAAATATTTTATCAAATAATTATTAACAAGCTGAGTATATGGCATGGTGAAAAATTGCAAATGAAAAAGAATTTCAAATCCTTTTTCTTTCTTCAACTTAAGCTTGTTGGAACGACGTTAAAAACTAATAAATGTTCTCATTATTCAACTATATTAGAGCAAACAAGGAAATTAAACTATTCCTGTGAGCTAGATAGCTGCCGGGGAAACAGCTGTAGAAATATCGCTTGCGTTCAGAACTTGGATTTGCGATAGAAAACCAGAGACAAAGAAAATTTGACTGTAGAATAACAGATAATTTTGTTTATGCCGATATTCTGTGTTCACCTTACCTGTACAGTTGTAACCATTGCCCTCATAGCCCATGTTACAAGTACAATTATATGAACCATCAGTATTAGTGCAATTTGCATTTACATCACAAGGATTAATTGTTTCACATTTATTAATATCTAGAAATATATTACAGATGACATTCAAAAGGATAACATTGAGTTTGATTTTGATAATCTGTAGAAATCTTTTTCTATACCGTTTCCCCCCCAAAAAAATATTTTACCAAATAATTATTAAAAAGCTGGGTGTACCGCATTGTGAACAATTGCAAATGAAAAAGAGTCAAAAATCCTCTTTCCCGCTTCAACTTAGGCTTGTTGGTGGGCAAAGACTATTTCATGTGTAAATATTAAAACTACTAGAACAAACAAGGAAATTAGAGCAATCGTGTGAGCTAGGTAGCTGTCGGGGTAGCTGAGCTAGGTAGTGTGAGATAGGTAGCTGCCAAACCATTATCAAATTTCCATCTACTATTTTTTCTCAAAAATTTTTTAAAAAGAAATTGTTAAAAATATTCTTTCCGCTGTCTTACCTGTGCAATTAAATCCATCTCCAGAATATCCAGAATCACATGTACAAAAATAAGATCCATCTGTGTTATTGCACGTAGCATTGGAATGACATGGGGAAGATGTTTGGCATTCGTCAACATCTGAAATGACAGTCGCAAAATTTTTTTTCTTTATTTACTATTCTTTTCTCAAACATTTGTTAAAGATATTTGTTAAAATAATATTTCCGTTGTCTTACCTGCGCAATT
Source organism: Dendronephthya gigantea (assembly GCF_004324835.1). NCBI lineage: Eukaryota > Metazoa > Cnidaria > Anthozoa > Malacalcyonacea > Nephtheidae > Dendronephthya > Dendronephthya gigantea. Next base: position 340,244 of record NW_021163167.1, on the reverse strand, counting down.
AAATCCATCTCCAGTATATCCAGAATCACATGTGCAAATATAAGATCCATCTGTGTTATTGCACGTAGCATTGGAATGACATGGAGAAGATGTTTGGCATTCGTTAACATCTGAAATGACAGTTGTAGCATTTTTATTTTCATTTTCTGTCTTTTACTCATACATTCGCGAAAAACATTATTTCTGGTGTAGGCCTATAATCTGTTCCATTAAATCCGTCTCCTGTATATATCGAGAATTACATATGAAGATATAAGATCCATTTGTGTTATTGGACGTAGGATTGGAATGACATGGGGGAGTTTTTAGGCATTCGTCAACATCTAATATGGCATTTTTAGTGTTTATTGCTCTATATATTGAATAGATTGAATAAATTAAATCATAATTTGTTTCAGAAGATTCAGAGCCTCTGATTGGCTAAAAGCCATGTTAACTTGAAAAAGAGTTCTGGAAAGTGCAATTACTTTGAGTTTTGATAAAACAATGAAATCATGTGTAATATATTTTGTGAAAAAAAAACATTCGGCGTTTAGCCCTTCAGTTGCCAGTTCGGGATTTAGTTTGAGCTGTTTTGATGTTATTAAAGTATATAACTTTCATTTAAGCTGTGAAAATCTATAAACTGCAGCTGGAAAACGGGTAATGTTTACTGTATTTTACCATTCACTAGACACTTCTCTTTAAGCACTAATTGGTTGTACGTTTTCGAGGGTTATAATACATCTTTTTCGTTTTTTATATTATAATCATTCCATTTGATATAGAAATTTTTAAATGCGAAGCCTTTTAGCTAGTATATAACCATGTATGGACCATAGAAAAAAAAAACGGTTGATACCCTCATTTAGTGTTTGATTTTGATAATCTGTAGAAATCATTTTCTATACTTTTACCATAAAAAATATTTCATTATATAATTATCAACCATCTGACTTAGCTGAGTATATAACATGGTGAACACTTGTAAATGAAAAAAGAATGTAAAATTCTCTCTCCTTCCTCAAACTAGGCACGTTAGATCAAAGCCAAAGACTATATCATGCTCTAATTATTCAACTATTAGAGCAAACAAGGAAATTAAACTAATCGTGTGAGCTAGATAGCTGTCGGGGAAACAGCAGTAGAAATATCGCTTGCGTTCAGAACTTGGATTTGCGTTAGAAAACCAGAGAAAAATAAAATTTGATTCTAGAATAACAGATAATTTTCTTTATGCCGATATTCTGTGTTCACCTTACCTGCACAGTTGTAACCATTGCCCTCATAGCCCATGTTACAAGTACAATTATATGAACCATCTGTATTAGTGCAATTTGCATTCACATCGCAAGGACTTGTTTGACATTCATTGATATCTGAAAATAATTACAGATGACGTTCGCAAGGATTATAATGAGTTTGATTTTTATAATCTGTGCAAATCTTTTTGTACTTTTCCCCAAAATTAAATATTTTATCAAATAATTATTAACAAGCTGAGTATATGGCATGGTGAAAAATTGCAAATGAAAAAGAATTTCAAATCCTTTTTCTTTCTTCAACTTAAGCTTGTTGGAACGACGTTAAAAACTAATAAATGTTCTCATTATTCAACTATATTAGAGCAAACAAGGAAATTAAACTATTCCTGTGAGCTAGATAGCTGCCGGGGAAACAGCTGTAGAAATATCGCTTGCGTTCAGAACTTGGATTTGCGATAGAAAACCAGAGACAAAGAAAATTTGACTGTAGAATAACAGATAATTTTGTTTATGCCGATATTCTGTGTTCACCTTACCTGTACAGTTGTAACCATTGCCCTCATAGCCCATGTTACAAGTACAATTATATGAACCATCAGTATTAGTGCAATTTGCATTTACATCACAAGGATTAATTGTTTCACATTCATTAATATCTAGAAATATATTACAGATGACATTCAAAAGGATAACATTGAGTTTGATTTTGATAATCTGTAGAAATCTTTTTCTATACCGTTTCCCCCCAAAAAAATATTTTACCAAATAATTATTAAAAAGCTGGGTGTACCGCATTGTGAACAATTGCAAATGAAAAAGAGTCAAAAATCCTCTTTCCCGCTTCAACTTAGGCTTGTTGGTGGGCAAAGACTATTTCATGTGTAAATATTAAAACTACTAGAACAAACAAGGAAATTAGAGCAATCGTGTGAGCTAGGTAGCTGTCGGGGTAGCTGAGCTAGGTAGTGTGAGATAGGTAGCTGCCAAACCATTATCAAATTTCCATCTACTATTTTTTCTCAAATATTTTTTAAAAAAAATTGTTAAAATATTCTTTCCGCTGTCTTACCTGTGCAATTAAATCCATCTCCAGAATATCCAGAATCACATGTACAAAAATAAGATCCATCTGTGTTATTGCACGTAGCATTGGAATGACATGGGGAAGATGTTTGGCATTCGTCAACATCTGAAATGACAGTCGCAAAATTTTTTTCTTCCATTTACTATTCTTTTCTCAAACATTTGTTAAAGATATTTGTTAAAATAATATTTCCGTTGTCTTACCTGCGCAATTAAATCCATCTCCAGTATATCCAGAATCACATGTGCAAATATAAGATCCATCTGTGTTATTGCACGTAGCATTGGAATGACATGGAGAAGATGTTTGGCATTCGTTAACATCTGAAATGACAGTTGTAGCATTTTTATTTTCATTTTCTGTCTTTTACTCATACATTCGCGAAAAAATTATTTCTGGTGTAGGCCTATAATCTGTTCCATTAAATCCGTCTCCTGTATATATCGAGAATTACATATGAAGATATAAGATCCATTTGTGTTATTGGACGTAGGATTGGAATGACATGGGGGAGTTTTTAGGCATTCGTCAACATCTAATATGGCATTTTTAGTGTTTATTGCTCTATATATTGAATAGATTGAATAAATTAAATCATAATTTGTTTCAGAAGATTCAGAGCCTCTGATTGGCTAAAAGCCATGTTAACTTGAAAAAGAGTTCTGGAAAGTGCAATTACTTTGAAGTTTTGATAAAACAATGAAATCACTGTGTAATATATTTTGTGAAAAAAAAAACATTCGGCGTTTAGCCCTTCAGTTGCCAGTTCGGGATTTAGTTTGAGCTGTTTTGATGTTATTAAAGTATATAACTTTCATTTAAGCTGTGAAAATCTATAAACTGCAGCTGGAAAACGGGTAATGTTTACTGTATTTTACCATTCACTAGACACTTCTCTTTAAGCACTAATTGGTTGTACGTTTTCGAGGGTTATAATACATCTTTTTCGTTTTTATATTATAATCATTCCATTTGATATAGAAATTTTTAAATGCGAAGCCTTTTAGCTAGTATATAACCATGTATGGACCATAGAAAAAAAAAACGGTTGATACCCTCATTTAGTGTTTGATTTTGATAATCTGTAGAAATCATTTTCTATACTTTTACCATAAAAAAATATTTCATTATATAATTATCAACCATCTGACTTAGCTGAGTATATAACATGGTGAACACTTGTAAATGAAAAAAGAATGTAAAATTCTCTCTCCTTCCTCAAACTAGGCACGTTAGATCAAAGCCAAAGACTATATCATGCTCTAATTATTCAACTATTAGAGCAAACAAGGAAATTAAACTAATCGTGTGAGCTAGATAGCTGTCGGGGAAACAGCAGTAGAAATATCGCTTGCGTTCAGAACTTGGATTTGCGTTAGAAAACCAGAGAAAAATAAAATTTGATTCTAGAATAACAGATAATTTTCTTTATGCCGATATTCTGTGTTCACCTTACCTGCACAGTTGTAACCATTGCCCTCATAGCCCATGTTACAAGTACAATTATATGAACCATCTGTATTAGTGCAATTTGCATTCACATCGCAAGGACTTGTTTGACATTCATTGATATCTGAAAATATATTACAGATGACGTTCGCAAGGATTATAATGAGTTTGATTTTTATAATCTGTGCAAATCTTTTTGTACTTTTCCCCAAAATTAAATATTTTATCAAATAATTATTAACAAGCTGAGTATATGGCATGGTGAAAAATTGCAAATGAAAAAGAATTTCAAATCCTTTTTCTTTCTTCAACTTAAGCTTGTTGGAACGACGTTAAAAACTAATAAATGTTTCATTATTCAACTATATTAGAGCAAACAAGGAAATTAAACTATTCCTGTGAGCTAGATAGCTGCCGGGGAAACAGCTGTAGAAATATCGCTTGCGTTCAGAACTTGGATTTGCGATAGAAAACCAGAGACAAAGAAAATTTGACTGTAGAATAACAGATAATTTTGTTTATGCCGATATTCTGTGTTCACCTTACCTGTACAGTTGTAACCATTGCCCTCATAGCCCATGTTACAAGTACAATTATATGAACCATCAGTATTAGTGCAATTTGCATTTACATCACAAGGATTAATTGTTTCACATTCATTAATATCTAGAAATATATTACAGATGACATTCAAAAGGATAACATTGAGTTTGATTTTGATAATCTGTAGAAATCTTTTTCTATACCGTTTCCCCCCAAAAAAAATATTTTACCAAATAATTATTAAAAAGCTGGGTGTACCGCATTGTGAACAATTGCAAATGAAAAAGAGTCAAAAATCCTCTTTCCCGCTTCAACTTAGGCTTGTTGGTGGGCAAGACTATTTCATGTGTTGAAATATTAAAACTACAAACAAACAAGGAAATTAGAGCAATCGTGTGAGCTAGGTAGCTGTCGGGGTAGCTGAGCTAGGTAGTGTGAGATAGGTAGCTGCCAAACCATTATCAAATTTCTATCTACTATTTTTTCTCAAATATTTTTTAAAAAAAAATTGTTAAAAATATTCTTTCCGCTGTCTTACCTGTGCAATTAAATCCATCTCCAGAATATCCAGAATCACATGTACAAAAATAAGATCCATCTGTGTTATTGCACGTAGCATTGGAATGACATGGGGAAGATGTTTGGCATTCGTCAACATCTGAAATGACAGTCGCAAAATTTTTTTTCTTTTATTTACTATTCTTTTCTCAAACATTTGTTAAAGATATTTGTTAAAATAATATTTCCGTTGTCTTACCTGCGCAATTAAATCCATCTCCAGTATATCCAGAATCACATGTGCAAAATAAGATCCATCTGTGTTATTGCACGTAGCATTGGAATGACATGGAGAAGATGTTTGGCATTCGTTAACATCTGAAATGACAGTTGTAGCATTTTTATTTTCATTTTCTGTCTTTTACTCATACATTCGCGAAAAACATTATTTCTGGTGTAGGCCTATAATCTGTTCCATTAAATCCGTCTCCTGTATATATCGAGAATTACATATGAAGATATAAGATCCGTTTGTGTTATTGGACGTAGGATTGGAATGACATGGGGGAGTTTTTAGGCATTCGTCAACATGTAATATGGCATTTTTAGTGTTTATTGCTCTATATATTGAATAGATTGAATAAATTAAATCATAATTTGTTTCAGAAGATTCAGAGCCTCTGATTGGCTAAAAGCCATGTTAACTTGAAAAAGAGTTCTGGAAAGTGCAATTACTTTGAAGTTTTGATAAAACAATGAAATCACTGTGTAATATATTTTGTGAAAAAAAAACATTCGGCGTTTAGCCCTTCAGTTGCCAGTTCGGGATTTAGTTTGAGCTGTTTTGATGTTATTAAAGTATATAACTTTCATTTAAGCTGTGAAAATCTATAAACTGCAGCTGGAAAACGGGTAATGTTTACTGTATTTTACCATTCACTAGACACTTCTCTTTAAGCACTAATTGGTTGTACGTTTTCGAGGGTTATAATACATCTTTTTCGTTTTTTATATTATAATCATTCCATTTGATATAGAAATTTTTAAATGCGAAGCCTTTTAGCTAGTATATAACCATGTATGGACCATAGAAAAAAAAAACGGTTGATACCCTCATTTAGTGTTTGATTTTGATAATCTGTAGAAATCATTTTCTATACTTTTACCATAAAAAAATATTTCATTATATAATTATCAACCATCTGACTTAGCTGAGTATATAACATGGTGAACACTTGTAAATGAAAAAAGAATGTAAAATTCTCTCTCCTTCCTCAAACTAGGCACGTTAGATCAAAGCCAAAGACTATATCATGCTCTAATTATTCAACTATTAGAGCAAACAAGGAAATTAAACTACTCGTGTGAGCTAGATAGCTGTCGGGGAAACAGCAGTAGAAATATCGCTTGCGTTCAGAACTTGGATTTGCGTTAGAAAACCAGAGAAAATAAAATTTGATTCTAGAATAACCGATAATTTTCTTTATGCCGATATTCTGTGTTCACCTTACCTGCACAGTTGTAACCATTGCCCTCATAGCCCATGTTACAAGTACAATTATATGAACCATCTGTATTAGTGCAATTTGCATTCACATCGCAAGGACTTGTTTGACATTCATTGATATCTGAAAATATATTACAGATGACGTTCGCAAGGATTATAATGAGTTTGATTTTTATAATCTGTGCAAATCTTTTTGTACTTTTCCCCAAAATTAAATATTTTATCAAATAATTATTAACAAGCTGAGTATATGCATGGCGAAAAATTGCAAATGAAAAAGAATTTCAAATCCTTTTTCTTTCTTCAACTTAAGCTTGTTGGAACGACGTTAAAACTAATAAATGTTCTCATTATTCAACTATATTAGAGCAAACAAGGAAATTAAACTATTCCTGTGAGCTAGATAGCTACCGGGGAAACAGCTGTAGAAATATCGCTTGCGTTCAGAACTTGGATTTGCGATAGAAACCAGAGACAAAGAAAATTTGACTGTAGAATAACAGATAATTTTGTTTATGCCGATATTCTGTGTTCACCTTACCTGTACAGTTGTAACCATTGCCCTCATAGCCCATGTTACAAGTACAATTATATGAACCATCAGTATTAGTGCAATTTGCATTTACATCACAAGGATTAATTGTTTCACATTCATTAATATCTAGAAATATATTACAGATGACATTCAAAAGGATAACATTGAGTTTGATCTTGATAATCTGTAGAAATCTTTTTCTATACCGTTTCCCCCCAAAAAAAAATTTTACCAAATAATTATTAAAAAGCTGGGTGTACCGCATTGTGAACAATTGCAAATGAAAAAGAGTCAAAAATCCTCTTTCCCGCTTCAACTTAGGCTTGTTGGTGGGCAAAGACTATTTCATGTGTAAATATTAAAACTACTAGAACAAACAAGGAAATTAGAGCAATCGTGTGAGCTAGGTAGCTGTCGGGGTAGCTGAGCTAGGTAGTGTGAGATAGGTAGCTGTCAAACCATTATCAAATTTCCATCTACTATTTTTTCTCAAATATTTTTTAAAAAAAAATTGTTAAAAATATTCTTTCCGCTGTCTTACCTGTGCAATTAAATCCATCTCCAGAATATCCAGAATCACATGTACAAAAATAAGATCCATCTGTGTTATTGCACGTAGCATTGGAATGACATGGGGAAGATGTTTGGCATTCGTCAACATCTGAAATGACAGTCGCAAAATTTTTTTTCTTCCATTTACTATTCTTTTCTCAAACATTTGTTAAAGATATTTGTTAAAATAATATTTCCGTTGTCTTACCTGCGCAATTAAATCCATCTCCAGTATATCCAGAATCACATGTGCAAATATAAGATCCATCTGTGTTATTGCACGTAGCATTGGAATGACATGGAGAAGATGTTTGGCATTCGTTAACATCTGAAATGACAGTTGTAGCATTTTTATTTTCATTTTCTGTCTTTACTCATACATTTGCGAAAAACATTATTTCTGGTGTAGGCCTATAATCTGTTCCATTAAATCCGTCTCCTGTATATATCGAGAATTACATATGAAGATATAAGATCCATTTGTGTTATTGGACGTAGGATTGGAATGACATGGGGGGTTTTTAGGCATTCGTCAACATCTAATATGGCATTTTTAGTGTTTATTGCTCTATATATTGAATAGATTGAATAAATTAAATCATAATTTGTTTCAGAAGATTCAGAGCCTCTGATTGGCTAAAAGCCATGTTAACTGGAAAAAGAGTTCTGGAAAGTGCAATTACTTTGAAGTTTTGATAAAACAATGAAATCACTGTGTAATATATTTTGTGAAAAAAAAACATTCGGCGTTTAGCCCTTCAGTTGCCAGTTCGGGATTTAGTTTGAGCTGTTTTGATGTTATTAAAGTATATAACTTTCATTTAAGCTGTGAAAATCTATAAACTGCAGCTGGAAAACGGGTAATGTTTACTGTATTTTACCATTCACTAGACACTACTCTTTAAGCACTAATTGGTTGTACGTTTTCGAGGGTTATAATACATCTTTTTCGTTTTTTATATTATAATCATTCCATTTGATATAGAAATTTTTAAATGCGAAGCCTTTTAGCTAGTATATAACCATGTATGGACCATAGAAAAAAAAAACGGTTGATACCCTCATTTAATTATTAAGTCAATCAAACTCCTCCGACAGTGTAAACCACGCTTTTTTTCAAAAATACTGAGCAATTTTGGTTTCTTCCAAAAAAGTGATAATTTTTTTTCGGAACTAGCTATATCTGCATGATTGAGACCCCGTTTACACTAGAACTAAAGTTTCCGGATTCATCACGAAAGCGGAATGTTTTAGTACCGGATTCATGTTGCTGTTTACACACGCAGCAATTAATCTGATAGAAAATGTACTCGGTTTTAAGCCGTATCCGGAAACTTTGAATCCGTAAAAGTGGAAACTTCGTATCCAGAAACATTTGAATCCGGAAAATCTTTTTGTGTAAACGCTTTGCACGACGAATCCGAAGAAATAACAAATTACACAAAATCTCTGCGTACCTTCACAATTAGTTCCTATCCCAGTATAGCCTTCCTTGCATGTGCAGAAATAACTTCCTGGTGTGTTTGTACACGTTGCATTATCATGACAATATCCACCAACACAACATTCATCCAAATCTGAAAAAAATAAGTTGTGAGGTGCGTCAGTGAAGAATTCATTCTTCCTTCTAAACTTGTTTAGGATCGATTGATTTGGATCATAAAAGGCTTAAATACTTTCAAAAACACTTACTCAAAATTATTTTTCAATAATCATTTGCACATCAAAATACAATACTTGGCCGAGTATGTATTTATGTAAATTATAAGTATGTAAGTTTAAAAAGGAATGTTGTTAGTTATTTCTTATCCTAAGAAAGCTAATTCTTAAATTTTTACATATGAAACAACTAGGCTACATGTTAAAAAATTATGTACTTTATTCTATATTGGTGCTTTATATTTAGCGACAAATAAAGTTAAATTGCTGATGAGCCCTGTTTACGCTACACTCGATTTATTGGCGTGACACAGCACGGCTACATGGGTACCCGTACACATTTTGGCCTTTGTATTAGTAGCCTGAACCCTATTAAAATTGACTGTAGCGTAAATGGAGCTATGATTTTTCTGTGTTTATACACCAAATGAACCTGCCGCCTTTTAAAATGCCTATATCACTCGTGGAATCTTTATGCATTTCAAAAGAATGTAAAAAGTTAGTTAATATATTAAAAAAGTTTTTTGATTTAGTGCAACAATTTTGAAGATACTAGCCCTTAAACTACCTGCAGTTCCTGAGTCCCAGGCTCCTGTAAACAATGGGCAGTTTCAATTGAATGGCCGTGTTTAAACCCAGGAGGTTGGGACTCAGGAGCCGCAGGTACTTTAGAGGCTTGTATCTTCGAAATTATTGCACTAAATCAAAAAACGTCTTTTAATATATTAACTAACTTTTTACGTTCTTTACAAATGCATAAAGATCCCACGAGTGATATAGGCACTTTAACCCTTTTCTTGGTAATTGTTTTTATGAATAAAGTTTTTTTAAAGTTTTACTCGCCTTCAACAACAGTTATTTCTTGTGGTGAATCACTGAGAAAAAATGAATATTGGAAAGTAGCATTGGGTCTGTCAAACACATCTATACGTTTCCTTGTGCTATCCATTACATAGAAATTATCTTTCCCTATTGCAACGTTTACTGAACTCGTTGTACCAGGGTAGAACTTGACTTCAGACGTTGAACCATTGAAATATGTTTTCATAAGAGAATAACTATCACTAGCATCGATATAATCAATCCAATAAATAACTTCATACTGAGGGTCAACTGTCAGATATTTTGGTGATGTGTCGTTATGGTAAACAACTTCATTTGTGTCTTTGTCGAGAAAATAGCGAACAATGTCTCCTTTGTTGGCGTCAGCAAACACAAGGGAACTAAAACGGAGAGACATTAATCCAAATTTAAAAGTTATGGTAAAAGCATGCAAATCCTAGCCATGTGATTATGATAATCACAGTATTTCTTTCTTTTTATTGAAGTATGTTAGTTAGTTATGAAATAATAAGCCTATCGCACGAGTTATAGAGCGATTCGCTGAACAATATATTGATACTGGACAGTGGTTATAATACACTATATATAGCTGGGCCCTATCTCTATAAAAGAAAATCACGGATAAACTTCCAGTCATCTAAAAAATGAAAAAAAAACACTGCGCGTCGCCATGAACGCAAGAATTTGGTGATTTAAAACGGCATTGACCCATCTTGGGGTTGGTGCAATATATTTTTTTTAACTTGATCGCCAGACTTGGATATTTTTTTTTCTTTCTGCATATTGGTTTGGTATGTTTGCTAGAGTATGTCCATGCAGTTTAAGATGACATCAGTGATGTGGGGTCGTAAAGATACACAGATTAACGAATTATACAATTTATACCCTTATACCATAATTTGGACGAATTATACCATTTCACACATTTTACATTGAAAGTAGTCCTTGCACGCGTGTATAGTGCAAGTTATCAATCTGGGGCCGGTTGTATGAAAACTGGATAGCGCCATCCACTAGATAGTGATTTTTTCAATTGCTTTAAGATTGCCCGTTTTTGGGTATAACTTTGATTAAATCTTAGTATTCCTTAATTAATTGAGAATCATCTTTAATAATTGTTGGTTACGAAGCTGAAATTTTATGGCTCTTTGAGTATTTTTAGAACGGTTGAAAAAACCACTATTCGGTGGATAGTGCTATCCGGCTTTCATACAACCGGCCCCTGTAGTTTAAAAGAGTTGATACGAAACTAATTTGGGGCTCATCATTCTTTTAAAATTTTAATCGCATTTAACTTCGCCGCATGCATTTAAAACCTGGAACTCAATTTTTAGGTCCTGGGAAATCGAATTCGTCCGAGTTGATTCCTCTATGAGTTTCAGAAACATTGCGACAATTTTGGCTGTAAATTTTGATGGTTCCTTGTTGAAACACGTAAATACAGTCGTTATCATGCATGTGTATATATAGATGTACCAAGCTGCACTGAAGAGGCGTTGAACGCCGAACCATTCATGTCTGCAGATTGCTTTTCTCTGTTGAATGATATGACCTTCGTACCATATCAAAAAAATGAGCTGATGACATTATAATTTCATTTATAAATTCCGTTTTTATAATAATTTATAAATTCCGTTTTCATATATTTCATGGTATTTAATAATTAAAATAATTTACCAAACCACTGACTATAGATGAGTAACTTAACTTGCAGAAAAAGATACGAACATATTGTCGTATTTTTGCCATTTTTTCACAAAAATATGACGGTAAACTTTTATTCTTTGAAAATATAGGGCGGTTGCGAGTCGCTATGACTACAAATAAACTTATTTTCTCACATACCACGGACCCTCCAAACCCTCAACCCACATAAATTTTCTTTCATGTAACCATCCCTATGCTTAACTAATTTCGTTTAACTGAGGCGAGGGGTTGCTGCATGCATGCATGTATTTCTAGTTAATTTATCTATTAGCTGATTGCCGACAAGGCGCGTAGCACCGACTATAAATGTATGTATATGTATGTATAAGTCTTTATTAAAATTAGAATGTTGCATAAAGGAGTCACAACAAACGTGGGACATTGCATCTCTCAAAGTGACGAGCAACAAATTTTTGAGCGAGTAGATCAAAATTTTGTTTTATTATATATTATAATTTAATTTTATTCATTCACGTGTTAATTATTTGCGCACCTGTTATCTGGATCACTATCCAAGTCGACAACATTAGCAATATTGGTTGGATTAAGCTTCGTTGTATTTCCAGTATTCAAGTCAATAACATTTAGTGATTTGAATAGTCCAGTAACGTAGTAGACCTTTCTTGTTACATGATCTACTGTAAACCGAGAGATGGTCGTGAGAGATGCTATCGTGGTTGCATTACTTCCGTCCAGTTTAACTGTGATCAGACTGGTGCCATCGTAGTAGAGGAGTCTTTTAGTCCCAGAATCATAATTTAGTTTCACGTCGGTTGCGGATAATATGGTCACTGTTGTGTTACCGTCAGAGAATACGCCTTTGATAGCATCGGTTGTTGCATAGTATATGGCTTCCACTTTGCACGTCAACACTACCCAAATTTCAAAAAATAATTATTATAGAGAATACATAGGCAAACTCTCACCGTACTCTCAAAATACCTACAACACTCGCCGTTAAACGTTAAAAAGACTTTAATAACCCATATCTATAATTACTATTCACTGTAATTTATATACAATCTCCGCTTTGATTGGTTAGCCACATAGAAATAATTATGACGTCAAATTTGCAAAATATTATAACTCCCGGTATTTGTAATTAAGACTATATGTAATTATTGCGTCAATTTTACAAATAATTCCTGGCGTTCTGTAATTATTAAGTCTTAAATATAAAATAATAGTTTTTTAAAATCAATTTAAAATCAATAAATAAGAAAATAACTACTCAATAAAGTAGTTTTACCGTATAAAGCGCCCCTGGTTAACGGGATTCAGGGCTAGGCAGAATAATTTACCAGACCTCGAAAGTTGTAATCGCATTGGCAGATTATTTTAAAATATTCTTTAGAAATCCATGATCAATAGCGTTGTTATTAAAGTATTTTGACTTTAAAATTAAGTTTTTTAATTTATTCTGCCTAATCCTAAAACTGCCACTGGAGCCTAACTTTTGGCTTGATAATTAATTCTCAATATCACGCTCAATCTCGTGACGAGATTCTCGTCCAATATTTTTTTCATAAAATTATGCATTTTACATCATTCCGAGAACACGCCCTAGATTACATGACAGCTGAACCCGGCCCTTATGACAGCTAAATCCTTGCGATTACCTTCACAAAAGAAGCCATCGCCACTGTAGTTTGCTTTGCAAGCGCAGTAGAAAGATCCATCCACGTTTGTGCAAGTTGCATTTGTATGACACGGAGCATCCCGTTCACATTCGTTGATATCTATATTCGATATAATTGTACAAATTTACGAAATGATCCCCTTGAATAAATAAATTAAGTAATCCAGTATTTCCCACTTGAAGGAAGAAAAAAGATTGAAACAGAAATGACTGTGTAGCTAGTTAACGGATTTAGCATTTTAACATCGTATAATTATCATACACAATGCAGGAGTTGCCAGTCGCGGACGTTTATAAAGACAGTGGTCTGTAACATAAATCTTTGTGATGTGTTCTAAAACTTTGATGCAATTGGAAAATGAGAAATGTTCAAAAAATGACCACCCTAGAACTTGCCTGTGCAATTTGTTCCATTCCCTTCAAACCCAAATAAACACTCGCACGTGTAAGAACCGTTTGGATCTCCCTCCGCACATTCATCGATGTCTGTCGAAATTTAAAATGATGAGGTTAATTAAATTAGGTTGATATGAATGGATATACACCGTTCTTCCCCCAATCCAATTTTTTCGTGATTAAAACATTAATAATATCATTATCTGAATATCGAATTTAGCGTTATTGATAATTTTTACATAATATATAATTCCACAGTAAATGGAGTTCTAGGGTAGGGATATCCCGATGAAAAACCTGTGAGTTTGTAAAGTGCCCAATGATACCATTTAAATTTTACAATTGAGAATTTGACATTTTCTGTCGAAAGCGTCACTTTTTGAACTGCACATTTTAGGTAAGAACGATCCATTTTCCGTTAGAACTGTTCACTTCGGAAAATAGGCGGCGCGCGTTAAGATTTCTGCATGGGTGTCCAAATATTGCAACAATATGAAGCTTCGAGCAATGACAAACTGACACTGACAGGCGATCTCTTTTTGCATTGTAACCTTATATCACAAATCGTTATAACGAAAATGACAAAAAAATTATGTAAATATTATCTAATTAGCTATATAGGGAAACGTCGCTTGAACATGTACGAGACGTACAAATCCACACGATTTGCATCAAATGCGACTGACATACGGTCATGATTATACAGTGCCGAACAAAATTTATTTCTATCAGGGCTTACTGCGCGCTGATTACTCCGGCGTCAGCGACGGAGTTGAAAATTCGCCTCGGTTTTGTTTTGTTTTTGTTTTTTTTTTTATTATTTTTCGTCGTCGCAAGTCTGTAATGGCGCGAAACATTCTAGTATTTAAAATGTGTATATGATTGGATCTATCTATGTCCCAGTCTTGTCTCCCAAGAGTTGTGGTGCACAGCTTTGGCTAATTTTCCGATGCGCGATTCGATTTCGCTCGCATGATACGGCAATTCCTCCAAGAGGAACAAATAAACCGTTCTTTTCATGCTTTTCGATTAAGTTTAGACTGAATTGGGGTAAGAATATATTTAATACGTGTAGATTCTGGTCCTATTTTAGTAATATCGCTGCTATTTCGCCGTTTAACAAGATGATGTGGTCGTGTATGGGCGCTTTGACTCGTCGTAGTTTGCACAGGATTGAAGATTTAATATAACTATATAAGCGAGAATTCCAAAGGCAAAGTGTAAGACAAAGCGAATGTATCATACCGTTTATTTACATTCTTGAACGATTTAACTTCTATACTTTTTAAAGTACGATGTGCTTCTGAATTTCGCGATCGAACATTTAGGTTCGCAAGGCATCTAAATGCGAATATGAACTGTATTGTTTATGTTCAGAAGCTCTATATTGAAGACTGGCACGTGCGCCGGAGTTAACGCCAGAACAGGCGTCTTGTTTCTATTTTAATTCAGATCAGTGGCTGTGATACTGTAAAAGGTGTAATGGTACTCTATTATATTACATCGAGTACATTAACATGACTGACCGCATTTCGTAATTCGTACACATGTACAATTATTTAGGTGTAAGTTGACGCTATAGCATTGCAATCTTCAACACCATGATTAGATAAAAATACACCTTTAGCAAGTAAATTTACAATGATTTCGCTGTTTATATCCGAGTGTTTACTTTGCATCAAGTGCACCAGATTCAGGTATATTGACATACTTTGGTATTTGATTTAGATTCAGGTATGTTGAGTAATCATACAACAACTTATGTGTAGATTTTCACTGTTCGAGTGTAAACATATCTACCCCTATGAAAATTTCACACAAGGATTTCATATATGAAACCTCATGTGGAATTGAAACACTTCCTATATGAAAATTTCACATGTGAAATCATTCCATATAATTTATATGATTTTTATCAAAGAATATTTATATATGAAATGATTTCAAATATGAAATTTTTCACATATGAAATAGTTACAAGATAATAAATGACTGCATGAGTGAATTTCAATATATGGATTGAATTTATTGGATTAAAACTTATACCATAAAAATCTAAATACAAAAGATAACCATTTTAAATACATAGATATATTTATTTATAAAATTGAAAAAAAACAATTTAGCTAACATTTCAAGAACAACACTTATCAAGTTTAATTTTATTTTTCCTTTACATGCCATTTTTCATGATTTCATCCTTTATCTGTTTGCACATAGCATTCCTTTTCACTATCTTCACTGCTCTGCCTCACACATTCTAATAAAAAGTAAATATATCAGTTTATTCAAATGCACTCATGTTATCTCACTTTCATATTATAAACTAATTTCATCATACAAGACTATATTGCTAGCTACACAAAACTTAATTTACCAGCTTTATCACCACTATAGTATACAAAGCTTCTATGGCTAAGGGAAAGTCATGCTAGTAGCTATTAAATTTACAGGAGGTCAAACATATTAACCATATTATCATTTGAACTTTAGCCAGATCAACTTACCAATGTGAAGTGAGCACCACATTCAATACAACATTGAACAGGATAATCAACACCATATTCAAAATCACCATATGACTCAATTCCATCGTTCAAACGTTCAAAATTCAAATATTGTTTAAACACATTCCAAACATTTACTAAAAGAATTAATGCACTAAACAAATCAATTGGAGTCAAAACTTTATAGGTTGTAACAGAACAGACAAAATCAACATGTGCCAAAAAAAGAGGTTTTGCACCAATATTTTTATTGCTAATTTTATCATTTTATCATTTTGCATTTTTATTGATAAAAATGTTGGTACAAAATCTCTTTTTTGGGCACATGTTAAGTTGATTTCATCTCTTTTGTTACAAGGTATAAAGTTTATTCTCCAATTGACAAATTTAGTGCATTAACCTTTTAATAAATGTTTGGACAGGGTTTTAAACAATATTTGAATTTAGAATGTTTGAATGATAGAAATGAGTCATATGGTGAACTTGAACATCTTGTTGATTATTGTGTTGAATGTTGTGTTGAATGTGGTGCGTACTTCACAATAGTGATCAAGTTGTTTGTCTTTATTTTCCTTGCCAGACAAAGATGATTCCTGGTGCGTTTCTAAATCAATGGCCACCAACAGTATATTTGTCCATTTTTATTATTTTTTTTGCTCTGTCCACCAAAGCAGGTGGTGTAGGCATCAACTAATTGCAGAAAAAATAATTGCATTACTACTTTTCTCAAAAACAGTACTCTGGAACAAATCTTAAATTTCAGCTAATTGAAAACCGCAAAATTTTAAAAATCTTAATCCTGGAGATTGATGACTGTATGTAATGATTTTAAGTCAGTCTGAGTGAGACTCAGACATGAAATGGCTTTCCCATCAATACTTTCATGTGTAAAAAATAACATAAGCAACAATATAAATTCCCTCGTATTTTCATATTACTGTTATATGAAAAAGAATTAAGAGTAATCAATATAAATTGAACAAATTCCCCGTGATTCATCTGTGATTACCGTGATTTTGGGCGACGAGTTATAAAAGCGAATATATATATAAAGATCAAGTGATCAACACAAACAATATTAAATACCTGACTAACTTCTTTAATTAAAACCATTCTTTACTAGACCACATGAACAAATCATCAGCAAAGAATGCTTCTTAATCCACAGATTTACATCTATATTTCGAATACTCCACACGGATATATATTAAATTTTTGATGCGAAAACAAGTTTCCCAAACCATATTTACCAATTACCATTGGCATTTACCACCATAGCCAGCAAAAAGTTCGAGACGTGATGTAATATGAGCATACCGATCTAGCACTCTCCGGGTAGCAATCGGGACTGGCCGTCCAATTTTGACGCATTACGTGTATTGAGATACAACTGCCGTACTTGTAATTTTCCTAGTTTTAAATATAACGCGTGTTTTCCGCTTTTGATAACATTCCTGTAGCGACCAAGGCATTTCATAAACAGCTTTGCACTCGAAAGTAATTTCATAGGTAACCAAAATTCCTTATACAATAAAAGATGGGTAACACGAAAAAAAAACGCAATGTTATGAAAATTTGAACTGATAAATTATGAACTTTTTACAATCTCGCATGTGAAAGAAATCTCATATGTATCAGATTAAAATTACTCATATGTGAAACAAATTTCACATGTGGAGCTAGCATTTCCTATATGAATTTTTTTTCACATGTACAGGAGAAATTTAATGACATGAATGGTGACGATTTAAATCATTTTATCAAAGAAGCCAGATCGATGCAAGACGCAAAGATGCAAGATTTCATGTATATGAATCGTGTTACATATAGGAAAACTTCATATAAAAAAATTGAAATTCATATGTGAAAGTAGCAATTCATATTATATGATATTTATTTTTCACATGTGAACGTAAAATTTCATATGCATGATATCGATATTTAGATAATTTCATATGTGAAACCAAAAATTTCGTATGTGAAACTAAAATTCACACATGAAACCAAAATTTCATATCTGATTAATGGGAAACCAAAATTTTACATTTGGTGATTAATGTGAAACCAAAATCATTTATATACAATTTACTTTTCACATGTTTAAATGAACGTCATACACAGTTTAAATTATTTCATTTGTTGAAGCCAAAAATTTCATTTGTGAATTGTTTTTTACATACGAAAACTCATGTTAAAAAAATAAATTTCATATTATTTGAAAGTAGCATTTCTTATGTGAAAATCAAATTTCATGTATGAAGTGTTTAATTTCATATATGAACATGTTTATTTCATACATGAAACTCCTATTTCATAGGTGAAATGTTATACGAAATTTTAAGGAATAGCACTATGTAGGTGTACATTAACCCTATCGTAAAGTATAATATTACCTAAAGAATTAGGTAAAGTTACATCATTTTAATGTAAACGTACATTAAGTTTGTTCAGGTAAAGAATTTTTTTCACACCAAGAAAGTGTTATAGGAATGCTAGCATGGTATATGCATAGCACACTCTTCATAACACTTAGAAAAACTGAGGCAACATTTCGTACAATGCAATTCCGGATTTATAATGAAACAACCAAGTTTTGGTAAAATCTTAAAGTATATTGTACTGATACACTCTCATATATCCCAAGGTTTACCTGTACAGCTAGCGCCGTTTCCAGAATAGCCTTCGTGGCAGGTACACACATACGAGCCATCTTTATTAGTACAATTTGCATTTCCATCGCAAGGATTTGTTTGACATTCATTAATATCTGTAGGGAGATACTGAATGATTTTAGTGCAAAAAACCTTTTTTTAAAAATTAATCATATAAATATATCTTTGTCAGTAGGTAACCCCCCCCATATAGCGAGGAAATCACGCACCGCGTGGACCCCACGCGGGACGTCGGAAACTATCGGATTTTCCCGAAGATATGCGTGGTCTCCACGCAGGATGAGAGTGCGAAGTTTTTAAGCGTAATTAAGTACACAGAAAAGATTGGCGAGGGAAATATTTTATTTGTCAGGTTACACATTTCGTATATTAACATTTTAATGGTATTTTCATAACATTAGGACTGTTTATTTTAAAAGTTCGTTTTCTATGTATGCTTTGCGATGCTTCCCCTCTCAGTTCATACTTTAATTTTTATCAGTTGTTCGTAACATGTGTCAATATGCCCATAACGAATGCACGAGCGCCATATTATTTCCATACACCAATTGTCATGTTATCGACAAGGGCATCCAAGATTTCATAACGTTTGTCAATATATCGATGACGAACGCAAGCGTGCCAAATCATTCGAATAAACCGTTTGTTTGTAAATGTTTGACTTTCATTCCAGATAGGTATCCATCTTTCTTTTGCCTTTTCCGTCAGTTCATTTAGAATTTTATTTTCAAGACTGGAAAAACACATGTCGATACGTTGTATAAGTTCGTCCTTCCATAAAAATCTGATGTTGGCTGTCATAATGTCGAATGATAAGTAATATGCTGTAGCGTTTTCACAGTAAATGAAGCATCTTCGGTTACAAGATCCGCCTATTGTTAACGAAACTCAAACCTAATAGCCCTTTTAATGTTGGCGATACTGGATAGTAATGAATTGATCAGACAATAGAGGGATTAATGTGAATATAATTAATTACGCTAAAAGCATTGCATTGAAACGTTTCCCCTGGTTAGTTTGCTAACAAATATTATACACTAAAGGATTCGGGGTAAAAATTTTTTACTCAATTTACTAACCCTATTAGTGAGGTGGCTATTTTAATATTAGCGACACTGGGATAATAATGAATTGATCAGATACAGAGGGATTAATGTGAATATAATTAATTACGCCAGAAGCGTTGCATTGAAACGTATCCCCTGGTTAGTTTACTCATAAATATTACACGCTAAAAGATGATTCAGGGGAAATAAGTTTACTCAATTTTCAAACTATTTGCCGTAATGCATAATTTGACTGAAGTGACTCTTTCACAGTGACATTGTGAAAACAAACGAAAGTACGTGTGAGGAATAGTAACGATTTAGTTCATTGATGATGAGAATAATGTGTGTATGATTAATATGAAATTATTAATATCATAGAGATTTCGTTTACGTTCTTTCGAAAATTTGGGGGTTCTTAAAAAAGAACCGGTTTTTTTCTTTTTCTTCTTCTTTTCCTTGCTTTAAATCTTCTCCAGCTACATCGAGAAGGCCTCAACTTCGACTTTGGCACAGTCTTGGTACGCCCAGGCATCCAAGTGTCTGCCACAGGTCTCTAACCAGCCCAGCTGATCAAACAGTTTTTCTGCTTTGGGGCAGCCAAAGCATTCCAAATTAACTGAAGGGATGCTTAGTTTTTTAGAAAATCCCTTTCAATAATTCCGCCTTTGTAGGCAATCGTACAGTTTGCGTTCTTTTTTTTTCCTGTAGAAATTATCCACGATTGCCTCCAACTGCGAAATATGGAATGCTTTGACGCCCTGCGGCACCCCAAACGGTAGTTTGTGGATTTTCTTCTGTACGAATTTGCACGCCTTTTGGTCTTTTTCACTTAAATCCGACCAACGAAGCCCAATGTTAAAAAAGAAGGATTGCCCGTAGGTATCCCCGACTTTGATGATACGGAGCTCCTTGCAGCGGAATTCAATTCCTACTCGAAATCCGTCCATATCCACGACAGCTGCGATGTCATCTTTGCAAGCCATTGCGAACGATGAGCGTGATTTGTGAGCTGACTCAAATATAAAGCGAATTAATTTCGAAAGTGGGCGTGCCGTTCATATATCGTAATATCTCGTTAATCTCGTTCATATCTAGTTAATATCTCGTAAACTTTTCATGAAGTTTTTGCGATCGTCGCTGCACAAACCCTCTCCAATGCCTCGTCAAAGTACATACATATGCGGCCGGAAAGAAGAAAATTTCAGATATGGATTAACGATTTTAACATTTATTTGTCTTGCAATTAAGTTACAGCAATAAATAATAATTTCTTCTAAAACGTTTTTTTACCATTGGACTAAATTTAAAGTCTAATTATCATCATCGTCATAATCTTCACTGTCTTTATTTTCCTCGTCATCATCAATCTCGTGGTCGCTTAAAAGTCTTTTAACAAGAAACTTCTCTTATCAACTGCAGCTTCTATTGCTTCTTCTGGCTCAAAATCATCATTTTGAATAAACGCATCTTTTGTGTTCATTATTTTCTTATGTACTGGATCTTTCTTTAGTTGTCTTATCCACAAAAGGCGCTCTAAGTAGATATTTTCTAATTCTTTCTGGAGTCTAGGCATAATATTCAAGTAAGCTTTCTCTTTAGCAGAGTGCTCATCGAAACCTCTGTTTATGAGGCGTTCTTTCATTTCCTCGAAAGCTGTGTTACTTCTTTGTTTTGCTTCTTCTATTAGTGGTATCCAGGGATCCATTTCCTCTCCAGATTCTGAGTCAGTCGCCGTCGAACTTCCAGACTGCTGAGTAGAAGTTGTTGAGACATCGTCACGGAAATCTCTTTCTTGACTGTCCGAGTCTGTTTGAGACATGTTTTTTTCTTGTTCTCGTAATGGACAGTATTCCTGTTCGTGTCTACGCTGATTGTAACCGCGATTAAAGTATCTTCGCAAAATTGGCAGCTCATTCCCTTAGCACTGAGGCGTGAAAATGCCTTGTTATCGAGCAGTAATGCAGTTTTATGAGCAAATGAGCATGTGCTCATGAGCAGTTATGAGCATGTGCTCATCTGCTCATCGCATAAAATGGCACCCGGTTCATTGAAATTTTTCAGGCCCAATATAATATAATTTATATTGTTCAATTTAAAAAAAATAATGTCGGTTGCAATTTCTATGCGATGAGCAGATGAGCATCTGCTAATGAGCAGTTATGAGCATGTGCTCATCTGCTCATCGCATAAAATTTGTAACCGATATTCCACCTCTAATTTGAAATGGAAAAAACCTGCCCAGACAAATGTTTAAGATATTTGTAAAATTGTTCTACTTAGTTATATTGTTACAAGCGTTAATCCTTATCTTAATTTATGGTCCAAGCAACGCGTTGATTACAAATTTTATGCGATGAGCAGATGAGCACATGCTCATAACTGCTCATTAGCAGATGCTCATCTGCTCATCGCATAAAATTGCAACCGACATTATTTTTTTAAATTGAACAATATAAATTATATTATATTGGGCCTGAAAAATTTCAATGAACCGGGTGCCATTTTATGCGATGAGCAGATGAGCACATGCTCATAACTGCTCATGAGCACATGCTCATTTGCTCATAAAACTGCATTACTGCTCGATAACAAGGCATTTTCACGCCTCCAGTGCTAAGGGAATGAGCTGCCAATTTTGCGGAAGATACTTTAATCGCGGTTACAATCAGCGTAGACACGAACAGGAATACTGTCCATTACGAGAACAAGAAAAAAACATGTCTCAAACAGACTCGGACAGTCAAGAAAGAGATTTCCGTGACGATGTCTCAACAACTTCTACTCAGCAGTCTGGAAGTTCGACGGCGACTGACTCAGAATCTGGAGAGGAAATGGATCCCTGGATACCACTAATAGAAGAAGCAAAACAAAGAAGTAACACAGCTTTCGAGGAAATGAAAGAACGCCTCATAAACAGAGGTTTCGATGAGCACTCTGCTAAAGAGAAAGCTTACTTGAATATTATGCCTAGACTCCAGAAAGAATTAGAAAATATCTACTTAGAGCGCCTTTTGTGGATAAGACAACTAAAGAAAATCCAGTACATAAGAAAATAATGAACACAAAAGATGCGTTTATTCAAAATGATGATTTTGAGCCAGAAGAAGCAATAGAAGCTGCAGTTGATAAGAGAAGGTTTCTTGTTAAAAGACTTTTAAGCGACCACGAGATTGATGATGACGAGGAAAATAAAGACAGTGAAGATTATGACGATGATGATAATTAGACTTTAAATTTAGTCCAATGGTAAAAAAACGTTTTAGAAGAAATTATTATTTATTGCTGTAACTAATTGCAAGACAAATAAATGTTAAAATCGTTAATCCATATCTGAAATTTTCTTCTTTCCGGCCGCATATGTATGTACTTTGACGAGGCATTGGAGAGGGTTTGTGCAGCGACGATCGCAAAAACTTCATGAAAAGTTTACGAGATATTAACTAGATATGAACGAGATTAACGAGATATTACGATATATGAACGGCACGCCACTTTCGAAATTAATTCGCTTTATATTTGAGTCAGCTCACAAATCACGCTCATCGTTCGCAATGGCTTGCAAAGATGACATCGCAGCTGTCGTGGATATGGACGGATTTCGAGTAGGAATTGAATTCCGCTGCAAGGAGCTCCGTATCATCAAAGTCGGGGATACCTACGGGCAATCCTTCTTTTTTTAACATTGGGCTTCGTTGGTCGGATTTAAGTGAAAAAGACCAAAAGGCGTGCAAATTCGTACAGAAGAAAATCCACAAACTACCGTTTGGGGTGCCGCAGGGCGTCAAAGCATTCCATATTTCGCAGTTGGAGGCAATCGTGGATAATTTCTACAGGAAAATAAAAAGAACGCAAACTGTACGATTGCCTACAAGGCGGAATTATTGAAAGGGATTTTCTAAAAAACTAAGCATCCCTTCAGTTAATTTGGAATGCTTTGGCTGCCCCAAAGCAGAAAAACTGTTTGATCAGCTGGGCTGGTTAGAGACCTGTGGCAGACTCTTGGATGCCTGGGCGTACCAAGACTGTGCCAAAGTCGAAGTTGAGGCCTTCTCGATGTAGCTGGAGAAGATTTAAAGCAAGGAAAAGAAGAAGAAAAAGAAAAAAACCGGTTCTTTTTTAAGAACCCCCAAATTTTCGAAAGAACGTAAACGAAATCTCTATGATATTAATAATTCATATTAATCATACACACATTATTCTCATCATCAATGAACTAAATCGTTACTATTCCTCACACGTACTTTCGTTTGTTTTCACAATGTCACTGTGAAAGAGTCACTTCAGTCAAATTATGCATTACGGCAAATAGTTTGAAAATTGAGTAAACTTATTTCCCCTGAATCATCTTTTAGCGTGTAATATTTATGAGTAAACTAACCAGGGGATACGTTTCAATGCAACGCTTCTGGCGTAATTAATTATATTCACATTAATCCCTCTGTATCTGATCAATTCATTATTATCCCAGTGTCGCTAATATTAAAATAGCCACCTCACTAATAGGGTTAGTAAATTGAGTAAAAAATTTTTACCCCGAATCCTTTAGTGTATAATATTTGTTAGCAAACTAACCAGGGGAAACGTTTCAATGCAATGCTTTTAGCGTAATTAATTATATTCACATTAATCCCTCTATTGTCTGATCAATTCATTACTATCCAGTATCGCCAACATTAAAAGGGCTATTAGGTTTGAGTTTCGTTAACAATAGGCGGATCTTGTAACCGAAGATGCTTCATTTACTGTGAAAACGCTACAGCATATTACTTATCATTCGACATTATGACAGCCAACATCAGATTTTTATGGAAGGACGAACTTATACAACGTATCGACATGTGTTTTTCCAGTCTTGAAAATAAAATTCTAAATGAACTGACGGAAAAGGCAAAAGAAAGATGGATACCTATCTGGAATGAAAGTCAAACATTTACAAACAAACGGTTTATTCGAATGATTTGGCACGCTTGCGTTCGTCATCGATATATTGACAAACGTTATGAAATCTTGGATGCCCTTGTCGATAACATGACAATTGGTGTATGGAAATAATATGGCGCTCGTGCATTCGTTATGGGCATATTGACACATGTTACGAACAACTGATAAAAATTAAAGTATGAACTGAGAGGGGAAGCATCGCAAAGCATACATAGAAAACGAACTTTTAAAATAAACAGTCCTAATGTTATGAAAATACCATTAAAATGTTAATATACGAAATGTGTAACCTGACAAATAAAATATTTCCCTCGCCAATCTTTTCTGTGTACTTAATTACGCTTAAAAACTTCGCACTCTCATCCTGCGTGGAGACCACGCATATCTTCGGGAAAATCCGATAGTTTCCGACGTCCCGCGTGGGGTCCACGCGGTGCGTGATTTCCTCGCTATATGGGGGGGGTTACCTACTTTTGTCAACACAATATTATCGCACAAGAAAGTTCTTTCCATATTGTGCATGAAATGTTGACTACAAAATTGTACAAAAGGCGATGCACCTAGCTTATAATTATATACCTGTACAGTTTGTTCCATTTCCTGTATAACCAGTCTGGCACTCACAGTCATAAGAACCATCAATGTTGGTGCAATTTGCATTGTAACCACAAGGGGATGACTGACATTCATCTATGTCTGAAAAAAATTAATTGATTTCTTTAATTCATCCAGTTTTGGCGATATCTTGTAATTATACATATTGTATATATTCATTGTGATGAGATAATTCTTTGCTTATCCTGCATATGTAAATAGCTCTGCATCAAGTAGCAAATATGCTGCTGTCTTTTCGTCGAAACGTTAAGAAGTGCATTGTCTTGCTTTACTTTAAAACGGAAAGTGGTAAAAACATGGCAATATAACCTTACCCGTACATCAAAACCTTTTAAAATATATCTTGTGAGTAAAGTCTTACCGGTACAATTTGTTCCATTTCCTTCAAATCCAGTTTGGCATTCACAAATAAACGACCCGTTGGTGTTTGTGCAGTTGGAATTAAAACCACATGGATCCATTTCACATTCATTGACATCTGAAAAATTATCAAACATCAGTGTCTGTAGATATTTGCCGAATGACCAAAGTCGCCGGTATAGTAGCCTGCAACGCAGACTATATATTGGGGTATATCCCAATATATGTCTGCGTTGCAGGCTACCGGTATAGTCGCGCGCGCACGAGAGCAACTGGATTACGCCAGTGGCCACGAATAACTTTTTGTTAAGCACATAGCTCTAGTGTGCGCCTGCCTTAACATGCATGCGTGGGGATGCATTAAGATAAATTTTGTCAACTTTTCAGGCATATATAGCTATGCATCATTGGCGTATTTTACTAAAAATAACACTTAACTGTATTAATACGGCAATAATGCATTTTTTTTACTTCTGTTCATACAAACACATATTAAAATAATCAACGGACGTCCTGCTTCAGGACACACGAGAGATTTGATCCCTTTATTGTACTTAACTCTTATGTTCCGGCACTTCTGTAAAAAAAGACTAATAATATTGAAATTATATTTAAAAAAGTATTTCTGTTGCCACTTTAAGTTTTGTTCAGAGATAATTTGAGATGCGTATATATACGGTGAAACCCTAAATTTTTAAAACGGTACGAGGAATTTGCTGACAGGAGAGAGAAGCTCGAGAGATTATTTAAAAACGCATCACAAGGTAGGAAGGTCACCACAACCTCTCTTTGAGATTTTTCTAAAGACTGCCCTGTTCTATATAACATTTGCCAGCATTGGTTTTTATCAAGTTTTAAAATAATTTACCTGAACAAATTGTGCCATTGCCTTCGTATCCCACATGACAAGTGCAGTCATACGAACCATCGCTATTGGTGCAATTTGCATTAACATCGCAAGGATTTGTCAGACATTCATTAATATCTGTAAAAATACAAGTTGCTTTAAGATACCCTGGGCGCATATAAACGTGCGCAAGTGCGCTTGGGCAGTGCGTTCTCATTAGCTGGCGTCAAATGTAATCGGAATCGGATTTAAAAAATCGCAATTATTAGCTAACGTTGCGCTAATATGGAGACGTATTATACAGGGTGTCTAAAAAAAAACGCAACCACTTAAATATGCAAGAACATCAATACAGCTCTAAAGCGAAATGGATAAGCACTCTTAATCCTTCATTTAAAATGCTAAAAGTAATTTTAGCCGAACTATGGTGCAAACCCGAACAATATTAATATTTTTGCATATTTAAGTGGTTGCGTTTTTTTTGAGACACCCTGTATAAATCCGATTCTCCATTACGTCCTCTACACCCGCGAGGGCTTTGTTACGTACGCGCGATTTGTTTCAAAGGCCGGTGACGGTCGCATGGGCAGACTTTCAAAAGCCGCCTTGCCTGCCCGGATGAAGCGGGCGGTAATGGAGAATCGCCTTTCCCCGTTAGACGTGTCAACGCCCGTGCAGGCTAGTTTTGGAAGGCCATGAAACTATATTATAGAACATAATTTGTGATAGCGAATGCCACTTAGCAGCCAGCAGGTTGTCACGACTTCGTATCTAAGCGTTTGATCTAATGCGAAAATAATTGCAAATTCGTTTCTGTTTTCATACGACTCAGTTTAATAAGAATCCCATTTTTCTTGTTTTTTAAGATTTTCGGCTTGGTTTAGAAATATGGGTGTTCAGGAATCATGTGAATAACTATTAAATAAGAATACAACTTGCTCATAAGCTTTTTAAAGAAAAAAAAGTGGCAATGAACCGCATGACTGAAAATGCCTATAAATGGAAAATATCGATTGATAACCAGATCTTATACCTGTACAATTTGTTCCATTTCCTTCATACCCGGTTTTACATTCACAAAGGTACGAACCACCAGTGTTTGTACAGTTTGCGTTGAAACCACATGGGTTAGACAAACATTCATCAATATCTTTATATAGAAAAAAAGGACGAAATTATTAATCGCTTACTTTTAATATTACTCTACTAAATCTATTTTCAGCCTACACTCCATTAATCAAACGATGTCAGATAATCCAGTCCTGGAATTATACGAATTTATCTGGATATTAACTGATTATTGACCGAGCGTGAGGTGTGATTAGCCTCGGTCTGATATTCCATAGTACAGATCGAACAAGCGAGGGCAATAATCTGTTTATTATATGGCTGAACTGCATGAGACATCCGGGATATTGGTCCAAATACGGAATATACGGACCACGGTCCGGATATGGGTTTTTACGCACCGCTCATCAACCAATCAAAATAGAGGATTTAGAAAAGCCATATAATATAACCTGTTATACAGAAATTGATGTCATCAAAATTGCCAAGCAAGTCCGTTAGATTTTGATTAATCATGCATCTTAAGATAACGCTAGTGTTCGGACGACTTGAAAAGTAGTTTGTTTTCATTCAGGAACAGCTTTTAGATGTGGATGTCTTGATCACCTCACTCAATGAAAATGCTCTAACCACAAGTTCCGCAATACGTAGGCGAAATTTTATTTAAATAATCCTAATTATTTATCTTGTTTGCGAGTTTTTGAATGATATTTGGCTGATCATTTCGGTTTATTAACGGTTTCGGTTTATTAATTGCATAATAGACCAACTTTTGATTTAGGCAACAAAAAGGAAATTTCTGAAAAGTGCGTACTAAATTTAGTAAAATTACCAAGTTTAGCTGCAAGATATTGTAAAGTAAGAAAAATATAGCCATGCGAAATTGGCAATTTTGCATGCTTTTTTGTAAAAAAAGTGTTATAAAAATTTGGTTATGCTCTTTCTAGCTGTGGTGATTTATTTCCTCATTGAAGTTAAGACCTTTAATTACCTTTATTCTACACGGAGTGAAGTGTCACATAATCTTAAAAAGGTGAATGGTGAAATGGTGAATCTCCACAGAAACTGGTACTGTACCTGTACAATTTGTTCCATTTCCCTCATATCCTGTTTGACATTTACACATGTAAGAACCAAAGGTGTTTGTGCAGTTTGTATTGAATCCACATGGGCTATTTAAACACTCATCGATATCTAGGAAGTTTGGACAAAAATGCGATAATTTATAAGAAATAACGAAATTACTTTTGGTCAACTCTAAAAACAACCAATATGTTTTTGATTAATCAAAACACGGCTGAAAATGTTGTGCTGCTCATGGACTTGAGTGTCAACAAGTTGCATAAACTAGTAAAACTTTAGGCGATTATTGTAAGGTGTTAACAATCATGCGTGAGGGTGCGACTGACTCATTTTTGTTACCGAAAACAACAAGAGCTGTGTGTTCATGCCTGTACTTATTTCAATAATACCTCTATTATAAATTATTTAAAATCATGGTAAGGTAAGTCACAGTGATCATGCAGTTCTAATCCTTGCTGCAATTTTGGAAATGTCAAAAAGTTAAGACTTGTCGTCTAATGGACACTCATATATAGAATTCTTCTAAATATAGGCTAGATTAAATATCCATTTTAATCGGTATTGTCTGGTGCATTCCAACTTCCACTTTCCGTATACCTTGGCAATGTGTTTGATTTCCAGTGAATCCAGTGTCACATGAACATACAATGGTGCCAGGAGAGTTAGTACATGTCGAGTTTGCAGGACAGGTGTTATTTAAAGCACAATGGTCCTTATCTAAAAGAAGAAAACAAGTCAGGTAGCTACTGTTTACATGAGCCCAGTTACCCGAGATTGGGCGAAACGAAAGATAATTTTGAGTTTATTAAAATAAGTCCGTTTATGAAACCAAACAAGCGCATATCCCATGATTACATGATCACATCTTATTTTAGAGTATAAAAATCATCTCAGGCTTCGTTTTGCAAACATAATTTGCTGAAAATTTGGAAATTACCTGAAATATTATAATTTTATTCCTCTAGATATACCTACTCGTCACGCAACCGCCCTTTTCAAACACGTATATATGCACGTATATACGAAAAATTATAGAGTTTTACATTGGATCGAGTAAATAGCCTCTATATAGCTAAGTTCCGAAACAACGAGAGCTGGAGGTCAGCGAAACCCGTTTTAAAAAGACAAAATACTTAAGCGTGCAAAAATCATATACTATCATTCTATCAAAATTAGTCGAAAAAGAAATTAAAAGAAAATAAAGTGTATTTCTGCGGGAACTTACCTGATACAACAATCATTCTTGTGGCTTCGGTTGAAAGTGAAATCTCTGTAGGCACTGTATATGTCGATTTATTATATTTATCAATTTTCGATTTTGTTGTATCGAGGATATAATAATATCCATTTCCATCTGCAATGTCTACGGTTGTAATACTTCCTGATTGATCTGTTCCTATCTGTGAAGTCTGACCATCGTACGTTGTTTTTAATATCTTGTAAACTGTCTCAGAAGTAAATAAAATCCAATATACGGTTTTATTCACGCTATCAAGCGCAAGGTGAGTGCCTATTCCAGAAACACCAGAGTGAAGAGTTGGATGAGTTCCATCAACAAGACTGTACCGGATGAGATTTCGACTGTTCGTAAGATCAGTGGTGAAAAAAATTGATCTAGGTTGAAAAAAATTCGATATCAAATTATTTGATATTGATGCGTTTATTATATAGTTATGTAAAAGATAGATCATGGTTACATAAAAATTATATAAAGCATGCAGAAACTAAACAGGCAGATACAAAGACTAATGGATTATTTTATACATGTAAATAGTTTTAGTATAGTTGTGTTTCTTATCTAAAGATTCCCAGCGTAACATATTCGATCGGCCGTCAACAAATCGAATATCAAAAGTAGACCCCGTTATAACTCTGGCAGCACGATTTTGCAGTCACTGAGACGATAGACGCTTAACTAGGGAGGGGGACGAAAATTTGTGCCCTGATCTATTAATTCCGACCTCTTCAATTGCTGAGTGTTTGAATTCGATTGTTTAGCATGCAGACTGCTATTGAGAACAATAAACCGGTAATTATCGTATGGAATTTAGAAACACCTTAATGGTTTTCAGTTTTACTCTCAAAAGCTATGTGTAAAACATCCTTCTTCAACGCATGCTTTAAAAAGAATTTTTAATTTTGAAAAATAATACGGATTTTGAAAAATAATACGGAAATAATCTATAAAGCGAGAACGAGGCTCGCGATCTTCGCCGCTGAGGCTTGTTATCGTGTTATGGCTTATTTTTACGTTTATTGATCGAGATAAAACTTTTTCTCTATTAAAACACCATCTCATGCATGGTAGTTGGATTGTTATGTTATTTATGCGCATGCACGAAAGAAAAAAGACGGGTAATAATAAACGCCATCATGGCGGTTAATCAGAAAATTTCCGGCTCCCGTAAATTGATACTTGTTAACTATTTTGACTATTTTAACTATGTTTACTATTTTGACATGTCGAGGGCATTCGATAAAGTTAGGAACACTAAGCTAATGCATCAGCTATATTTTCGTTATATCTAAGGAAAGGTTACCAACATCTGGTAACTTGCTGGTGCAACATCACGACCACTTGCGGTAAAAAACTGGTGTGCCCCAAGGCTCTATTCTTGGTCCCTTGCTGTTTCTTATGTATGATAATCACCTATATGAAACCGTGAGCACCTCAAACATTGCAGCCTTTGCGGACGATACAAAACTTTACAAACCTATAAACTCTGTTGCTGACGCGTCGTCGCTAAGATCTGACAAACTTCCAAGAAAGTTCTAGCAATGTGAACCTTGAACTGAGCGCTGAGAAATGTTAAGTCTTACGAATTACAAGAAAGCTCGCCAAAATAGATTTCCCTTACAATCTGCATAATTCTGTCCTGAAAGAACTGATCACGAACGTGTGGATCGACCACATCCAATCTGACATGGTCTGAACATATTGAGGTACAATGTGCTCAAGCAACAAAAATGTTGCTACATTAGAAGAGTTAATAATATAAACATTACCTATATATTTGGCTTTTGTTCGCTCGAAACTACATGGGATGTTAAAGATTCTCAAAAAGGTTGTGCCACAAACTTAAAACCATGAAAGAACAACAAGATCAGCTGACACCAACTGTTTACTGTTGGTCACCACAAAGTGCAAGACTGCGACATTTCAGAAATCGTTCTTATCCAGATGTGCGAGAGTATGGAATATACTACCAAAGGAGCTGATATTTCGTAGTTTCAAGAACAAACTTTATATATATATATATATATATATATACATTGCAAATTGGCAATGAATATTTATAATGCCGAAGATGCTAGAACGTGGAAGTCTATATGTTTGTCTTGTAGCGTGTCTCGTAAACTCTTCCGTTCGACTTCGTCTTGCTTAATGTCCTGTAAATGATTGTGTCTTCGTTTTGTCTTCTGTGTTGTATTATTGTCAAGGGCTGCTGTAATTGGCGTAAGCTGTAGCGTATACCCTGACATGTAATTGTCTATCATTTGTGCTTATTATTGTATTGTATAAGTTTGTGTGTATCTGGCAAAGCATAATAAATAAATGAATGAATAAATAAATAAATAAATAAATAAATGAATGAATAAACATCCTGATTGTTTACGAGTTTTTATGTTGAGAACGTCAACATATTATGTCAACGTTTTCCAATTTTAAAGGTTCAATTTTTAACCATTACTCAAGTAACTATTACTTTAACCATTACTACTGAATAAATAGATATATCAAATTGAAATTAAAATTTAATTTACCTGTTATGGGGGTCGATTTGCAAATCCCTAAAATCATTGTCTGGTGATACACCAATATCTGGTAGGTCGTTCCCATCATAGTCAATCAATTTAAGGTTAAAATCAGACTTGGTGAGATAATAGACAGTTTGATTCGCTGCATCAACAGCAAAGGGACCGAAATTTGATGGAACCGAAACATTTTTCAAATCACTCCCATCCAAATTTGAGTTATACAGTTTCTCACCGTCCTTATAATACCAAAGACGGTAGTTCAGTTCGTCGTAAGCAAGGGTAGCGCTTGGTGTCTTCACCAAGGCTTTAGATTCTCCACCATCAATAGAAACATAGGAAATGTGAGTGGCGTTTGAATAGAAGATGTATTCAATTTCAGCTCCATTGTTTCCTATGAAAAGTTAATTTTATGCATGATTTGAAAGAAAAGTGGTGCAAATTGGAAAAGTAGAGGTTTATCATTTCATTATCTAGCATTTGAATTACATTCGACGCCACCAAAATGCGACGTATATAACTTGGCAAACAGCAGAATATATCAGTCTCGGTAACGTGTAAGTTTAGCAAACAGAAAAGCAATTCCTTGTAGGCAAAGCATCTTTTAACCTGTAGGCAAACTTTGCCGCCGATTATAATAACTACAGCAACAATGCTTTATCATACGCCCAAGGTTTAAACAGTTGTTTTGCGTGAAATAGAAGTGCGTTTTTATTGATTGGGTAATTGAAGCTTTAATCAAATAAGAGCAGGCATTATAATATCACTGCCAGCAATTACTGGATAAGGCTGAGCATGATATCAAGAATTATTCAGACCGAGGTCAAAGTTATTTGCTGAAGCGAAGCTGAGCGTGAAAGTTTGTATTTTTTTCATTCATCTTTGGACATTTGAAGCCCGGTTAACGCTATATAAACGTTTCTGCGTTCACAGTTAAAAATTTAAATTTGTCAACTTCAAGTTCTAAGGGGTTGATTACATGGTGTCAGCCCGGGCTGAGTTTGTAAAGGCTGGAATTAGACCTATTTCGATTCTTCAAGCGCTTTAAAATCCCGAATGACAATAACTTGACCTTTAAGGGACTGCACATAAAAATGAAAAAAATAAACGAAAAAGCATTGTCAAGGCGAATTTTTCTGTCTGGGTTTAAGTTTATTTACGATTACATGACAACAACCCTAAGTTTCAGCCCGAGCTTAAATTCTTGTCATGTAATCGCGTGCGCAATTTTGTTAGGATTTTATAACAACCCCGGGCTGAAACTCGGTCTGCGCTGAAAACACTTCATGTAATCAGCCCCTAAATGTTTTGCATGTTTTGAATATCATGCAGGATTATTATTTAACTCAGTGTTAAAACGTAATTGGAATAATTATGTTTCCGCTGTCGCGTTTTTTGTACGTACGTATACGCACGTAAAAGTTTAAAATAATTTAAATTATATATGTTGGCATTATAATAAACTATATATACGAACGTTTTAGGCTTTACGTGCGTGTAAAAAACGCGAAAGTGGAAAGCATCCCTTGCGATCTGTCGTTAAAAAATGCCAACTGTGATCACAGAAAATGATGAAATAAAATGAAAACTGCGGGCACGATTTTTATTCTGTAGAAAAAATATTGCACACTGTGTGCAGTGACGTGCAATAGACTTGTGCAGTTCGTGATATAGATGTAGCTACATCGACTAATATGTATAACTGTATTGTACGTTACCTTCTACTGGAAACAATTGCCAAAAAGTGACGATGAGTAGGGTGAAAACCCCAACACCGCGCATATCTACAAAAAACAGGAGATATATTTACATTTGTCATCACTCTCTGGCATTAAATGGCAATTGGCTGCTGGCACAATACTGTCTTCTGCAATATGCCGTTTTGCAAAAGATAAAAGTAAAAATATTACTCGTAAGTAGTCGTACGGAGCATGAAAGAGGCATAAAATTAAGGACCATAACTAGACCACTTAATAGACATTAAGAGGTGCTTACGTCACACTATGTAAAATGAGGTTAATTTTTCCTACATGTCTCCCACATTGCATTGCAATTAATTGTTTGACAGTCGCGTGACGTAAGCACCTCAAAGGTAACAATAGCGTACAAAAGAAATCAGTCCGGCATAAGACAAATATATGAATATGCCCCCCCCCCAATTAAGCTTTTACAATCTTGCATGGCCAGAAGTTGATGGCACTGCATGTGCAGACTAGCACTATTTCTCATTAGGTTTTAACTACCACCACCCCCCCTTCTCCTTTGCAATGTTGGTCTCTATATAGTAATGCTTTAATACATAATTGTAATTAATGGATGACTTGCATGCGCTTTAAGGCCCACACAGACAGGGCGCGAATTGGCAACGCGGCGCGAATTTTCAACGTTTTATATTTTTCAAAAGCAAATAAATTTTAACTTATCAAAATTTTCTTGTAGATTACATAAAAATAATAAATTTTGATTGCTCTAGCGTGCATAGAGTCCAAATTTTGATGCCAGAATTTAATTTATATGCTTCTGAAAACTGAAAATTCGCGTCGCGTTGCCGCTTCGCGTCCGGTCTGTGTCGACCTTTAGACTAACTTCTTCTTATCTCGGCGGTAAAAGAGCTTACTAATTAGTAAAACTGCAAAGTTTGGCTGCGAATTGTTGTAGATTACGAAACAAGTACGATCGTACTACAGATAGGGACCAGGAACTGCGTAACCGAGTTTAATTTCTGAACTGCATTGTATTTATAACAATGGAGAGGACAATGTATTTCTAATCGTTTCCGTTTACTTTACTGAATATTAATGATATGTATATATTATTTGCTGCAAATATATCAAGAATTGCTTGTAACTTGCTTCAAAGGTCAAAAGTAAAAATTCGAACTCCGTCAATCGATGCGGAATAATGCTTAGAATAATTGTGCCAAGTTTCATTCCGATCAAACAAGTAATGATAGAGCCTTGAGGTTTTTTTAAAGAGCGTCGCCCCCTAACAACAACAAGATTAGCAACGGTTAGGGACCAGTTCCTGGTCCAAAAATATAGCCGTGCGAAGTTGTCGATTTTTGTATACTTTTGTATTATGGCCGGAAGTTTGTAACTAAATACAATGTAGTTGCACATGTCCGCGCGTAATACAAAAGTATACAAAGTTTGCCAACTTCGCATGGCAGTATTTTTCGTATTTTACAAAAATTGCAGCCAAACTTTGCATTTGCACTAATTCAAATACGTTCTTTTTAGGCGTTTTATGACGAAATTTTCGGCTGATTTTTGACGAATTGAGGTGTAATATACTAAAAAATTTTGTTAAAGATATTGTCTTTTGTATTCTTAATATGAATTTTCCTGTGCGGCCCGGTCCTTCTGCAGTTGCACATTAAAAATATTATCAATCTCATAAGGCAGTTCAACCATACAAAGCGTATATACACATTTGAACACAGTCAGTTGGCGGAACGTACAAATACCCAAGGTAAGTAATTCGATCATCAAAACGTTGCAAAACGGCTGTTCTGTTAATCCAGAGGTCTGCAAACAGTGGGCAACATCCAGGGTAAAGGCAATTTTAGGTGTTGTACTTTTGCTATATGTATTTTATAGTAAAAGTTAAAGACATTATTGTTGAAGTTAGATTCAAATTAGTTTATATGCAAATCACCATGGTAATGATATTACCATATTCTGATAATTTCTTACCAAATTTCTGGTAATGATATTACCATAATCGTTGTTTTCTTTGTTTGAAACAAACAAATCAAAGGGTTTATTTATCAGTAATCTAGCAACCCTGCATGTGTATAACCTTATAAGTCTATCTCCAACGCCTTATAAGTCTATCTCCCACTCGTTCGCTGCGCTCACTTGAACATAAAATCCATTTCTCCGCCCATAATATCGTAAATATATTTCATATTTCATATATGTTTCATATTTTGATAGACAATATTTTTACACACAAGTTTAGTATGTGTTAGTTACAGCAGAAATTGTGCCGCTTTTTAACGAATTATTAGAGACCTTTAGCTTGACGTTGACGATAACCCTCTAACGGCAAACAGAAAAATTCATTTCGAATTTTCAAAACAAATGCTAGGTTTCTGAGGCCGCGAAAATTGATGCATTATTTTCAAACATAGAATGATTACTGAGATAAATTGTGGGCGAGCATGTGTCAAAAATCTAATTTTAAATGTTATTTGAAATTAACCGTTTGCTGTTCGCGGTTTGTCATATTGGTTAAGCTAAAGGTCTCTAATGACGGTCGCAAGTCGTGCTTTGTTCGTAAATGTTGTTCATTTATCAAAGCAATCTACAGTACAATCCACATTTATTTCGAAAGTAAAAATATTTCTGGCATTTCTTTACGTCGACGGGGTTTTTCCTAGTAACAAGCTGGTAATTGCACAGCTTCCATGGCGCTCAACGGGCCTACTTCGGTCAGTAGCTCAGTCCTTACCTGCTTGCCGCTCGACTCTCGTCTGAAACTCAATTGCATGCATATCTAAATTATCTGTCAAAGCTTTTAACAATTCTCAGAAAAACAAACGTTTTTAATTGCCGTATAGCCCTTATCCATTGTAGACTACACGCGTTATTTATTATAATCGGCATCCTCTCCCCGCAGAGGTGAACAATGCATGCATGTCAATGCTAATTCATTTTACATTTTGCCGATTTGCAAATATTCACTTATATATCAACGACTTTTGAACAAACTTTAAAGTAATTACTTTGATGATATATTAGGCTTTAGAATATGGTAGCTACCTTATTCTGCTTTTAAATTTTTCCCCTGCTTCAGTTGAGTTTTATAAAGCAGGAAGACTTTACGTCATGCAGCTCGTCATGCACGCTCCCACTGAGAAAGAGAGTCATAACAAATTTGTACATTTCGACCGTTTGAGTCAAAAGAACGAACCCTGAATCAGAGTACAATTATTAACTGTAATTGATGAGCATTCAGCAATTCAAATTTCCTAATTCCTTTACTAAAGAAGGCGCAGTAATAATCGTTTTAATAAACCGACGCGGATTCCCTACTGGTAGTGATAATTTTTATTTAGTCAAGTGCTAAGCTTTGAAATCAAACCTAAAAATATATCTTGCTGCTACAATATTAAAAAAGCTTTTGGTCGTGACTATAACTTCGACCACTGTGTATACGAAATTTGTCATTCCCGCCAAATCCGGTTCTGTTTAGTTTGTTGTTTTATCGAAGTTGATCAACAAACTTGATCAAAAGACGTATACGTACTTCTATTCGTACTTCTAGTCATCGATTCTAGTCATCTGACAAATAATTTTTACCAATTTCCCATCATATCTTTGATGCAATATTCAGTCCGGATTTTTCTCTTCTGTTATACGCAATCCAGCGAGTATGATTCAAAGCACTAGCCCTTACATGCACACGCCCCCGTGACTTTCTTACTCGTTTAAACCGATGAAGAAAAGGAAAATTGCGAAAAAATTGCGTGTGCAAACGAGCAATTAGATTTTTATACACCTTACATGCAATTTAGGGTAGTACAAATGTTTTAGAAACTTGGTCCGTTATGTTTATGTCACGATAACAATGCGTACACGCAATATAATATACTATGTTATCGATTTGAAACATTAAACTCGTACTGGTTTCGTTTAAAAAGAGTTTACAGACCTCTAACTAAATAATGGTTGATTGAGAAAAATGACCCACCTTTTCAATTTCTGTTATCGCTGTTTTTGATCTTTGATTCAAGTAAGTAAACACTGTAAAGCAAAATGAAAGCTGTACATGCATTTACTCAATTTATTGTGTATGGATCGAAAACAAGAATTCCCTGCTGGTTCATTTCAATTTCTGGCATTTATTGTTTGCAGGTCTCCATGGTAAAATGTAAACATGTTGTGATTTCAAGTTTCTAATTTTACCCCATCTATCTATTTACTAGTTATTCGTAATTATGGTCGATTGCTGGCTTTCGCCTGGCGCCAGCGTTTTTTTAAATTGTTTGTCACATTCTAAACTTTTAAAACTCGCTTTGTTGCAACTCTAATAATTATAATTAAGACTATTCTAGTCTGTTTAAGTGACTGACAAATATCATATAAATCTCGTTATAGCTTGCAGCCTCGATCAACAAATCCGAACCAGGGTTGCCAGATTTCTAAATATAAATTAGCCGAATATTATGTTACCATGCATAATCCTTGTTTTCTCTAAAAGGGTCGACTACGACAATGTTTGGGTTTTTTATTCAGCAAACTGACAACCCTGAACCAAAATCGGGCTCCTGAATAAAAATTTTGGGAGAAGAAGCTATTCCAAAGTGTGTTAGTCAACATTCAATGGTGGATTTGAATGACGAATGGTGGCGAAGAGAATCAACCAAATTTGCTTACTAGGGAGTTTACGATTAATAGCGCAGCCAGCTCGACGACGCGGTTGCAAAACAAAAACACTCCACACGCGATACAATAGGTATGCATAACGTGTGCTTAATGACATCGTTCTCATTCTTACGACGCCTTCAATTCAGGTATTTTCACGACTCTCGATGATCTGAAAGTAGCGACAACATGATAGCTGTTTGATATAGCTTATATGAAACTGCAATATCAGCCAGATATCCGATTTTGCTAATTTTTTTCTAATTTTTTAATTTTCATTTTTTAAATTTGCAATTGAAGCATTAGTATGATTATTTCAAACTCCTAGCAGCGTAATTAATTTCCCGTAGCTTATTTCTGGCAAAATAATCAGTGACTATAATATTTATAGCGACGTTGAGCTAACGCGTCGTAAGATCGTAAACTGCGGTCTACTGTTGAAACGACGACGGAAGATAGTTATGTGAGGGTGGTGCTGATATTCATATTTTAATTCATGTTTAGCATGATGAGTACCTTTTGAAATTGATTGTTTTTACGGTCTGCTATAAGGGGCTGTTTACATGAGCACAGTTACCCGAGATTCAACGAAACGTGAGATGATTTTGAGGTATTGAAATGAGCAGACAACATGATCCTGGCAGTCGTATAATCACCACAACAATAGAATGTGCTTGTTTGGTGTCGTAAAGACTTATTTCAATACCTCAAAGTCCTCTCACGCTTCGTTGAATCTCGGATAACCGGGCTCATGTACAAACAGCCCGTAACATGAATATACACGATCTTTTGCAGTCATCAGATACATTCTGCTTCGTCTTGAATCTACTGTATCTCGCGTTCGTCGGCGATATCTGGACCGTCTACGATGACAACGTCATTCTTGTTCTCGACTGTATTACTGTCCCTGCATGACTACATGTTGTCTAGAGGTTTGTTGTGATTGTACTTTTTTTTCCTCGTCTCGTAAAATCCTTTTAATTGATTGTGATGGACAATCCACAATCCATGCACCCGTCCAAGGTTTTTTCAGCTTCATACATCTCCCTTTCCTGGTTTTCCGATCTTTCCACCTTACCTGATCTCCTTCTTTGTACTGAACATTTCCTTTTGCCCACCTGTCGTAATAATGTTTTTGTGTGTTCCGTGCGAAGACTCGAGCGTTTCCCTGCTGCAGGCATTCAAACGCTTCAGTAATTTTTTTCTTCAGTTCCGTTGCATACTCAGTGTGAGATTATACAAATACTTAATGGTTTCCGTGTTTAGATGGCCTGATCCAAACACGGGCTTCGACTATTCAGAACACGCGTT
Organism: Dendronephthya gigantea; assembly: GCF_004324835.1. Lineage (NCBI taxonomy): Eukaryota > Metazoa > Cnidaria > Anthozoa > Malacalcyonacea > Nephtheidae > Dendronephthya > Dendronephthya gigantea. Next base: position 300,008 of record NW_021163167.1, on the reverse strand, counting down.
ATATATATACATGTTATTTTATAAATATTGTTTACATGCAGTTTGTTGATCATTCATGGCATTCTAAGAATGCCATTCTTGTTTGAAACATGGAATACAGATAAGATGGAGCCATACCTCTCATACATTTAAAAACCATTACTGTGTCTCTTAGGGGCTGTTTACATTAGCCCGGTTACCCGCGAGATTCAACGAAGCGTTTGATGATTTTGAGGTATTGAAATGAGCAGATAATATGATTCTGGCAGTCGTATAATCACCACAACAATAGCATGTGCTTGTTTGGTGTCTTAAAAGACTTATTTTAATATCTCAAAGTCCTCTCACGCTTCGTCGTATCTCGGGTAACCGGACTCATGTAAACAGCCCCTTACGTTTTAAACGTAACATGTATTTAACTGGTAACCAATTCAACTCCTTAAAAGACGGAGTAATATGGTCGAATTTTCTTTTTCCCGTGTCGATACGTGCAGGAAAATTTTGAACTTTTTGTAGTTTTGCAATATTTTTTTTCGGCGAATTTGCCCATATGGTTGAACAGTAATGAACAGTAATAGAGCTTGCTAAAGACTAAGGCATTTATTACGGCACGGAGTAGCGTTGCTAAACCCCTGAGGACATCCAACATGGGGATCCACAACCTCTGAGGACATCAGAGTCCTTGGCCAGGACTGCATAATTAATTGTACCATAAACTACATGCACAAAGCTGTAACGCGAGTTTAAGGGGTAACTTCGACCTTATTTACAATATATTTTGAGCACTTTTCCCTAAAGACCCGTTCTCCCACAACTAATTTTTCGTTTGGTGTCTCGGTTGGTTCTTTAATGACTCTATAACATTGTGTTGATCCGACCTGAAGCGTTAGAATGCAGAAAAATCCAGTGCAAAATTGAGTAAATCGGTCGAAATTGATGAATATAAATCGGCGATATCGAACGAGAAATGAGTGGAGACTACCAGACTCCCACAATGCAAAGAAACTCCTTGCAATTGGCAACCACGAGAGAGGGAGGGATCTGTTTTAATAGATATGTTATGACTGTATTCTTTTCAAAAGTTCTTTGTTTCTCTTTTATGTCATTGCCATATGCACATATGCAATAGTCATACTGCACAGTCATATGCAAATAAGTTGTGGAAACCCAGGAGACTACTCATTATTCTGTTTATCTACGCTTATCCTGTTACCAATGTCGGGCAGACATTTCCGAGTGTCCAAAATCGCATCTTTACTACACAAATTTTTTAACCGTAGTCCGTAATCCCTGAAGATCGGACTCACCGAAAATACGTTTAAAACTAGTTACCCTAACTATAACCCCCTTTACACTATACACTCAACTTATTGTCATGCACGGCACATTTAAAATTGATACCCGCGTACCCAATTGTTTTATTGTTCAACCTACCAAAAGGCCGAGCACAAATGAAATGGGCTCTAGAACCCATTTTAGCCGCGCCGTACCAAAAAATCGAGTGTAGTGTAAACGGGGCTTATAAGGCTTATTTGAATAAAATTTATAATAATTAATTTTATGAAAAGCCGAGCGCTACAGAATGGACCACTTGCATAACAGCCCAACTTTTGATTTGGGCAACAAAAAGGGAATTTCCGAAAGGTGCATGCTAAACTTGGCTTCGAAATTTTGTAAAGTGCCGAAGATATAGTCAAGCGAAGTTGGCAAATTTTGTATACTTTTGTATTACGACCGGACGTGTAACACTTTCGGTCGCAGTAAAAAAGTGTTCAAAATTGCCTACTTCGCCTATATTTTCCGTACTACGAGACATGTGGTGATTTATTTTCTTTTTGTTACCAAGATCACAAGTTGATCTATTATGCAAGTGGTCCAAGTATCTATACTGATTATGGCATTTGAAAGAAACCAAGACGCCATGCAGCTAGGCGTTAAGCTCGCGTTGTTCATACAGAAATTTAGCGTGACGTGGTCTGAGGTCTTGTTGACTGACTACAGAAGTGTTGGCGTTTTCGAACTTATGAATTAAGTTTTACTTTTACATGAAAACATCGCATGAATCATGGTATTTACTGATACATAGAACACAATGCATAAACATCTTATCCCTCAAATATCACGAATAAACGAATAAAACAAATACTACAAAAGTTGCTATGGTGAATATTTTTAATATAAAGAACTCTCTGTGAGCCACACTGATAGGGACACTGATATAATCGCTATTTGTCTCCTGGCGTTCAGCATTAATTTCTCTCTGACTTGTCGTGTTCGTTCTTGTTTATACATTGCAGCACTTCGTAAGGCAGTCCATTGACAGAACTGCCCTAGAGTTTTCATTCAAGTGATACTAGTGAGATCTCGTGTACCTCTTAAACGATCTCGAAAGAATCAAAAAGCGTGAAATGCATAATAATACTATAGTATATCCATCAGGCATCAACATCATACCAAGAAACATCATCAATTGCTGAATTGGTCCCTTTCGTCGTACGCCGCCTTACACATAAACTTTTAATAGATTTCAAACGATACCTTTTGTAATTTGTAAACGTAATTCAGCGTGTGGTTGCAATGTTTTAGTGATTAGTGAAGTATACTTTATACATCCATTGAATAAGGCAAGACAATGCATACGATCCTGCTTGAAATTAAACTTATGCTTATGGGAGAGGTATTTCGATTTGTTTTAACCACAAAAGGCTATAGTCCACGTATATATATAAACACAATGAATTATGAATTTACATCTTCATGTGACACGCTATATAAGTTTAGGAGCCTATAATTTTGAGTGTTCAGCGTATTACAGCTGTAGCATGCCAAGATAAAGAGTAGGCTGATTTATCTGACGAATGCCACATCAGTGTAAGAAACTATTATGTAGCCAAGTGTAATCAGTAGCGTAGCCAGTCAGACGATTTGTCCGGCTATGCTAATATTTTGGTGTTGACTGTGAAAACAATAAATTTCTAAAGACATGAATAATTATATAATAACTTGAGATTTACGTAGCAGGACAAAATCGTCAGGCTGGCTGCTGGCTACGCCACTGAGTGTAATCATGAAAGATGCCAACTGCAAATTGTCGAGTCGTTTTTCACATATAATACTCTGGTTTAGTTCCATTGAGCATTTTGTTACACTCCAGCAAGCTAGCAAGGTATGCGTGTCCACTTTGCATAACAAAATGGAGGGAAACAATGCCTAAAATTGTAAATTGTATTATACCTAAGAAAAGAGATTTTGTACTGAACAGCATGATAGTGAAACGTCATTCATACTCATCTATTCCTCTGTTTTTTATCATTTATACACGTTTGGGGGCCAAAGCAAGCGGACTGCGGTGGTGAGTCTACATCATTTATCCTTATATTCTTGTGGTATAGACTATATAGCTATATATGTCACGAAAACAAGTATTTAAGTTGCCAATAAGAATGCTATAGACAAGTGGCGAGACATCTTTGTTTACTTCTGTAGTGTGAATTATAAAACTACTAAACGAATTTATTTGAGTCCAAATTTTTCGCAACGCTAATACTGTTTATTTAACAACTGCATTGTATGGCAGTTACCTATTTGCGAAATTATTTATGAAGAGTTGTTTGGAATGCTCCATAATTGCAATTGTGTTCAAACCATCTCTCAACAGTCTCGGTTCGGATTTTAACAGGACTTGCCAACGTCACTTGTCATTTCATAAAAGTAAGCAATCAGAATAAACCACTTTATTTCGACGCCATGCATTCACTCGACGGATTACAGTAAAGAGATACAAACGATGAACGGCTATATATCATATATGTATATTAATTAATTAATATAAATAAACGGTATAAGTGCTTCTATCAAAGTAACAAAGAACCTCTATTTTCAGTTATACCTACTAAATACTTCGATTATAACTGCTTCGATTCCCTTTCTTGTTTATTCCTATGGCTATATGATAACCCTAAATTTCTCATTCCTTCACTCCTAGCTCTTTCTAGGACAAACTAACTAATTCACATTACAATGCCCAGTCGATTCAAAGCTGATAAATAAAATTTCTTTATGGAAACAGACAAGCATTGACTTATTGACTGCACAGAGTTCCTCGAAAACAAACAGCTATCATGGGTATATAATATACAGTTAAGATACTAACACGAAGTCGATCAAGGCAAAAATGTGCGAATTGTTGGATTTTCTTAGATATCGTGCAGCTCACTGAACATAGCATATTACCAAAAATAGCTATAACTTTTGTCTTTATACCAACAAAATTACCATATTCAAACGTCCGCGATCAAGGTCACTTAATTATATATCTTTGGTTCTAAGAATTAGATTAATCAAATGTCGCGACAACAGTTTAAGTCGTTTTAAGTTATCTTTGTCTCCAGAACTTTTCCATTTGACAGATAATGTTAAAACTGAATCATAGTATTATACTTTCGGGGGTATAAAACTAGCTTTGATACTGAGTAATTTTTTATGGCTAATTTTTATAACAATGTATGCGAATCCTGTATTGGGTAAACAGGGCCTGAAACATTCAACACAATTTATCTGCGAGTTTGACTCAAGGGTCGAAAGTAAAATGTCGAGGGTCAACACGCTGGTCCAACTTAGCTAAGTTTCTCCCACTCGTGCAGGCTCATATTGTCAGCGGACAACTTACATAAAATTGAGAGCAAGGCGTAAAACGAAAAGCTTTTAATTTTGTATGCGAAGACCGCTGAAAAACTGAGCCCTCTTTACCGGGAGAAAATTTGCCGAATATGACCAACGTGCAAGGATAAATAAAAAATCAAGAGAAGAAAGAGTCAAGAAAAATCGTCGAAAGGATAGATTTGCCGTGATAGATTTTACAGTTTGCCTGGATTTACACTCGGTCTGTTAAATTAATTCGAGGTGCCAAATCAACACCTTGCGGTATTGGTAAAATTTTGAATCTATGGACACCAGAGCAGTATAAATGTGTTACCGTTAAGTATAATCTACAAGAACATGATTGAAAGTTAAAATCTATTTCCTAGTGGAAAGTGAAAAACTTTAAGAGTCTCGCCGCGTTGCCAAATCGCGTCCTGTCTGAATGAGCCTATAATTATATAAATTGCCAACGCCAGACTGTAAGAAGAAATATAAACAAAGGCGGGTTCCCGCCGAAAGCGAGTTTCAATATATCCAGCCCCTAAAATTATGGTTCAAGACGACGAGTCGTTTTCATAGTAAATTTATCTATTTTCAACTAGAGTTCTGATAGTAGTACTTACGATTATGTACCTTAATAGGTATCGACTATTCCTGCACGTGAGCTACATCCTGGCCAAAACCATTGACTACACTCAAAATGATTTGTAGTTTTTTTATGCAAAACATCATCATTTCTGTCTCAATTTCCCCCCTCGCCCCCCTAATCAATGTCGAGTCCATCGGCTAAATACTTGAATAAGTTTTGACCAGTGAACTTATATACAACTGGAACAATAACTCCTGACAAACACCCTTATTCAGCTTGAAGCCAAAATAGTTTTTCTGAGTTTTGAGACGAAATACTTGACACCAGACGTTGGGCTGTGTGTCAAATTAAAGCTATTGAAAAGTTATATTCGATGTAGAAATTTCAAGACTTGAATTACAAAGGAAATATATAAAAAAACAATTACCAACCGGCAAAAAACCGGGAAATTTTCAAATATTTTTTAGATATTTCCCTTTGAGCTAAAGTCACGAAATTTCTGCACGAAATATAACTTTTTAATAGCTTTAATTTCATATACGGTCCAACATTTGGCGTCAAGTATTTCAGCTCAAAACTATAAGAAAAAGTAAAACGCACTGACTTCAATTTCCCCCTCTGAGTTATCGTTCCAGTTTGTTTACAGTTCAATGGTTTTGACACATCACCCAACATTGATTTGTGGGGGAAAGGGGGGAATTTTGAAATATATTCCGTGACTACTGACTGTAGTGTCAGTTAACACTGAGCGTCGTCAATGTTTTGACCAGGATTGTAGGTCATGCAGTGACTATCGCGCCGCGCGCAAACATCGCAGCAGCGATAGGTATTAATAATTTTTTTTATAATTTAAGGGTTGGTTTGAAATGAGGGTATCAACTCGAAATATTGGCATGGCCGCGATAGTAGCAGTGTTTCTGGTTCTAATCAGAGAATGGTATACCTATTATAAAACAAGTTTTGCAAGCTTCCATTTTACAGTAAACACCCCGCGTCCTCATTTTGTGGAACCAAACACAACTTGCGTTTCCTTCGATGTTGCATTGGGAAATACGTTGCGAAGCGTTGCCAAGAACATTCTGGATGTGCAAAAAGACTTTGATGCTACAGAACTTAACTCATATTTATTAGGTTTTCAATTTAATGAAGTGAATGGTCTATTAAATTTTATTGGTCAGGATACGATCAGTAGACCCAGTCCACCACCACAAGGACCAGTTACTAACGCAAAAAGCCAAGAGGTTTGCCCTGAAAAGTTCGCTGGAAAAGATTTGGGTTATGGTAAACCATATTATCGTTTAGGCTATGCTCGCGTCAAATGTGACACCTTTGTCCCTATTAATCAACTGGTAACCCTACTAATGTACGTCCCACGTGAACATCCTAAACCTGCCATGAGTTACCTTAGCATGATGACAACAATCTCCAATGACTATCCTGAAGTGCCGGTTATTTTAGCAACTGAGAAAGAGTTGAATAAGGAAACTATAAGAAAAATATCCGGCCTAAAAATAAAGTTCAAAAATGATGTGATCAAAGGAAATAAAGGAAGCATGTGGGCAAAATTACTTGAGCAAGTGGCAACACCATATGTATTAATAGCACCTTATCTAACCCACTTTGATGATGATATTGATTTGTATCGATTGCTGCGAGTTTTAAGCTATCGTGATGACATATCAGTGGCAGGAGGAAGTTATCGGAATTTAACGGGACATTGGGAACTTGGATGTCGACAGTTATCCTTCAACTACTGGACGGCTAAGTACACTGCAGGATATCATAGGTCCTTTAATGAATGTGTGGTATGCGATTTCCTCCCAGGACCATTTGCAGCCAAAACAGAATGGTTGCGATCACTGAAGTTTGATACAAGGTATTAGTACACTGCGACTCATATTTTTTGCCCGAGTGCTCTCAGCGCAAAACTTGAGATGAAAACGTGTTGTCCTGAAAATTTCCTTACCATCATACAATGACAGTCCAAGCTAAATCAAGCCGAGCAATAGCTACACCGCGTAATTTGGGGGTTGTATATTCAGATATTCATGTTTAGGTCATACCGTAGCAATAACTTAATCCTTCAGGCATAAGACATATGTAACCCACAATTTGGATTCTTGATACGGTCCTGAGATTGGATTCAATTAAATATTTGTCTCTAAATAACATGGGATGAACAAGATGAGGCAAAGCCCGCTCTCGTTTTTTGAATGTCTTTTTCAATATCTTTCGAAACGAAAAATTGGGAAAGGGACACTTTGCTCTTTTAAACATGCTTTTTGCAGCCTCTGTTGTATTTCAATGACTTTTGTTTCTTGACCAACGAGAATGTTCTTTATTTTAAATACAGTCTTTCAGAAGGAGTATTTCATGACCTCTTTTGGAGATTTAAAAAAGAACGGAACCTCGCTGTCGTATGTGCAGATGTAATGTTCAATATGGACACACAACTCATACCCAACGAAGCATTGGTAGGCTTGGCTAACAAGCATAGCATCAAGAAGATTATTACCAGCGATGGCACGGTGAAATGGTATGGCTGTAGACGTGGTCTGAACTATACCAATAAGATTGGGTGTTTATGGAAGAATGGTATTGGAGTACCACCATGTGACCTCTGGAATTTAGGTATCTTATATTATATTTTCTTCAAGTGTTTTTGTCATCCCTATAAGTTGTTATTAAAGGATCAGGTATTAAATCCTTTCTTCTCTTCGCATGGACTTTTGTAGAGGGAGGTAAAAATGTAGTGTAATATGGTTGTATTATGTCATGCCAACTTTATGATGAGGTTACTGACCGAAATATCAGACCACCTCAGTTATCGAATGTTAATACAGCTTATGAAAAGTTTTTTCTCCTTTTTTTAGGTGAAGTGGTAAAATTTATAATGCAAGCTTGCGAAGACGAGAAAATAGGATGTGAATACGCTGCTGGGGATATAGTAGGTAAAAAGATGATTATTTTTTTTTATATAACACCCCTGATCCCATACATGATAGGTTTAAATTTAGTTTCTTTTCACTAAATTCAATCACACCCAAAAAACCAAATGAAGGGTGTCATATAGAAAATTCTCTTAGGAAATTGTACGATGCAATTTTAAGAAAATTTCTATTAGATCAGAAAGGTAAAATGTTGGACCACAGACAGAAGTTATAACGATATTCTCACTTCGCAAATCACTCTGCTCAAAGACATTGTTCACAAAATTTAAAGTTATTATTTCTGTTAAATCAAAGAATTTTGATGCTGTTCGATTAAGTTTAGATTTAATTGGGGTCATAAAATATATCTAATACATGTAGATTCTGGTCCTATTTTAATAATATCGCTGCTATTTCGCCGTTTACAAGATGATGGGCGTGTTGACACGTCGCAGTTTGCACAGGATTGAAGATTCAATATAAATATACATAAGCGCGAATTCCAAAGGCAAAGTGTAAGACAAAGTGAACGTATCATGCGGTTTATTTAGCTACATTTTTGAACAATTGAACTAGAATACTTTTTAATGTACGATGTGCTTCTGAATTTCGCGATCGAACAACCTTTTGATCTAAATGCAGCCTCGTCCCCCGGCGCGTGTTTTATTAATCGGTGTTTTATTAATATTAATCGCGTAGTAATGTTTGTCTCGCGGGAGGACACGCACGAAGCGACAGCGTGGGGGAGAACGCGCCTGGCAGAAAATGTATTCAAGATGGCGGAAGAAACATTCAAAGAATCCGAAGATGTATTATGCGCGATTGCAGAAAATACAAGAAAATATAAGAATTTACCTTCAATATTCACGTTTTCAAACGATTTGTTAAGTTCTTCAACCATTTAATACTGTAATGCTGTTCTTATTCAAGGTATCAAAGATTATCAACAATGGAAATTTCACTTTTCGACACAAATTTCACTTTTCGAAACATTTTCTGCCAGGCGCGTTCTCCCCCACGCTGTCGCTTCGTGCGTGTCCTCCCGCGAGACAAACATTACTACGCGATTAATATTAATAAAACACCGATTAATAAAACACGCGCCGGGGACGAGGCTGATCTAAATGAGTAATAACTGTTGATTGTTTATGTTCCGATGCTTTATATTGAAGACTGGCACGTGCACGGCACGCCGGAGTTAACACCAGAACAGGCGTTCTATTTCTGAGAAAAAAAGGGTTATATGAAAGTGCATTCATCATAGTTAAGGGTTACATGAAAGTGCATTCACCAGACACACCAAATGATGGAGAATGGACGATTTTTTCTAACACGATAACTAACCAGGTTTTAACACCAGAACGAAGGAATTCGTTTTATTTAGAGTCTACAACTTTTGCAGTATTATAAACATTTTGCAGGCAATAAATATAAAAGATCTCACTTAGACTGGACGGAATACAATTGAATAAGCCAATCGCCCCCTTTGTTTGCTCAGGGTAAAACTCGAAATAATAATTTTCATTTATTTCTCGCCTTCCTTATATGTATTTTTAAAGAATAAATATTCGGGATCGATTAGGGGACATTTAAGATTATACTGTTGAAGTTTTTAAAACAGGGTAAATCGTGATTTTTAGTGTACTGGACCATCTCAATGCTGAAATCGAAATACTCTTAACCAATGAAATCTTTAAATTGGAATATGGTATTTAATTATTGGCTAGCCTATTAAAACCCTATTAAAACCTTTGTCTGTATTTTAGGTGCCGTGCACTTTGGTTCTACACATGCTTGGAGCAAAAACGCCGTAATTTATTTCGAAAAAAAGTACTTCGAAGCCTTCGAAAAAATTCGCCCAAAGTTCGAGAACGCTGGTTTTTCATTCCAGTCGAGCAAATCTGGAACAACAGGTTTTACTATATCAACTAAAAACTGGCAAGTTAATATGTATGCTCGTGAATCACTCGAAGACAGTCAAATGTCACAACAGAATCAACTACCTACTAAAATTCGCATAGGTAAGGACTGGGTTACGGTTCCGCGAAATCCGGGAAGGTTGGCACGAGGAAAATTTCTCGCTCAGTATTTTAGTAGTTCGGAGTATCTTCGGAAGAAGTCGTACTATCCACCCGACGCTCCTGCAAAATGCCCAGACCCAGATCATTCAGCATGCTTGGATCAATATCCGATTGGTGGCAATGTGCAATTTCTAGACAATGTACCATAATTGCAACTTTAGTCTATTTAAACTGTAGTATTTAATATTTAATCTTTTACTATTTTATTATTACGATTGTGGTGTTTTTAATTTAATTGTCGTTTTTCTTAGACAAAACATGCTTCTATCAGAGGAAGACCATTGGGTGTCGGCAAATACATAGCTACCTTTTAAAATTTTCGATTATCATTTTAGACTCGTGGTTCATTGCGTGGGTGAACTGATATTTTATCACTTGATTTCTTATTTGTCTTCTCTTTATCTTCCAAAGTTATTGCTTTATCGGGTTTAGTCTCAGCCTCCTTTTCTTCGTTGCCAAGGAATTTGAGATCTCAGTTTGAATTATTGATAATTGGATTAATTGGCTTTAGGTTTAACCTTACTTTTGTCGTTTTTCGCAGTGATTTTTGGACCAGGAACTGGTCTCCAACCGCTGCTAATTTTGTCATCGTCGTCGTTGTTGTTGTTAGGGGGCGACGTTCTTTAAAAAAACCTAAGGCTCTATCATTACTGGTTTGATCGGAATGAAACTTGGCACAATTATTCTATTGTTGTAATACAATGCAGTTCAGAAACTCGGTCACGCAGTTCCTGGTCCACTATAGTACGATCGTACTTGTTATCAGTGTTCTGGGAGTTGAACCCAGAGGCCAGTTTATTTCTCGAGTATTTCAGCGAAATTTTAATTTCTGATCTATACAATCTTTAACCATAAATCTCTCGAGAGGTAAATGTGGCCTTTGGTAAGTTTGGCTGGCTTCTTAGTGTCGACGGCGAATCTAAAATCATGTAATTTATCAATGGCAAATAAGTGGCCTATAAGACTAGCGGTAACCGTATCTGAATTAACCGAATTATTATCCGAATTGCGTCATATTATATGTAATCAAAACCCAAATCACTTTCGCCCCGAACATGGACATTGTTTTTTTTAAGGAGGGAAACCGCGGAGTACCCGGAGAAAAACCCTCCTCCGAAATCGAAATGACGGAGTTCCGAAACCTATATCCGAAACAGCCGAAGTTCCGAAACCTAATGGGGCCCCCCAACCTAACTATTTACTCTTATTACAAAATACATCTATTTACAACTTATAACCTAAAAAAAAGAACAATATAATCATTAAGAAACAAATGTCGCCGCTGCATTGAATATTTGAAACGCCATATTTGAAACGCCATATTTGAAGGTTGAAATGGGAATTAGCGCGCGCAATGTCGTGTCAGATAAACCCAGATGTGGATTCTCAATCATGCCCTAAACCTAACTTAACCTATGGTGCATCCTATATCGCACCCTGGTGATCCTCCACAAACTGGGTTGCATGCCCCTATACGATTGTCTGTTTGTCAAACTCCCATCCAACCTTCGCAGAGACAACATTTTAAGCCTAAAAATGTCGCTCTTTTTCCATGATAGTGCGTCGCATACCTTAACGAATTTTCACTCCAACGTTAACACAATCTTATGTTCCCGCAGAATTACGATTTGTTGAAGTATTTAAGTACCATGTATTGACATCACGTATTTCAGCATCGCTTTCAATTTCATTGCATTTTTCGCCGCGATTGCGAGCGCAGCGCTCGTCCAAAAAAACTCATCCAAATGATCGTATTGAAAATTATTTTCAATTCCCTAAAGAACCTATTTCTGCATAATGTAGTCAGGAAACAAATTAATCCTAAAAATTATCAGCTCAAATGTTTGTTTTTGGTGCAAGCGAAATCATGAATGCTTGCGTGATTTGTTCACTTTAAACCGATGCAGACTAGAGCATAATATACTATAAACCCCTTGCTAAAATTATTTGTCATGCTCGTAGGTTTAGGCGCTAACAGGAGCGGATGATTTTCAACACAGAAATACAAATGAGGGGCCCCTTTCACCCGTATTTCTTTAATGTTAGAAGCGGCCGGTTAAAAAAATCCTAAACTGTAAGTTCGAAAATTGAAACTCAAGAAAGGTAAACTGAATATTATGCAATAGTCTAAGCATCACATGCACGCTTTAAGAATGATTTTGATAATCAAATGCCAAACAACTAAAGAAAACGTTCCCTTCAGAAATGACTCGCGTTGTTAAATTCCGACCCTCTGCATATAGCAAGGTCAATAAATAAGGACATAACATGACTGTAAGCATATAGCAAAGTCAGGAAGTGCAAAATACGAAGAAGTACAAAACTCAGGAAGTACAACAAGCACGTCTAGAATCTGGTCGTGAGCATATTGCTTGCTTTTACAGCAAATCTTAGCCATGACCCGTACGCATATATAGCAAAGGTCTGGGAACGAGTACAAATGCCAGTCAAAAGGACATCTCCAAAAATTTAAACATGTGAGACTTCAATTTGGCGAGTTTCTGAAAATCATTCCATCCGTGTACATTGTAGACCTTCTGCTCAATTTCCGAATACCTTCGAGGTTCCAGATGTGCTCTTGAAGTACGAGCCTTCGTGAACACTCCAGGAACTTCATAGCTCAGTTGCTTGGACGCGCCCCGGACACTCGGCTGTGAACTCTCCCCGAATATCAGCTAGGCCCGCAGGCCTCCCGAAAGATGAACACACAAACGGCGGCGCCTCCCCCCACATGCACACAACTGACACCCGGAGAAAATCAACATCACAGTCAATCATTCAAAGCATGCTCCGGTACAGGGGGCTGAACTACGAAATCACTGGAGCATTCACGAAGATTCCTACTTTAAGAGCACAAATGAAACCTCGAAAGCATTCAGAAATTGCACAAAAGGACAACCATGGACAAAAATGAAATAATCCCCATGCCCTCACCCCATTGAAGTCCAACTTGCTATCATCAATTTCCTTGCCCTTGAAAGTGGCACCTGCAATTTTTATTAGAAAACGTCTGACGCATTTGCGTGCACTTAGGGATCGCCTTTAATCACTTTTCTTAGAGCATAAACGCCCCCCTGCCCCCCCCCCCTTTTAGCGGTCTGGGTTGCGCGGATGTACAGACCAAGAACAGTCAAAGCAAATATCGAGATGTGGCACGTTGTGCATTGGATTTGTCAAAAACCATACTGAATCTTGCGCCTACAACATTCCCGCTGTTTTGGCGAGTTGTTTTAACGAGGTTTACATTTGTGAAACCGATGTATACAGAGTCTATATTGACAGAATTATAGACAGTCTTGTCTGAAATTAAAACCGATATAAAACATCGTGTATCTTGTTCTGATATAATATAAATTTTTGTTCCTAATTCTCGCGCGAATTGGAAGTAGGCCCATAACACTGAAATTAAGTTACTAAAGACTTAAAGACGACAATATCACGATTCAGAATACAAAGTGTTCGCTTTGATCTTCAACTCAAACGAAACCAATTTATAAGTTCTCATCACCCGCATAAATAATCTATTTACGAAGAAAACAAATCGACAAACCGATTACATGCATGCCCAAGGCCCATAGTCATAGAAAATTATATCTAAAATCTGGTCTCGCATGAACTAACCTTACACGTTGCCATTTCCCTTCAAATCTTGCGCTTTTTCTCCAGTTTTTGCTCTAAAGTGACAAGAAATGCCAGTGCGAGTTATAGAAAACGTATGATGGTTGAACTAGTCCAATATTTAGAAGATCTGTATTTTTACAAAGGCAGTCTGTATTACAAAGGTTAGCATGCATTCAAATTCAACAAAACGCGTTGATCCATAGCGGAGAACATTTAGAAATAGGTTGTTTTTAAGTATAAATACCTGTAGAGACGTAGTCATCAACAGCGCTAACAAGATAGACGCCTTGTTATCCCCCCACGTTCTCGTGGTTTTGAAGATTTTTCACAATACTATGTCCAAAACGTCTAGCCCTAACAAGCAAATGTTCAATAACGACTTTCTGTATCAAAGCACGCCCAACTCCTTTCCAAATTTCCCTCCTCACGTCATCAAATTCTCTGGCCATAATTGGTCGGAAAAGGAATACATGCACGCTATTGTTTTAAACTGGACGAGGGCTTCAGTAATTTACTAATTTGCCTGTTTTATTTACATTTCAAAAGAATGAAAGGGTCTATAGGTTGGCTTAACTGTTGACACTCTTCAAGAAAGAAATCCATCTTGGATAAGACAGAATAAAATAACGTCCTGTACAAATTTGGAAAAGAAACGCAAAATGATGTAAATTAGTTAAATTGTAACTCGTTTTGTCGAAATTTGAAGGCTTACGTTCAGTGCTTCCCAGCGATAGACTACATGACTTCGTTTTTAAAAGTTTCACAACTGTGACGCAAAACTAAGACGAATTATTGGAAACAGGTATCAAAACTTACGCTGGTATATTACATGCCATTTGTATTTTGTACATATTTTTTGACTGCCCTAATTGCAGATACAGAACTTAAAAAATCTACTGAAATCGCATGCAAAAATGTAAGCCGTATGCTACAATTCTCAGATTTATTAAAACTCGTACAACTTAAAACAATGTTTTCAATAATTGTACCAAACCATATTTTGGGCACTAGGTATAAAATAAATGCCAACATTTGTGAATACGTACAATGATATAACTTATGCATGAGCCGTTTTACATAATATGGCTAAAAACATGATCATGCAGTTTGCATGGTTACCATGCATGCATACAATCAAACTTTGCATGCATAGTGGGTTTCAATGAATATAGTGCAGTTCACTACCCTTCCACAACGGTTCAAATAAAAAGCTACAAGCAAATTTTTGCAAACAAATGGTACAGAAACGCATCCGTCGGTACAGAAACGCGAACGTTATGCGTATTAATTTTATCAACAACGGTTTTGGTTTGATTAAAGTGGGAGTCAAGTTCGTTCTACTTATAACAATGTGACGACATGTTTTGAATTTTTCTGAACATAAATTCTACACTTAATATGTATATATGCATTTTGGACGCGTCGATTCAAAAAATATAGATAATGAGATGAGATGATAATGAGATGATAAACCTCATTCAGCTCCACTGTTCGAATTGCATTGGACGCGACTTAACTGCGATGTTTAACCCGGGCCATAGAAGCGTATCGAACCTAAATTGTGTTAGATATTCAAACTGCAGCACGTCGTATTTTAAAGACAATATGAAGTTCAAAATGTAAACGAGCCGTTTGTTTGGACTAGACTTCCACTTCAATGTGCCTGGCGCACACTGGTGAACTTAGCACGAGCAGATGTCATTCGTGACAATTGTCACTGATACATGCATGTTCCTTAATCTGCGAGGATATCTCAAAGTTTAGGAATTTGTGAAGGTGACAGTGACACGTGTGCGTGCCAAGTTCATCAGTGTGCGCCAGGCTTTAGCGTGATATATACATGGACGTAGGAAGCATCCAGAGATTGGGGGGGGGGGCTCTAGCTTCCAGGGGCACTTTTTGTTAATAAAAAGGGTAGCTAAAAATATGTATTAGGACGGTTTGATTACCAAAACAGCAAGTACACGACTAGTGTATATTTATGCTCTACAGAAAGATTTGGGCACCTGTAAGTGGGCGGGCATACGTAGGGAACAAAGAGGGTACTTTAGATTTTAAAATAGCATTTAAAGCTACATCAACATCTCCAAAAAGACATTTTTCATCACGAAAAGGGCACTTTTCGTCCCCTGAAAAATTTGAGGGGGGGGGGGCACGTACCCCATGGTTCCTACGCCCCTGAATATATATATCTATAGGCAATTATAACAAGTTATACTCTACTATGCCCCGACGTAACTGTCTTTAAATGAGATTCGACGGAAAGATTTGTTTCTTTTTTCATTTCTGCCAGCTTGAGTGCTTTCTTTATTGCTTCAAACAAACAATTCCCAGCGACATAATCATTATCAACCAAATTGACCAACATGTAGCTATCGTGAATAGTGTCGATAATCTCACGTGATTTTGATTCCTCGGGATATAACCTTGCCCATTGGTGTTTCCACAGAGCAAATGCTTCATCCTGAAAGTAGAAAAAATAAAATTATAACGTGAAGTAAAATGTCGTTTGCAAAGACGTTAGGTACAAATTTACACTAAGAAGATCCAAACTCGTGTAAGCCAGACCTACGCTAGTATGTAGTTTATAGACACAGCTTCTGTTGACTATATACATGCATGTTCCCCGTGTCATCAAAATACACGATACAAGACAACAGCAACAAATTGCATTTTCTCAAGATATATTTTCTCCACAACATAAAACAATGCAACCAAAATAACATCATACTATAGTCAGCTTGGGAAGATTTTTTATTAATCATATTTTCCCAGCAATACTGTTACTCAAACGGCTGGCTCTAAGTGATGTTGACCTAATAAGCATACTTTGGACGGAATGGACCAATTCTGTGGTATACTCGAGCCGTGATTATGTGAAAAATCAGGAAGTGAAATATGAAATATTGATTTTCGGTTTTTTGAGGCTTTTTATCGAAAGAAGTGAAATCGATCTAGGTCTATAGCAAAGATACAACATTAAACGTGTTTTTTTCAATAGACCAGGGAGCAAGATTAATTGAATAAAATCGACTTTTGTCATTCGGAAGAAGTTTGATTTGAATGATATTTAAGCATCATTTTGAAAACGTATAATGTTAATAAGATAGGTAACATACATGTGAGGAGAACGCTTTGAAAGTAGTTTGAGATGTAGAATTGTGAGTTTCAGAGTTTGTGTTTTAGTTTTTACGTGAATAAATTAGAAGTTGATCGGAAAAGAAGGGCTTCCTTACATGAAATACGGACAGAACACTGAATTCGGCATATTGATTTGGGTAAAACATATTCAATAGAGTGAAAATTATTTTAAACCTATATAAAAGCGTGCAAGCTTCGTCCAATTTATCGATCCCTGATTTGGCTGTTGCCAAAGGATAGGTTTAGCTATATCATATTACAAACTATAAAATTAGCTATAAATAAATAGCAAATTACATGCAGATTGCTGCAGACAATCCCAACAAACGTTTAAACTTTATTTTCATTATTTTTTATACGGACAATGTTTTTATTCTAACTGACATTTTATAAAACAATGGAATTTAATTCATTTTTGTAGCTTGTTTTAAAAAGTTACTTTAAAGATTCCAGAATCTTAAAACATGTCTTTTGTCCTTTTCACCTGCTTTTTTTAGTTTTCAAACCGTTGATGAGTTCAGGCACATACAAGTTCTGCCAGTGTTTTACAATCTACAAACCGAATAAAACGCTATATACCTAGCTTGCAGGCTTGAATATATTACCTCATATATCATCTTATATTTTATTTATTTACATATTAAGATCGACATGTAACCAAAATCATTGTGATTATGCTGGTAAATCAGGTAATTGGCTAACAGCATTTACAAATTGTGTTCAAATTTCACCAACATTGTGAAATCAACATAGTATTTATGCTCTGCAACAGACGACATCCAACAAGACATCCTTTTTTCAATTAAGACACTCCGACGTCATTCGACATTGAAGTTGGGAACCATCACAACTTTACAACATTCAACGTTATTTATTCCTAAAAATAAATGCTGCAGTGCAGCTTGTTACGACGAAATGTTGTCTTGTAAATATGGATATTCTTCATGAGATATTTCGCTGTGCGTTACACGAAGTATTTTCGTTTGCATGGGAAGTTTGTGAAAAATTTTGCATTATAGTACATGATATTTCGATAACACTGATTCTAAACCACAAAGCTCAGGAGTTACGAATAATACGATGGCAGCTTTTAAAGTATTTTTATACTGGTTTTTATTCTTCATAGGACTATATCAGTGACACGTCTAGCAGATCTAAAGTATATTTTAAATTGCACATGCTCTAATGAGATCATCTGCTTCTACAAAAAACCGCGTATCTATACGCGACATAACGATGAAATATAATATATGATTAGTAGATTAAAATTTATGGCTGATAAAGAGCATATAATTATATAGATTAATTAGCCTGAAGCAGTCTAAGACTTGCTGTATCAATGACACGAGTGACGTTACCGCATGTTATATATAAAGTGTAAAAAAGACAGCTTTAATGGACATATGCATCGACAGATTTTTGAAATTCATAACATGCAGTCCTTTAAGTTTCAGAAATACTTTACAAGAGTATAGAACACCCTTCTTTTAGCGACTATTATGTTACGATTATTGGAGAAAATGTTATTAGATTTGGGTACGGAAAACATTTTTCGGCATGACTTATGTAATATTTTATCAATTTAGCGAAAAAGGAAGGCGAAAATGTAGTGAAAGATTTTCATTTCAAGTGAAGTGATGTGGTGCATGATGATTGCAATGCTATGTGTCATGCGAATATAAGCAACACTTTAGCGATTACAACTCTTATAATAAGACCCAAATATATAAGATAATATACAGTAATAATGTAATATATAACAATATTTTACTTGCGCTTCTTTTTTAATATTACATTATATTAAGGACATTAAAAAATAAACTTCCCGCTTTGCTTGACAGCTCTCGGACTAGTTGCTTCTAGAACTAGTTGTTCTTTTGGTTTTGTATATAATGGATTTAAATTCGGAATTTATATTTTACCTCATGAAGTATAAATCAAACCAATACTACACCCGCTGGACACTACAGGGAAGGGATCGCATGCATGCAATCAATCACCTTATAACCAATCCAGGAAGATATTTCTACTCGAGGGAAACAAGATGTCAGCATTTCAGCTGAAACACTGTGAGCGAGCGAGCTTTCAAAACCAACCTCAAAAATACCTGACGAATGACGATAAAAGCAATAATCTCTTTAACTCATATTACCTTCCAGATCTGGAAACTAACAGGATCAACAACAGTGGGTTGAATAATCTCTTTGCCAGGAAATACTCCCCAAGTGACAGCAACAGGGGAAGCCAACTCTTCACTGATTATGTCAATCTCCCCCTACAAACATTAAAATGGACCAAAAAGAGAGTGAGCAGAGTTATATAGTTATATTCCAGAGGCGATACTGAAGAAAAATAATAAAACCAACCAACAAACACCGGATGTAAAAATTTATATAAATCGCAAAAGAAGATAAATGAATAAATCAAAACATATTTCTTGCAAAGATGACAAAAAAACTTATAGAATTGCAACTTCATCGTGACCTATACTCACGAGAAATGTTATAGCGCAATTCAGCAGGAATGGTAGTTCAAGTCAGCAGGAATGTTACAATAGCCCAATTCAACAGGAATTTTAGTTGAAGTCAGCAAGAATGTTAGCGCAATTAAGCAGGAATTTTAGTTCAAGTCAGTAGGAATGTTAGCGTAAGTGAGCAGGAATGTTGTTAGTTCAAATCAACAGGAATATTGGCGCAATTCAGCAAGAGTGTTACTTGCGTGCAAGAGTGTAAGTCAGTAGGAATGTTAGTCCAAGTCAGTAGGAATGTTAGCTCAAATCAGCAGGAATGTTAGTTCAAGTGATACCTCGACTCGCAATCACCATTATTAACATTCCTTTGGACAAGAAAGTTGATACACTTCCCTGACGATACTCCATGATGGTCCCCCCAAAATATGGTCTTTTTGAATATTTTAGTAAATAAAACGGCTAAATTCAAAGCCGTTACAGACAGTGTAGACCATCGAGAAAATCAAGATATTATGAGACCTTTTATCGTGTTAATTATTAATAAATTTCTCACTTTATGATCAACAACATGATAACTGACACCAGGATAGTCCATTTCTAAAACTTCCAATAACTTGTCAACAACTTCCTTTCTCGTGAAGAACTCCAAATACGCCTAAAATAGAATTTAAATGCAGCTCATTCAATGTTTCCTTGTATAGTCTTAAACGTTGAGCTCTGAAGGCGGAATGTTTTTGCTTATTTGTACATATAAGGCAATATTGAGAACCCCAACGTACACACACTGTATACTGTACAAAGGCATGTTGCTTAATCATTATTGTGATCAGCTATATTATTAAAACTCGCATAGAATTACATAAATGATACGTTTGTATTTACTTTTTGCTACCTTTTGATAAACGTATCCACCAGCTCCTCCCCAACCGAAAACTGGATCAGTTGACTTGGCAGCATTAGCATGTGGTTGACTGTTAATAGTCAACACTCCACTACGATTCACCTCCACAAGATCATCTGAAACCTCTGACGTCTCAGGTGCCAAATCATCTTCATTCCAGGGAAGCATGGTTACCTAAAGAACAACGAAATTATTGGAGATGCGGATTTAAACGGCTGAATTATCAAAAACCATCAAAACCGTTTATGTCAAATCATTCTGTGATGAAGAGTTGATGAATAATAGTTCGATAGACATACAGACAGAATGACAGACACAAACAGATATACTGATAGAATGACAGACACAAACAGATATACAGATAGAATGACAGACACAGGTAAACAGACACAGATAAATAGACATAAAGATAGAATGACAGACACAGATAAACAGACATACAGATAGAATGACAGACACAGATAAACAGACATGCATACAGATAGAATGAAAGCTACATACAAACAGACATGCATACAGATAGAATGACAGACAGAGATAAACAGACATCAGGTACAGATAGAATGACAGACACAAACACAGACAAAGAGATAAAATGACAGGCACAGACAAACAGACATACAGATAGAATGACAGACACAGACACGGACGGATGGAATAACAGACAGATACCTTTGATCCGTTGACATTCTTCTCTCCACTGATATAACAGACAAAGACATCATAAACATCTTGAACAGAACTCAACTCTTCACCCCACATTTTTAACAAGGTCTCCTTCTTCGTTCTGTTTCGCAAATAAAACAAATGGTAATCACTGAGATCACCAAACGATGCCGCAGCCGAGTCTCCCCATCGACTGTTCGGAAACTCGTCCCATTCGGACGTGCGATGTACATAACTCTTTGTTCGCGATGCCCAAAATATTGGACGAACTTCTTCCTTGATTCGCTTCACGTTCGCTGAAGGTTTCCAAGGTAACGAACGTGCGTACAGTGGCTCAAGTGACCACAATTTGGTCTGCTTCAAAATTTCAGTCGTTGCAACCTATAAGTATACAATCTTAGGTTTAATTGAACCCCGACCATGCAGGATGACTGCGACAAATTAAAACTACAAATCGTTTCCTGACAATAATTAACTGTATTTAAAAATATTTTTTATCACTAGCCATTTTTTCATATCAGAAATATCTTTAAATATTTATAGTCGTTTTTATTTCAGTTGGTCCAACATAATTCTAAAAATCATTACCACTGTAAATAGTTTAAACACTGCAGAATCTTCAGTTATTTGTTTGCCCTATTACAAGATAATTTTGTTCTTGGAAGGGGCTCAGAGTTTTCCAAATCAACAACAGCCAAGGCCTTCGACACCCGGGGCCCATTGTATCAAGCCCGTTTAGCTTAAACGGTGGAAAAGTCAAAAATTAAATAACACTCTTATATACATCTCACTTGAATGAGTCAACTTGAATATCATGCACTGAATATGTAGTTGTTAACAGTATCTTTTGTATTAAGGTTAAAAACATTTAGTTTGCTTGTTGAATAAAACGATAGACTTATTTTCTATTTTAAACTCAACCACCGTTTACGCTAATCCCTGACTATTACCAACATACTTCAGCTTCATATTTTGGGTACTAAAAAGAACTATATATCAAGTACTCGTAAAGACAATAATGATGCTGAATCGCTATTGTGAAATACCTCGCGGTTCAAAGTATAGAAGTGGATCCCAGGTACAAGCCCACTAGAGAAAAGTTCGTTGACCATTTTAATGGTATAGTCTACACCATATGTACGGATAGCCAAATCATCGTCTTTGATTGGTTGGATTGCTTCAAGAATTTCCTTTGGTATATCGAGTTTCGATAGTTTAACTAGATGTCGCAGAGAATCGTAACTCTAAAAGATCCGTTAGAATATTGAAGTACATATATAGATACGGCATATTTGTAGCGACTTTATAAGCGACTTTATAAAAAAAGTTAGCTCAATGGGAGAAAAACGAGCCGGGAAAGAATCATCTAAAACTGTCTACAATAAAAGCAATGATTCTTGTGGGTAAGTAAATCAATCCATTAGTTTTTAATCCACGAATTTTAGTGAGTCAAACAAACCTGAATAGGCATGACTCCAGGTATGATAGGTACATCAATACCAATCTCACGACAATCTTCAACAAACTTAAGAAATGTTTTGGCTTCAAAGAAAAGCTGGGTAATGATAAAGTCCGCACCGGCGTCAACTTTTTCCTTTAAATGTGTCAAATCTTCCTCGTAACTATTACAGTCAGGATGGCCTGTCGGGTAACCTGGAAAATATTTCACTTTTTTAGATATTGCAACGAGGCCGCCCAGAGCGAGACCCCACTTGGGTCTACTTGGATGTACCTTAGGTGTAAAATACTGATCTAAATAAGAAACAAACGTGAACTGAACTCGTCAGTTGTAGAAATACGACGTGTATTTGTCGGAAAACAAGCACTGTATGTCGTACTGGCACTAAATTCTAGGCGTTATTTACAAAATAATTTATTCCTACTATTACTTTTTCATATCTTTCTTTGATGTTGAAATGTTTGAAGTAACATTAGCAACTTGCCAGTCTACGAGCCTCATAAATAGCCTGAATGGCCTACTAGACCCCTACGCAGACGTGTATTTTAAATGTTTTGTTATATCCCACTTCGTGCTTACTTCATACGAAAGAAAGCCTGCCCCCTCCCCTGTGTTAATCAAATTGGTTCTAAATCATTGCTAACCTGCGACACAAATCGTAAATGAATCACCGAACTCTTGTCTGATGTGTTTCACCAGGTCAGCAGCGTATACCAAATTCTCATCCACCACTTCAAAATCTTCACCATGAGGGGGATCTTTATTCGAAAAGAAAAAATTCAGAAAAGCGCAACTACGGATTGCTATGATTATAGACTGTGTACAGGTTTTGCTATTGTTTGAGAAATATTATAAAAACATCACAATCAAATTTGAAGTATTGTGTATATTGGTAATTTTCTCTCAAACACATCCACACGCGCTAACTGTCAGAGTTTTGCAATATCGACTGGTACGAATACTGACCAGAATATTCGCAATGTCAAATGCATTGGGGATTTGAGCCTCTCTGCTCTTGATGTTGATGTTCTTTCTATGAGACACACTGTGTGTAGAATTCTTCGTTTCTGTCAATTTAAATCACTCGGGCGAACCTGTCTCGATGAAATTAAAGGGTCTTCCTTTCGAGAGGAAATGATACACATTTCAAATTCACGCACAGAACAATTGAGAAAAATGTGTCAAAAACCCTCTGGCAGGAATCAGACCGAAGGAGGGACAGTCGACATTTTTTTTTCATGATCTGTTCCTGGATTCAATTTGAAACGTGTATGATTTCCACTGGATGATAAAACAACCACTCAGCGCACCTCCTCTCAAAGCAAGAATATTTCTTATGCCCATTGATTTCGCTTTGTATAAATGCTTCGTAATAGTTTCCCTCGTTTCATTCGCACAGGTAATATGCAACATAATCTCCACACCACAGTAGTTCAATGCAGCACCAGCAATTTGCATTGAGCTTGTCTCCTTATCACCGCCTGGGTCACCAGCGGCATGCCACGTAATGTCACAAAATAATGGAGAGCTTGCCGAAAACCTAGTAACAGAAAATAGTCTCGGAAAAAAGGTAAATAAAACTCGCATGGCATACCACAATATCATGCGGCACTTATCTTTACATCATTAGAGATTTGCTGGACGTGATGTAAAATCTAACATTTTTATGAGAATAATAGGATGAACAGTAATAATATAACAATAACAATTTTTTTCTTATTTTGTGCGAATATCTATAATAATAATAATCAAACGCGCATTACAATATACTTATACAATAATAATATTATAAGAATTAAGCTAAAATATTCAATTTACCTAGTTTATACATTAAAAATAAATTTAGAAAAATAGAGAACATGCGTTAAATTTATCTACTGAAAAGCTATCTTGAATATATAATATTATAATATTATACGGAAATAAAGAAATCATTTGCACTGCAAACAAAAAAGGATGAATTCATATTAGAGTTTATTTGATTTCAAATCGTTTAGAATTTCTATGTTTTTCATCCCTCAATGGATCGCTGGTTCATCCGGAAGTTCCTCTCGATTACTGGTCGTTAATGGCTGCTGAAAATTACTTTAGACAAATCTCGAGGCGTATCACCTCACCGAGAGTGATACTTGCCATACAATATCGTTAAGAAACCATGTATGTTACGTTCATTTCGTATTAATGTGTTTTTTATCTGAATTTTTTTATGCATGCATCCATGCAATAATGAAAATTTATACAGGAGTACAAGAGTTCGTTTTCTCAATTAACAACCTAAAATTTTCGTTACCTACTTGCAACAAACTCGGTCGCCGGCGACGACCATGCACACCACACGGGAGGTGGTGAATATAGAGGCAGGCGGTGTGAACTCTATCTTTGGGAGTGTATTTTGGCTTTGTTCCGCACATTGTTTTATAAAACAAAAGCAATCACCATTTTGTTTTTAAACACGTCAGGGTTACAGGTTTAGACCGAGGTTTAAGTTTAGAGCTATGGTATCTCAATATACTAGAGGTTTAAAGGGTCTTAATTTCGAGTGGTATTATACACACTTCAACTTCAAGCCAGGAACAGTTGATGGAAAAATGAGTCAACTATAGGTCTTCCGGCAGGAATCGAACCTACGCTTTTGCGATGCCGCTGCAATGCTCTTGCCACTTCCTGCCGGAGGACCTATATATAGTTGACTCATTTTTCCTGGCTTGAAGTTGAAGTGTGTATAATACCACTCGAAATTAAGACCCTTTAAACCTCTAGAATATTCCTGCATCGAGTGAAGTGCCAAAAATCATAATTGATTTGCATCTCAATATAGTTTAAAGTTCACATATATCACCATTCAAAACGTTGCCAAGCAATGCAAAAGGGATTTTGCTTTTCGACATTGTTTATTAGAGATAATCCTTCACTCAATCGAGTCTAATATTTTCTTGGAGTTTATAAAATAAAAGAGAAATGATTTCCAAAAAAAATAAGTAACTGTATAGATCCCAGGCTCCCAGAAAATATCATTGCAAAGTTTAGTTGCGAGATATTTTAAAATGCGGGAAATATAGCGTGGCAAAGTTTGCAAATTTTTATACTTTTTTAAGACATACGGAAATTGTTTTGACGTGATTGCATTTCCTTGCATAGATAAACAGTAGTCTATAATGCAAAAGGTCTATTGCACTATCATTTGAACTGTCATATTAGTTTAACCGTACTTTTCTAGTTTTCCAATCAAGTTTGCCGCCCCGGCTGGCGTTCTTGGCGGGAAAAATTCCAGCGAGAAGAATTTCTTCTCTAATCCCATACTTTGTTTGATTTTCTCGATGAGAGAGAGTGGTGTCGATGTTCCTGACGACGGCGAGGGACATTTTCTCTTCGTCAGGACACCACTCTCGAATGAGTCTTGTACCATCATTTAGAAAACTCTACAAAGAAAACCAAAATGATCAATAACTACCTCTGATAAATACTATAGATGTGACTTTAAGATAATATACCGCGCTGTTTCATTGCCGCAAATTCATAGTTTGCTTTTTGATTCTTCGATGTCGGCTTTTCCTATCATTGCGAAGCAGATTTTGCCAAGCGTCGGATTGTTCACCCGCCAATAAGGAACGTGAGCTTGGTTTAGACCTTCGTGAGACAGTCTAAATGAATGGTTGTTGTGATAGTAATTCCTGCTCAGTACGAAAGGAACAGCAGATTCAGACAATTGGCTCATGCACTTGCCTGAAAAGACAATGGTGCGAAGCTACCATCTGTTGGATTATGATTGAACGCTCTAAATGAGAATCCGTGCTAGAACAAAACGCTGTGTTTTCTTAGGAAGTCGCATTTAATCAATTCTTCGACTGGAATTTCCGTTTATTACTCAGTGAACTGCTAACGCGTAAAAATAAAGATGAAATTATGTAGACATAGCATGTAGCGTGCATCAGTGCTATACATTGGGATGCAGGCAATTAATGATTTTTTATTGCAGAAAGCCAACATAAAGTTGATACCTGCACAAAGCCAGCGTTAGGACGACCTATTCACCAAGACTGATCGTGAACTCATACGTTATATTTGACGAATTAGTTTTTATCTCAGGCAAATCCGGCTCTTATAAAGCCTTGGCTTAAGTCTATAATCCCAGATTATTACGGAATATAAAACAGTACGGTCAAATTTTAAATCCTAATTAGCTTTGGGGCATACTGAAATATGTCCTAAACACGAAATACTACT
Organism: Dendronephthya gigantea; assembly: GCF_004324835.1. Taxonomy (NCBI): domain Eukaryota; kingdom Metazoa; phylum Cnidaria; class Anthozoa; order Malacalcyonacea; family Nephtheidae; genus Dendronephthya; species Dendronephthya gigantea. Next base: position 273,306 of record NW_021163167.1, on the reverse strand, counting down.
GGAAAGTTCTCTTTCAAACTGAAAAACTTATAGCTAAAAAAATTTTTGGTTAAGAATGATAAATTATGTTTGTATACATAGATAAGCAATTTCAAGGCTAAATAAAGTACTCAATTCTATAATTTTACACCTCAGTCACACACGTGTTATTTAAGTTTTAACAAATTAACACATTCGTGTTTGCGTGGGATGTTATCCAAAGTTTTGATCTTTACTCAACCGCGTGTTCATAATGCGATAACTTGAAGTAATACACACGTGTGTGTGGGACTTAATTCACATTAGGCATTACTCTGCTTTACATACTCTAGTATGGCAAAAGAGGAAGTTACTAACAGGAGAGTTATAACCGAAAAGTAGTTTAGACCACGCCTAAACATCGTCCTCTGTTCACAACGGCGCGCCCATTTTTCCCAATGAGAATTACTCCGTATGAAGGTCATAGAGAGGGTTCAGTACCATTTGCAATAACTTTGTGTTCACAAATATGTTTATGAAGAGAGTTGTTTCCAAAAACCTCCAACTTTTGTAACTTCAGCCTTCAGGGGCAGATAAATTATAGATACATTTTATTCCTGTCAACTTTGACACTACAATTTTATTGCAAAAACGTTACAGACTTTCCAAAACTGACATCATCACTCTCTTTATAGTCACAATTGTGAATGCATGCTAGAACATTTTAGAAATTTTCTGTGACTCTCTGAAATTTTTATACTGTTAAAAAGAGAGTTACTTATGTTAGAGATAGGAATCATCAGCAGAGTTGAAATTAGGCATGGTCATTGGGAAAAGAGGTGTGGTTTGGACCAGGCCAAAATTTAAATCTCCAAAATCATAACTCTCTAAAGTAAGTCTTCGCTTTATAACTCTCCATTTGGCTGGCTATGCTAAGACTATGAGGAACATTTAACCCATTAAACAAAAATACTTCACCCTGAATGTAGCACCCAGGTATTATTCAGTATAGTATATAGTATAAAATTCAGAATAGTATATAGTATTGACATGGCTTCAAATAACAAGTCAATGCCAAAGGCAATATATTTATGGATGGATTTGTCTTCCATATCTCTTCTGACAATCCTAATGGATTTTGTGCAGTTCCCCACTGATCAAATACCCTGCTTAATAGTACAATGTGTTAAATCTCAAGCTCATTGTCAGATGTAATGGTATATTGTTACAGTGTTCACAAATGAGTCAAATATAAGGGTTCAATGGTTCTCCTTTAGACTACAGCACTTAAGGATTTGTAGAGTCCTTAAGTGCTGTAAAAAAATTGTTGCATGGCTGCTTCTTGTCAAAATAAAGTAAAGTGGGATCTTTTTTAAATGAAATTTAAGCTGTGTAACATGCATGTTTTTGTTCCTATATAACAAAACACTTAATGTAAGCTACCTCGGGAAATAGTGAGTTTTGTTTTCCCTTGAGACCCTTGGGAAAACAAAACTCGCTATTTCTCTTGAAGCATACATTAAGTGTATAATATCATGGTAAGTGTACCGGTATTAAGTGTATTCTATTTGGTCACAAACAGGATGAGAATGAAACAATAATTTGCTATGTTCGTCTAATATTGAGTCTAAAGTCTAGAATAAAGCCAGAAATTTTTTAAACTGATATGATTTCTGTGATAATTAACTAATACAACACATACAAACATATATCATATGCTAGTTCACTAACCCCTTGGCCTAAAAAATAAAGTAAAGCCCCCATTTTATGAATATAAATTAATACTCATCTTATGATACAAAAATCAATGAAAAATTGAAGATGTCGTTGGAGGAAGGGTACCTAGACCTTCAAACAAGCATATATTGAATGTAGATGTAAGATTACATCAGCCATTATGATTGGATATGACAGCAGTGATGTCTGACATAAATTACCAATAATGATTAAAAAAAACGCGGTGTTAATATGCCTTTTGTTTGCTTCCAGACCAGATTAGGCAGGCCAGATGGGTCGGAAAAGCACGCAGATGCAAAGTAACGCATGGACATGGTTGTATCCGAATGTGAAATATTCAAATAACTATTGTTTCATCACAATCAATGTGAATTGCGTTAGCCGTATTAAAATCTGTATAGCCGTATTAGAGCTCTTGGCAGTGCTCTACAATAATCTTCCAGAAAGGTACAGGCCCCTGTCTTTGAGTATTTTTTTTATTCGCCAAATATATATATAAAATTGCAATCGAAATCAAACCTCGAAATTCTATTCAATAATCAAACCGGTTTGAACCTGTTGTCAGACAACTTGATACTCCGTTATACAAATATATATTATAATAGTATCAGGAAAGATTTAATATAACACGCGATATCTACTTACATCTTACATAACATTCTTTTAGATTTAAACAGAGCTTTCCACCTCAACTTTTGCACTTTAACCTTGAGTAATTCTGTACGTGACTGCAGCAGTTCGTGGTTCAGTGCTATGCCAGTATGCCTGCCATGGTACACGTGTTCGCAATTGTTTCATCAGTGTTCCATGTGATAGTGTTACGACCTGGGAAAATTACTGGCACGATTTGCTGGTTAAATAAGCTTGAAGTTTAACTTCAGAATTATCTTTGTCTTAAAAGCCTATGATTTCTTTCATTAAAAATCATCCAAAGAAGTCACGATATTTCTATATAAATACTATGGATTTTTTAAAGTTATTCATTCATTACGATTGAGCCCGTGATTCAAAACAAAGCTCAGGAAAAAGTCAGAGGAGAAAAGTAAATAAATGTAGTTACAATCCGAAACGTCATGTAAGCAACAATGTTGCAATCATCTGTTCTGCATAAATTATTCGGTTTGCTTCGGCACATGATTGTACTGTGATTGTACATTTTTGAAGATTTCTCCTTTGTTCGAATTGTTTCATTATGCTTTTGAATACGATTCTCGTTTTTGCGACATTTTTCACGACTATTCGAGCTGATACCCCTGCAAATTGCACATTTGAAGATGTTCAGGGCACGTGGACGTTTTATATCGGTGAAAATGGCCACGATAATACATTGAACTGTAATACAAGTTGGAAAGCTGTCACCCAACTGCGCGTTCACTTACTGTTTCCAGACATCGCCTTAGATGATGACTATAACAAAGGATTCTGGACAATGATATATAATCAAGGCTTTGAAGTTGTCATAAATGGCACCAAATTTTTCGCTTTTTCAAAATATGTTGCATCGGGAAGTAAGGTTACGAGTTATTGCGACCAAACAATGCCAGGTTGGTCACATGATGCGCAAGATGTTAGCAAGAACTGGGCATGTTTTTATGGTAAGTTCAAGTAAAGTCATAGGCAGCCTAAAAGTAAGCATGAGCCATCAATGTTTAGCATGCTTATTTTCGGACAGCCTGATGATGGCAAATGATAGCATGTGTAACGTTAACCTATACTTCAACCCAATTTTTACTCTAGGAAATCATGATCGAGACTGTCAATTTATTTTAGACAGGATATATTGTCATCATACAATACAAGGTCACCTAATGGTTGGTGTTAGGTTTAAATAGCATTTTACTGTTACCCCCACTTGTAAGTAAACTAGATTTCCAACCTTGTGGTACTCTTAATGACAACAGTTTTTCAATGTTGTTAGGGTCTGGGTGAATCATTTTGGGCCAAATTGTGTTAACATATTGTTTGGTCCTGAATTATTTTCTTAGGTTTCATCCATACTAACCTGTATGTGTTGATTTCCAATTTATTTCTTATCTTGCACAGTCTTATCTCGCAATATTTTTTGTTGATTTACAGGAAAAAAGATAAATTCCATTCAAGCTCCAAAAGTTAGCAACATGGCATTCCTGAGTTCATCTAAATATGACAAACCATACCGACTAAACAATGACTTCATTGTAGCCATCATTGAGAAACAAAATCATTGGTTTCCCACGGTGTATAGGGAGTATGAAAAACTTACACTGCGAGAAATGATGTATAAAGCTGGAGGACCAAAGAAGTTCCAATCACCTCCTCCAAGGTACAGTAGTAATTGATGGTGTTGGTGTGCATCTTACATACAGTCTATCCTGTATGGCAAAATACTTCTCCCAAAAGTATACTACACTGGATGTTACTTTAAGTAGCGATAGGAAGTTGTATATATAGCAATAAATGTACTAAACCTACATAGGCAAAAACTCTGAGCCTATAGTTTATCAACATGCAACAATGTTGTGCTGCCATTATTGTTCACACTTGTCAACAACATTGAACAATGATGTTGAAAATGAATCAGGTGTAACAATATTGTTCAATGTTGATAACAACTCCAATGTTGATGACAACTCTGAACAATGTGGTCAGTAAAACATTGCTCCATCCTGGTCATATCAATATTGCATCAACCTGATCATTTTTAGGCATGTAGGTTATTTTTCTTTAATCCCTATAAATGTACAGTTGATTCAATGAAGTTGTTCTTCAAAGCCTTAAATTATGACTTAGGTTACTTTTATTATTATGGCTATTATTTGGCTACTATATTTTCATTATTTTAGCTACTATATGGCTATTACTTTTGGCAGTTATTTTGGCTGCTTTTATTAATAATTTTTTTTTATTATTTTATTATTTTTTATTGTTTTTGCTACTCTTATTATTTAGCTATTTTCATTATTTATTAACCTACTATTATTGTGGTTACTTTCCAAGGCTGTTCCAAAACACATTTGCCTCATCATTTCTTTGTTTAGACCCGTCAAAAAAGAAGACCTTGAGGCCGCTGATAAACTACCAACTTCTTTTGACTGGCGGGATGTAAATGGCGTAAACTACGTCAGTCCTATACGAAATCAGTTGCAATGTGGCAGTTGTTATGCGTTTTCTACCATGGGAATGTTTGAAGCCCGGTCACGTATTAGCTCTAATCTCACCACTGGTTACATTTTGTCCACCCAAGATATCGTCAGCTGTTCTGAGTACTCTCAAGGATGTGAAGGAGGTGACGCGTAATTTTTTTCATAACCTGTGCTGGGTTTTTAAAAGCCGATTAGCTTTATAGGTACTGAGCCTCCTAGAAACATTTGAAGTTAAGCAAATTTCTATCGAATTCTACTAAAATGCGGGCAAATTTTCGCATAAATCGGCAATTTGCGCTGACCTAATTCCAAAAACTTTTCCTGAAATCGTTCGTCTACCGCTTCAAAATTTTCCTTCCCATGGGGTCATACTAATTACCGACAAGAACCGACAAAAACCGACAAGAAGCTGAGAAACACCGACAAGAAGCAGAGTAATTAGTATGACCGTGAAAATTTTCCTTCCCATGCCCATGGTTTAATTTTGGATTAGTACAGATCTTCAAATATAAAACTTTTGGAATTGAATCCTCAACTCAGTCTTTAGGGCACATGAGCCTGGTTACCGAGATTTAAAAAATTAACTTTAAAGTATTGAAAAATGTCTTTTTGAAACAGAACAATCGCATACTATTGTGAGTATGATTACACGACTACCAAAATCGAGTTATTTACACATTTCAATACCTTAAAGTCCATTTTACGCCAAGTTCGATCTCGGTAGTCAGGCTCATGTGAACAGCCCCTAAGTAAAGCGCAAAAGTGTCTTTATAAATCAAAGTGGAACTACAATTCCTATGGTGGAAGGCTAAACGAGAAAATCATTATATTTTTAAGGTTTTCCTTATCTCATCAGTAAATATGGTATTGACTTTGGTTTGGTTGAAGAATCTTGCTATCCTTATGAAGGAAAAGACAGCAAGTGTACCGAATCATCCTCATGTGCTCGTCATTATGGCAATAACGACTATCACTACGTTGGCGGCTTCTATGGCGCCTGCAATGAGCCGTTAATGCGGTTAGAACTCGTAAAAAACGGGCCTTTTTCCGTAAGTTTTGAAGTGACCTCCGATTTTATGCACTACAAAAGTGGCATATATGTCAATCCAGGTAAGTAGACGGATGAAAAAATCTTCTATCGCGAGTGCGGGCTGTCACAGTTACTATTAGGGATCTAATAGAAGATGCACAAATCTACGTACGTATAGAGGTGACATGAAATCAGCCGGTAGCGTTAGAAAACGAAGTTTTTATTAGTTTTACGTGCAGCACTGACCTTGATCACCAAAAGGAGTCCATAATTTTTATTCCTCTCCTTATATGTCACTATAAAGAACAAGAAGCAGTATATATTATTTAGTAAATGACATATAATCAGGCATACACTACACGGATTAAACTATAAGACATTTAGAAACTGTGAAAATGACGACAGTATTACTTCACGTCCACGTCGTATAGATTTGGTGTATTTTAAGGTCCCTGTGATTAATTGATGTAGTTCACCCCCTGAAGTCTTCATGTCGACGCTTAAATTGCTTGAACTGGTGAAGTTGTGATACACGGCAAAAATTGATCAGGTTGTAGCAGCAGGAGTGAACAATGTTGTGCGTGTGCTTCATCCTGTGAGCAGTGTTGTTTGCACTGTTGTCGAACCATCAACTACTTGCTTACGCTGTTGAAACTTGTTGTCATACTTGTAATCATACCACCTGATTGTCATGTAACATGTCATACAAAGCCTCTTAAAAGCCACGTTTGAAATAGTTCCATCAATCAAATAAGTGTTCACTGAACTCCATTTTTGTTTCATATTTGCCGCTTATTCTTACTCAAACTGCGAAGATTCACCAATACAATGTGGTATTCCCATAGCCATGTTTCGGAAAAGCAGTTCTAAATAATCTTCTGTGATATCTGTGATATACCGTTGGCGGACAAGCGCGTTCTTAATTCGTCAACTACATGGTAAAGTTGTTGGTAAAAAAGACATGATTTGCCCCCAAAATATGTCATATCGCAGATTTTTTATTATATGGTCTATAAACTATACGTAAACCGCGCGCTATTATAAATGTCTATTTTCACTACTTTGAGTTTTGATTTCTTAAAGCTAATTCATATAGGAATGTTTGTGTATTTGTATTAATGGTGTTTTATATTATATATCTGCAGGTTTGAAAGATAAATTTAATCCATTTGAAATCACCAACCACGCTGTCGTTGTAGTTGGCTATGGCGTCGATGAAAAATCTGGAATGAAATACTGGATTGTTAAGAACAGCTGGGGTACTGGATGGGGAGAAGATGGATATTTTAGGATTCGACGTGGTACAGACGAATTGTCAATCGAGAGTATTGGAGTAGCAGTTACTGTTGCGAAAGATTTTTGAGCTCATTTTTCTTTGAAAACATTTTACTACGAAATCAATTCTTCATAATTTTATATTAACAATAGCAATGAGTGGGTGTAAGTCATTTACGTGCAGTGTGTGTGGTTGTCTTTGCCAATCAAATTTAGCAGCATGCATATAGCGATAAATCATTTGATGAACAATGTGTGTATTATAAACTGAAATATATGTTAGCTAAATATCCAAGGTCTAAAACGAACGAAAACTATTAAAATCAATCATTCTCAAAGTTCGAATGCAATGTTTGCGAAATGAAAAGATATTGTAAGCAGATTTTGCATAAACGACAAAATGGAATCTAGAGTAATGTAATAGTAGCATTCCGTTTTCATACCATCCGTTTTCATATCGTGTGAACGCAACCCTGGAAAAAAGTTTAATATACGTAACTTTTCTCTTTTTTCATTTATGGAATCCAACTTTGCATGATTTAAAGCTTCGTTATACGTCGACTCAGGGTGAATAATCCGTAATGCTCGTTTCCTCCCTATTTTTAAACGCAACAAACATATTTTTATATCGTTAAATAAGGAAGAAAGATCCGGCTTCAATATCTTTCAAAATAGAACGGAATTTAGGCCCTACTTGTACCCGGCGAATCGAGCGGCCATAAAGTCAGAATTATCAAAAAAATTATAGCAAACTGAGCCGTTCAGTAATTTATACCGAGTTTCCTTTCGAGAATCATGACTATTTTGACGTTAAAAACCAACAAGTGTAGTTTCAAAATTCAAAACACCAAAAGAATTACTGTTTCTTCCATTATGACATATTGCCAGAAAAAGTTTCGCGTTCAAATTATCACGCAAATTTGGGCTGCGATAGCTTTATAGTTGAAAGGATACCTATATCTTCTTTTAATTTTAGTTTGGCCCAGAATGATGTAAGAAATTACAGCAGTGGAAACTTGCAACTATTGCTACTATTTCAGGCCCAAATTGACAATTTTCATGCCTACAAAACTTTATCCCATATTTTTTTGTATTTTGGAATATTTTGCAACCAAACTTTGCAATTTACTAATTTTAGAATAAAGATACACTTTTTGGGAAAGGAACACTTTTTGGTTATAACAAACTTGTTTAATAGGAAAACAGCGAGCTATCGACGATGAAATCAAGTCAACCTTTGAGGGATTGTTGGTATTTTTTTTTATTCGCCTATTTATTAATTACAAATTTTCATTTTGATTAAGACCCCTAGTTAAACCATACATAGATATATTACATCACATTTGAGGATCCTATTACAAAAATAAAAGAAAGTGCGTGACTTTGCTTCAAGTGAAGTGCGTATAATAAAGTTTTTTTGGTATAATATTGAGAGTAAATAGTATATGATTCTAATATTTATTAATATATTTTGTTTAAGGATAGTGTTTTTGATTGGTAAAAATTTTTCCGATATTTGTGTAATAATATCTCGAAACAAGTCTGATTTTTCGCTTCGCTGGTCCAAACCTCACAATCTGGGACTGTATATAATTTAATTTACATTTATTCAGGAATCAACACTTTGCAACAATTCACGCTCTAATACACAACTAACTTACAACAATGATTTTAACTTATATTTATAATAACAAAACAGGATGCTTTACCAAACAATGATGCATTTTCCTGGCGCATCTCCTACAGGATGTTTTTCTGTTGTTTTCGCTCCACAACAACCCACATTTGCGTCCGTTTACGTTATTGTGTGGGACATTGGTTTTGCTAGTACGTGCTACCTCAAAAACCCATTTCCTATGTAATATGATACTACACTATTAATATTTACATAACAATTCCTTTAACAATACATATACAATTTACAATCATAACACTATATATTTGCGCATACTATGTAAATGACTATTTACTTATGATTGGTGTACTCAACCATGAAATTGTTTCAAATTAACATCGCTTTTCAAAGGAAAAATGTCGGTAAAGCAAAATCCAAGTTTCTAAGTTTACTGTTTAATATAATCTAGTTATTTGTCTACGGTTTAAACCTGGTTTTCATTCCAGCATATATAGGCTCAAGCATTCGAGATAAAACATCCTGACTTAAATATATATAATAAAGACAAAGTAGGAACTATATATTTTTCTGAAATCTATTTTGTCTTGATTATTGGTTTTCATTAAGCTTGTGTTTTTGCTTATTTCGCGTGGTTGTGCCTGTGTTAATGCATGCGTTTCCTTGTTTTCACTTTTCAAAAGTTCTCTTCTTATGCCTATTTCGCTGATGAAAACCAGACATCAAAAAAGGATGTCAATATGAACATTAGAAATTGATCATTCAATAGAAATTAATATAATTACAAAGCCAAAGTGAATATAAAATATTCTGGCCTCTGATTGGTCGAGCGACTCGGGCTCAGATTATTACGCGATAATCGCCGTTAAGTCTAACAGCACCTCACTTCGTCTCCGTTTCCCAAATTTAAATCCATGAGGATATGAAAGTTATTCACTACTGTCGTAATGCAATCATTTTGTATCGATATTCTTTTTTTAACTTCATATCTCGATTTCCATATTTCTGTCCAAATTATATGCATGCACTGTTCACGTGTCCGTCATATCTAAATATAAATAGTTAATTGTCACTATACGACAACAAAAAAAATATCAATATATAATTATATGCAACATCTAGCAAACGACACAATTTTGAAATCTATTCTGTAAAACACTAGGAATCTAGTAATGGAAACCTTTTCAAATTTATATATTTGTCTGTTTAAGTTTAAGTAGTTTCCAAAACTGTAAACAATTAAAAAATTGGGAAACCACCTAAAATGCTATTAAACAGACTATGGAAACATATTCAAACATTTTTTGGTATATTTACTGTAATAAAATGAACGTCTATACTATTTGAAAATATATTCAATGTTCTCTAAAGTTACCTGGGAAGCTTTGTTCTTCTGTTGTAGCATGTTTGACTTTTCCGAGAAATGTCCATCGATCAAAAGCTTTTGTTTTCTTCAAGGAAAAGTCTACGTCCACAAGTAGGCTGAAGTTAGTAGCTACTTAGTTGGGTGACCACTTGCATGGGAATACTTCGTGTCGTAGACTTCTATTGGCAGGAAATAATTTTCATGTTCTCCTTAAGTTACCTGCGAAGATCTTCTTCGAAGATTTCCCAAAAAAATGTTCCTGCATCAATGTTCCAGCACTTGTCTTCTCTGAGCAATTGTCTACGTCCACGCGACTTGAAAAGCACCGGTACTTGTCTGATCATCTGGGAAGCTTTTGTTGCAGTTTGTTTTTACTTTCCCGAAAAATGTCTTTGGATCAAAAGCTCTTGTTCTTTTTGAGGAAATATCTACGTGCACACCACTTGAAATGCACCTACTGGATGTTAGTACTTGGATGTGTGACCATTTGTGAATACTTCGTGTCGTAGGCCTCTTTTGATTTATAGCCAGGAAATTATTCCAATGTTCTCATCAGAAGTTACCTGGGAAGCTTTCGTTATAGTTTGTTCGACTTTTCCGAGAAATATTTCTGAATCAAAAGCTATTGTTTCTCACAGCAAATGTCTACGATCAAAACACTTTGAAAGCACCGGTCCTCGTCTGAACACCGAAGTGAAAAAAAGTAAAGCAAGTTAGTAAATGAATTGGTCTCCACGTTAGAAAGTTCTTGTGGTGGGCTCTTTTTGATTTATTAGTATGAAATTATTCCAATGTTTTCATTAAGGCACCTGGGAAAGTTTTTATCCAGTTTGTTTGACTTTCCCCAGAAGTGTTCCTGGATCAAAACCTCTTTTTTCGCTGAGGAAATGTCTACGTCCACATACCACTTGGAAAGCACCGATTCTCACCTGATCACCGAAGATAAAACAAGTCGGGCGAAGTTACTTGGATGGGTGACCACTTGTGAATACTTCGTGTCGTGGGCCTCTTTTGATTTTATGTATAGAAAATACTCCAATGTTCTCATTAAGTTATCTGGGAAGCTTTTCCCGAGAAATTTTCTTGCATCAAAAGCTCTTGTTTTTTGTCAGGAAATGTCTACGTCTATACCACTTGAAAAGCACCGGTTCTCGTTTGATCATCGAAGTTAAAACAAGTTGGGCGGCCACCATGGGTGACCGCCTGAAAATATTTCTTGTCGTAGGCTTTTTTCATTTATTGTCAGGAAATTATTCCAACGTACTCATTAAGTTACCTGGGAAGCTTTTCTTGGAATTTTTTTGACTTTGCCAAGAAATGTTCCTGGATCAAAAGCTCTTGTTTTCTCTGAGGAAATGTCTACGTCCATACCACTTAGAAAGTCCGAAGATAAAACAGGTCGCACGAACTCAATAGTTTGATAGATGACCACATGGAAATATTTCGCGTCGTTGGCTTCTTTTGATTTATTCGAAGGAAATCATTTCAATGTTCTCATGAAGTGTTTCAGTTTCTCAACAAATGTTCCTTGATCCAAAGCTCTTGTTTTCTCTGATAAAATGTTTACGTCCACCATATCTCTTGGAAATTACTCCGAAATTAAAACAAGTCGGGCGAAGTTAGTACTTGGTTGGGTGACCACTTGAGAATGCTTCGTATCGTAGTCTTCTTTTCGTTTATTGGTAGGAAATCCTTTTCATGTTCTCACCAAGTTACCTGCGAAGATTTTGTTGCAGTTTGCTTAACTTCCCCGAGAAATGTTCCTGGACCAAAAGCTCTTGTTTTTCTGAGGAAATGACTACGTCCCTACCACTTGGATAGCACCGGTTCTCGTCTGATCGCCGAAGATAAAACAAGTCGGGCGAAGTTAGTACTTTCATGGGTGACCACTTGAGAGTATACTTCTTGTCGTAGGCCTCTTTTGATTTATTGGCAGGAAATTATTCCAGCTTACCCATTAAGTTACCTTTAAAGCTTTTGTTGCAGTTTGATTTTATTCGCAGGAAATCATTTCACTGTTCTCATTAAGTGTTTGATTTTCCCGACACATGTTCTTCGATCAAAGCTCTTGTTTTCTCTGATAAAATGTTTACGTCCATCATATCTCTTGGAAATTGCACCGAAATTAAAACAAGTCGGGCGAATTTAGAACTTGCATGGGTGACCACTTGTGTGAATACTTCGTGTCGTAGGCTTCTCTGGATATTTTGTATAGAAAATATTCTAATGTTCTAATAAGTTACCTGTAAAGTTTCGTTTCAGTTTGTTTATTTGACTTTCCCGAGAAATTTTCTTGGTTAAAAGCTCTTGTTTTCTCTCAGGAAATGTCTGCGTCTATAGCACTAGAAAAGCACCGGTTCTCGTCTGATCATCGAAGTTAAAACAAGGGGAATTGGGTACTTTTATGGGTGACCACTTGCGAATACTTCTCGTCGTAGGCTTTTTTTCATTTATTGGCAGGAAACCATTCTCATGTTCTCATCAAGTTAACAGCGAATATTTTGCTGCAGTTTACTTAACTTCCCCGAGAAATGTTCTTGGATCAAAAGCACCGGTTTTCGTCTGATCATCGAAGTTAAAAAAAGTTGGGCGAAGTTGGTACTTCCATGGGTGACCACCTGAGAATACTTCTTGCCGTAGGAAACATTCTCATGTTTTCATCAAATTACCTGCGAATATTTTGTTGCAGTTTTCTTAACTTCCCCGAACTAAAGCCTCTAAAAAGTTAGTACTTGCATGGGTGACTATTTGTAAATACTTCTTGTCGTAGACCAAAAGCTCTTGTTTTTCTGAGGAAATGACTACGTCCATACCAGTTGGATAGCACCGATTCTCGTCTCATGACCGGAGATAAAACAAGTCGGGCAAAGTTAGTCCTTGGATGGGTAACCACTTGTGAATACTTCATTTATTGGCAGGAATATATTCCAACGAACTCATTAAGTTACCTCGGAAGCTTTGGTTGCAGTTTGTTTTTACTTTCCCGAGAAAAGTCTCTGGATCAAAAGCTGTTGTTCTTTTTGAGGAAATGTCTACGTCCATACCACTTGAAAAGCATTGGTTCTCGCCCGATCATCGAAGTTAAAGCAAGCCGGCGAAGTTAGTACTTGTATGGGTGACCATTTGTGATTACCTCTTGTCGTAGGCCTCGTTTGATTTATTGGCAGGAAATTATCCAAACGTACTCCTTAAAGTTTCCTCGGAAGTTTTGTATGAATTTCCCGAGAAATGTTCCTTGATCAAAAGCACTTAATTTTTTTGAGAAAATTGTTAATGTCCACCATACCTTTTATATAAATTACACCGAAATTAAAACAAGTTGGGCCAAGTTAGTACTTGGATTGGTGACCACTTGGGAATACTTCGTGCCGTAGGCTTCTTTTCATTTATTGCATGGTAGGAAATCATTCTCATGTTCTCATCAAGTTACCTGTTGCAGTTTGCTTAACTTCCCCGAGAGATGTTCCAGGATTAAAAGCTCTTGTTTTCTCTGAGGAAATGTCTACGTCAATACCACTTGGATAGCACCGATTCTCGTGAGATCACCAAAGGCAAATCAAGTCGGGCAAAGTTAGAACTTGGATGGGAGACCACTTGTAAATACTTCAAGTCGTAGGCTTCATACGATTTTTTCTAAAGAAAATATTCCAATGTTCTCATTAAGTCACTTGCGAAGTTTCTTTTTCAGTTTGTTTGACTTTTCGGAGAAATTTTCTTGGGTCAGAAGCTCTTGTTTTCTCTTGGGAAATGTCTACGCCCATACCACTTGGAAAGCACCGATTCTCTTCTGATCATCGAAGTTAAAACAAGTTGGGCGAAGTTGCACCTTTCATGGGTGACCACTTGAGAATACTTCTTGTCGTAGACTTCTTTTCATTTATTGGCAGGAATTCATTCCCATGTTCTCACCAAGTTACCTGCGAAGATTTTGTTGCAGTTTGCTTAACTTCCCCGAGAAATGTTCTTGGATCTAAGCTCTTGTCATGTATGAGGAAATGTCTACGTCGATACCACTTGGAAAGCACCATTCTCGTCTGATTACCTAACATAAAACAAATCGGGCGAAGTTAGTACTTGGATGAGTGACCACATGTGCATGAATACTTCGTGTCGTATGGCTCTTTTGATTTTTTGTATAGAAAATATTCCAACGTTCCCATTGAGTTACCTGAGAAGCTTTTGTTTTAGTTTGTTTGACTTTCCCGAGATATTTTCTTGGACCAAAAGCTCTTGTTTTCTTTGAGGAAATGTCTACGTCCATACCAGTTAGATAGCACCGGTTCTCGTCGGATCAACGAAGTTAAAGCAAGTTGTGCAAGTTGGTATTTGCATGGGTGACCACCTTAGAATACTTCGTGTCGTAGACTTCATTTCATTCATTGAAAGGAAATTATTCCAACGTACTCGTTAAGTTACTTGGGAAGCTTTTCTTGCAGTTTGTTTTTACTTTTCCGAGAAATGTATCTGGATCAAAAGCTCTTGTTTTCTCTGAGGAAATGTCTACGTCCATACAACTTGGAAAGCACCGATTCTCGTCTGATTACCTAAGATAAAACAAATCGGGCGAAGTTAGTACTTGGATGGGTGACCACCAGTGGCGTAGCCAGCCTGACGATTTAGTCATGTTATGCAAATTTTATGTTATTATCATTATTCATTTCTTTAGAAATTAATTGTTTTCACAGTCAATGAACACCAAAATATTTGCATAGCGGGACAAATCGTCAGGCTGGCTACGCCACTGGTGACTACATGTCCATGAATACGTGTCGTATGGCTCTTTTGATTTTTTATATAGAAATATTCCAACATTCTCATTAAGTTACCTGAGAAGTTTTTGTTTTCGTGTGTTTGACTTGGGTCCATGGGTGACCACCTGCGAATACTTCTTGCGGTAGACTTCTTTTCATTTATTGGCAGGAGATTATACCAACGTACTGATTAAGTTACCTCGGAATCTTTGGTTGCAGTTTGTTTTTACTTTCCCGAGAAATGTCTCTGGATGAAAAGCTGTTGTTCTTTTTCAGGAAATTTCTACGTTCATACCACTTGGAAAACACCGGTTCTCGCCTGATCATCAAAATTAAAGCAAGTCGAGCGACGTCACTACTTGTATGGTATGGGTGACCATTTGTGAATACTTCTTGTCGTGGGCCTCTTTTGATTTATTGGCAGGAAATTATTCCAACGTACTCATTAAGTTTCATGGGAAGTTTTCTTGTAGTTTGTATGAATTTCCCGAGAAATGTTCCTTTATCAAAAGGTCTTGTTTTCTCTGAGAAAATGTGTACGTCCACCATATCTCTTGAAAATTACACCGAAATTAAAACTATAGTCGGGCCAAGTTAGTACTTGGATGGTAGTCTATAGACATGCAATTGTCTAGCATTTAGAAATCATGACTCTGAGTAGGTGGAACGTATAAGCCCTGAAAGGGTGACCGCTTGGGAATACTTCGTGTCGTGGGCTTCTTTTCATTTATTGGCAGGAAATCAATCTGATGTTCTCATCAAGTTACCTGCGAAGATTTTGTTGCAGTTTGTTAACTTCCCCGAGAAATGTTCCTGGATCAAAGCTTCGTGTGATCACCGAAGATAAAACAAGTCGGGCAAAGTTAGTACTTGGATGGGTGACCACTTGTGAATACTTCGTACCGTAGGCCCCTTTTGAATTTTTGTATAGAAATCATTCTCATGTTCTCATCAAGTTACCAGCGAATATTTTGTTGCAGTTTGCTTAACTTCCCCGAGAAATGTTCCTAGACCAAAAGCTCTTGTTTTCTCTTAGGAAATGTCTACGTCCATACAACTTGAAAAGCACCGTTTCTCATCTGATCATCGAAGTTAAAGCTTAAAGCTCATTAAGTAACCTAGGAAGCTTTTGTTGTAGTTTGTTTGAATTTCCCGAGAAAATTTCATGGATCAAAAGCTCTTGTTTTCTTTGAGGAAATGTCCACCGAAGATTAAACAAGTCGCACGAACTCAATAGTTGGATGGATGACCACATGGAAATATTTCGTGTCGTTGGCTTCTTTTCATTTATTCCCAGGAAATCATTTCAATGTTCTCATTTAATGTTTGAGTTTCCCAACAAATGTTTCTTGATCGAAAGCTCTTGTTTTCTCTGATAAAATATTTACGTCCACCATATCTTTTGGAAATTACGCCAAATTAAAACAAGTCGGGAGAAGTTAGTACTTGGATGTCCTCATCAAATCACCTGCGAAGATTTTGTCGCAGTTTGTTAACTTCCCCGAGAAATGTTCCTGGACCAAAGCTCTTCTCCTCTCTGAGAAAATGTCTACGCTCATACTCCATCCCACTTGGAAAGATCTGATCACCGAAGATAAAACAAGTCGGGCGAAGTTAGTACTTGAATGGGTGACCACTTGGGAATACTACGTGTCGAAGGCCTCTTGATTTTTTGTATAGAAATATTCCAATGTTCTCATTAAGTTACCTGAGAAGCTTTTGTTTTAGTTTGTTTGACTTTCCCGAAAAATTTTCTTGGATCAAAAGCTCTTGTTTACTCTGAGGAAATGTCTACATCCATACCACTTGGATAGCACCGGTTCTTGTCTGATTATCGAAGTTAAAACAAGTTGGGCGAAGTTGGTACTTTCATGGGTGACAACCTGCGAATACTTCTTGCGGTATACTTCTTTTCATTTATTGGCAGGAAATTATACCAACGTACTGATTAAGTAACCTCGGAATCTTTGGTCGCAGTTTGTTTTTACTTTCCCGAGAAATGTCTCTGGATAAAAAGCTGTTGTTCTTTTTCAGGAAATGTCTACGTTCATACCACTTGGAAAACACCGGTTCTCGCCTGATCATCGAAGTTAAAGCAAGTCGGGCGAGGTTACTACTTGTATGGTATGGGTGACTATTTGTGAATACTTCTTGTCGTGGGCCTCTTTTCATTTATTGGCAGGAAATTATTCCAACGTACTCATTAAGTTTCATGGGAAGTTTTCTTGTAGTTTGTATGAATTTCCCGAGAAATGTTCCTTTATCAAAAGGTCTTGTTTTCTCTGAGAAAATGTGTACGTCCACCATATCTCTTGGAAAATATATCGAAATTAAAACTATAGTCGGGCCAAGTTAGTACTTGGATGGTAGTCTATAGACATGCAATTGTCTAGCATTTAGAAACCATGACTCTGAGTAGGTGGAACGTATAAGCCCTGAATGGGTGACCGCTTGGGAATACTACGTGTCGTAGGCCACTTTTGATTTTTTGTATAGAAAATATTCCAATGTTTTCATTAAATTACGTACATAAAGCTTTTGTTTTAGTTTGTTTAGTTTAACTTTTCGGAGTAAATTTTCTTTGATAAAAAGCTCTTGTTTTCTCTCAGCAGATGTCTACGTCCATAGCACTTGAAAAGCACCGCTTGTCGTCTGATCATGGAAGTTAAAGCGAAGTCAGGCGAAGTTATACGTAGCAATTTTACTTCTTGTTGTAGACTTCTTTTCATTTATTGGCAGGAAATTATTCCAACGTACTCATTAAGTTACCTGGGAAGCTTTTGCTGCAATTTGTTTGACTTTCCCGCTTCAAAAGTTTTTGTTTTCTCTCAGGAAATGTCTACGTCGATACAACTTGAAAAGCACAGTTCTCGTCTGATCATTGAGGTTAGAGGGGAACTGCACTGCCAAAACAATTTGGGTTTATTTGACAGATTGTTCCTTAAATATTTTGGTCTAATTCTTTATAGTAAAGCAGAAATCGCTCGTCAAATTTTCGCGATTTTTGCATATTTCGACGCCATTTTGTTATTTCCAGTGCAGACGCGAATTCGGTCTGCGCCCTCATTTTTGACGTCATTGCGTGCTTCGACGCTTGTTGTTGCTTCGCTTTTCAAGTGTTTTGTACAGAGTTTGTCATAAATGCCAACGTTTTAAGTTCTTCAATCCAGGATTTATGGGATTCATGCAGTTGTAGTTCTAGTGAGAGTTTAGACGAGTTTCATTTGAATATTTCACAAACGGGCGATGCCCTGGGGTATCAGTTCGAACCAAGACGAGATTCCAACAGAACTAGTGAAGGATCATCGGCTGACATAGAAGACGAGCGTATGTCGATTGACAATGAAGAACGCTTGGGTAACCTTGACTGGTAAAACACCGTACTTTTTTAGTTTACATTTGGCAAATTAAGTCTTCTTGCCCTTTAAGCGTATCACTGCCAGCATAATCATTTGTTATTGTTATGTGTTTATGCGAAAATTGCCAGATAATGGATAGGGAGGAAGAATGCGTCAGCTGCCATGATATTGAGCATGTCGCTTAAAAAAATGATGAGTTTTTCCTACAGGAAAAGCCAACCACGCCACATCACTGCAGAACAGATAATCCATGTTTTCATGCAGTCTGTTTAATTCGATAGGTTTTACAGGCCGCTTGGTTACAATACAAACAGGAGTATGGAAGAATAGGCTATGAAGGTCCCAACATAAAGTCTTTCGGCATGTCGTGTACCGTCAGCTAGTACGATGGTGTTGGGGAGTAATAGGGAAAAAAATACGAGTTGGTCTTCCATCTTGTGCTGTTACCTGTATTCGAGCACACTATCCACCACAAGGTGATGAAGATGACTTTGTGTTTGTTGGATTTCATTTTCCTGATGAATATCTTTATTGTTACAGTGTTAATATTTGAGGTATTTGACTTCACTATCACAATACACAAAGACTCCCAGTTCACCAAAACAACAAGTATTTCACTGTTTTTTGTTCAGTCTGGTTTTGTGTTGTTCAATAACATCTTGTTTTGGCGTCCATACCACTTGGAAAGAATCGATTCTCGTCTCACCAACACAGATAAAACAAGTCGCGCGAAGATAGTACTTGGTTGGGTAACCACTTATTTATTTATTTATTGGTAGGAAATCATTCTCATGTTTTCATGAAGTTCCAGTACCTGCGAATATTTCATTTCAGTTCGCCTAACTTCCCCGAGAAATGTTCACGAGAAGCTCTTGTTTTCTCTTAGGAAATGTCTACGTCCATACCACTTGAAAAGCACCGCTTGTTGTCTGATCATGGAAGTTAAAGCGAAGTCGGGCGAAGTTATGGGTGACAATTTGTGAATACTTCTTGTCGTAGACTTCTTTTCATTTATTGGCAGGAAATTATTCCAACGTACTCATTAATTAAGTTACCTGGGAAGCTTTTTTGCAATTTGTATGACTTTCCCGCGTCAAAAGTTTTTGTTTTCTCTCAGGAAATGTCTGCGTCGATGCCTCTTGAAAAGCACCGGTTCTGGTCTGATCATCGAGGTTAAAGGAAAACTCCACTCCCAAAACAAGTTGGGTTAATATAAAAGATAATACATTAAACAGATTGTTCCTGACGTATTTTGGTCTAATTCTTTATAGTAAAGCATAAATCGCTCGTCAAAGTTTTCGCGATTTTTGCATATTTCGACGCTATTTTATTAATTCCAGTGCAGACGCGAATTCGGTCAGCGCCCTCATTTTTGACGTCATTGCGTCCTTCGACGCTTGTTGTTGCTTCGCTTTAATTTACAAGTGTTTTATATAGAGTTTGTCATGAATGCCAACATTCTACGTTCCTCAATCCAGGATTCATCGGATTCAAGCAGTTCTAGTTCTTCAGGTGAGAGTTTAGACAAATTTCATATGAATATTTTACAAACGGGCGATGTCCTGGGGTATCAGTTCGAACCAAGACGAGATTCCAACAGAACTAGTGATGAATCATCGGCTGACATAGAAGACGAGCGTATGTCGATTGACAATGAAGAACGTTTGGGTAACCTTGATTGGTAAAACACCGTACTTTTTTAGTTTATATTTGGCAAATTAAGTCTTCTTGCCCTTTAAGCGTATCACTGCCAGCATAATCATTTGTTATTGTTAGGTGTTTATGCGAACATCGCCAGATAATGGATAGGGAGGAAGAATGCGTCAGCTGCCATGAAATTGAGCATGTCGCGTGTAAAAATGATGAGTTTTTCCTACAGGAAAAGTCAACCACGCCATATCACTGCAGAACAGATAATCCATGTTTTTATGTAGTTTGTTGAAATCGATGGGTTTTACAGGCTGCTTGGTTACAAATACAAACAGGAGTATGGAAGAAGAGGCTATGAAGTTCCCAACATAAAGTCTTTCGGCATATCGTGTACCGTCAGTTAGTACGATGGTGTTGGGGAGTAATAGGGAAAGAAATACGAGTTGTTCTTCCATCTTGTGCTGTTAGCTGTACTGGAGCACACTATCCACCAGAAGGTGATGAAGATGACTTTGTGTTTATTGAATTTCATTTTCCTGATGAATAGCTTTATTGTTACAGTGTTAATATTTGAGGTACTTGACTTCACCAAAACAACAAGTATTTCACTGTTTTTTGTTCTTGCACACTGGTTTAGTGTTGTTCAACAATATCTTGTTTTGGTCCATATCACTTGGAAAGCATCGATTTTCGTCTCATCAACAAAGATAAAACAAGTCAGGTGAAGATAGTACTCGGATGGGTAACCACTTATTTATTTATCTTTTGGTAGGAAATCATTCTCATGTTTTCATGAAGTTCCAGTACCTGCGAATATTTTATTGCAGTTTGCCTTATTTGCCTAAGAAATGTTCACGAGAAGCTCTTGTTTTCTCTCAGGAAATGTCTACGACCATACCACTTGGATATGTTAAAACCAGTTGGGCGAGTTGGTACTTGCATGGGTGACCACCTGAAAATACTTCTTGTCGTATGCCTGTTTTCACATATTGGCAGGAAATCATTTTCACGTTCTCCTTAATAAACCTGCGAAGATTTTGTTGCAGTTTATTTGGTTTTCCCGAGAAATGTTCCTGCATTAAAAGCTCTTGTTCTTTCTAAGGAAATGTCTACGTCCATACCACTGTAGACTAGCGTGTGAGGGGTGAAACTACTCTCCCCGTTTCACTTTTTGTCACATCGGCCAAGAGCCACGCAGCATACCAATACAAACTGGCACAAGTGTATAAGTTTAAATACGAACGGTATAGCGGAAAAAAGGAAGAGAGACATTGTTTTCGATTTTTTGAAACACTTCAATGCAGACATTGTATGCCTGCAAGAGACACACAACGACAACGCCGAACAGGAAAAATTGTGGGCCTCCGAATGGGGAGGCACATGCGTATGGAGCACTGGAGCAACTCGAAGCAGAGGAGTAGGTATTTTAATCAAACCGGGCTCAGGTCTGGTCCTGACCAACTTAAAGAGGATATGGCAGAGACCAAATAGACAAGGTAAGCTTAGCTTTACAACAAAACTTTTTAGATTTTGCTAAATCTATCTCAGATTGACAATTTCCCAAATCCGTTATTCCTACCTCACGCGGGTTTAAGTTAGCAGCACTTAATGTGAGAAGCATAGTAAATCACATTGATGAGCTGCGAGTTTTGCTTGCTACTAGCCCAATCAATGTTCTAGCAATTAACGAGACATGGCTTAATTCTACAATAAGCGATAACGATGTTTACATACCTGGATATGAAATTATACGTCGGGACAGAGCATGTAGTAGTGCCGATGGAAAAACGTATGGAGGTGTTTGCTTTTATGTGCGCTCCTGCGTAAATTTTATACTTCGCAAGGACCTGTTTATCGATGACTTGGAAAATTTATGTATTCAAATTCAAAAACCAAATTCTAAGCCCTTTCTCGTTACAACATGGTATAGACCACCTAATTCGAATACTGATAAATTTAATCATTTCGAAACGTTTATTGATATGCTTGACGCAGAAAATGTCGAGTATTACCTATTGGGCGACCTAAATTGTGACCTTGGATCGCCTACTTTAGATTGCAATTCGAGATCTTTAATTGGCATCACTGAACTCTATGGTTTACATCAATTAATAAATGAACCAACTCGAATTACCGAAACTTCATCAACTATGATCGATCATATTTTTACCAATACACCAGATAATATTGTTTCCTCTGGTGTTTCTCATGTCGGTATCAGTGATCATAGCTTAATTTACGCATTCCGTAAGCTTTCTATCAGTCCACGCAACAAAGGCCATTCTACAATAAGTTATAGAAAACTTAAAAATTTCAACTCTGAATATTTTCGACGAGATATTTCTTTAAGAATGGGACGTGATAAGGATTTATAATAATCCGAATGATATGTGGCGTATATGGAAAACGACCTTTAACAACGTAGTGGAAAAGCATGCCCCTTTACGAACTAGGCGAGTAAGATCTTCTAAGGCGCCGTGGATCACGCCTGAATTAAAAAGGCAAATGCATGAAAGAGATGTTTTGAAAATAAAAGCTATTCGATCCAAAGATATTTGTGATTGGACTGTTTTTAAGAAAGCTCGAAATTCTGTAAACAATGAAATTAAACTTGTTAAGAAAACCTATTATATGAACGCTTTTCATGAAAACGAGAATAATGTTAAAAAAACTTGGGGTATCATCAATGAATTGACCTCAAGAAAACAGATGAGTTCACGAGTAAATGAAATCAAAATAAACGGGGTTTCTATTACTGACCCCTCGGACCTATCTGAGACGTTTAATACTCATTTTGCTACTATTGGACCTAAGCTTAAGGAAAAAATACCTGACGAAGAAAACAATCGCTCGTATTTAGAATATCTTACTTGCCACAATAGTAACATAATATAGAGTTTAAGTCAATAACCCCATCATCAGTTTATTCGCTTCTTAACAAACTTTGTAAGTCCAAAGCAATTGGGCTAGACAAAATATCTGCCAAGCTTCTTCGTCATTGTCCTGACTTGCTTTCGGAATCCCTTGCCGTAATTTTTAACTGCTCTATCATTACCGGTATCTTTCCTGAAGAATGGAAATGCTCAAAAGTCATTCCATTATTCAAACAGGGCGAGCGTAGAGACTTAAATAATTATCGCCCAATTTCGATAATACCGGTTGTGGCGAAAGTTTTCGAACGAATTATTTATGATCAAATTTACGGTTTTCTTACTGAGAACAATTTACTATGTAATAGCCAGTCTGGATTTCGACGTTTGCATTCAACTGTTACTGCACTTCTAGAATCTACTAATAGCTGGGCCTACAATATTGACCAAGGACTGGTCAATGCTGTCGTTTTCCTAGATCTTAAGAAAGCCTTTGATACAGTTGACCATGGAATTTTGTTGTCAAAACTGTCAGCATATGGTCTTGGGGGTGCTGTGGCTAACTGGTTTAGGTCTTATTTAAGTAACCGCAGTCAAAAATGTTATGTCAATGGCCATCTTTCTACCAACCGTACGTTACTTTGTGGTATTCCACAGGGAACTATTTTGGGACCATTGCTATTTTTAT
Organism: Dendronephthya gigantea; assembly: GCF_004324835.1. Taxonomy (NCBI): domain Eukaryota; kingdom Metazoa; phylum Cnidaria; class Anthozoa; order Malacalcyonacea; family Nephtheidae; genus Dendronephthya; species Dendronephthya gigantea. The sequence continues at coordinate 249,867 of NW_021163167.1, read as the reverse complement.
TGTATATAAATGACTTGCCAAATTGTCTTGAGCACTCCCAAGCACGAATGTATGCAGACGACACCAATTTAACATTTGCAAGCAATAAAATTGAAGATATAGATTATTACTTTAATCAAGATCTTGAAAATGTTAATAAATGGCTTATCGCCAATAGGCTTACATTGAATCAATCCAAAACTGAATTTATGCTAATTGGCTCACGACAAAGAATAGCTACTTTCCAATCAGACCCATGTTTTAAAATAGACGGAATTCCTATAGACAAGGTTTCACATACAAAATCTCTAGGAGTTCACCTTGATGAAAATCTATCTTGGAATATACAGATCAAGGAATTAACAAAAAAAATTGCTTCTGGTATTGGCGCTTTAAAACTCGTTCGTTCATTTGTCCCAGTTGCAACATTGTATTTAATTTTTAATTCCCTTGTCCAGCCATATTTCAATTATTGCTGTACAGTTTGGGACAATTGCAATAAAACCTTGGCAGATAAACTTCAAAAACTACAAAATCGCGCAGCGAGAGTTTTGACCTTTTCAAGCTATGACACTAATGCCGACATCTTACTCGATAGACTTGGCTGGAAAAAGTTATCTTCCCAACGCCAATTTCAAAAGGCTGTCATGGTTTATAAATCACTCAATGGACTTGCTCCACAATACATGGGTTCCATGTTTGTAAACCGTGACAGTGTCAATCCTTATTCGTTGAGAAACACAAATAGTAAGCTGGCTGTTCCTAAGCCTCGCACAAACTATCTGAAGAATAGTTTTAGTTATAGTGGTGCGATGCTATGGAACAGCCTACCGATTGGGCTACGGCTAGCAAATAACCTATCAAATTTTAAAGCGGGCTGTTCCAAATTATTTTAATCTACATTCACATTTGTATTATATTATATTTCTTGTATATATTCCTTACACGGCTCTCATGAAAAGCAGGTATATTAATTATTAGTTTGATTTATCATTGTAAATATTTTTGTAGTCTTATTTTGTAATTCATAATCTTGTCATTTGTCAGCATGAAAATCCTGATTGAGAATACCGTGTGTAAATAAAGTTTAATAATAATTTAATAATAATAATAAACCGATCAGAGATGTTCTGAACATTGTAATTCAGAAACCGGACGTGTTCGATCGCATATTGGAAAAGTGTAGCTTTTGGAAAAGACTGAGACTATGTGCATACGATTTATCCGTAACGCTGGGAAAGTGAAGAAAAGCAAACATGTTCCCTTGTCAACTGGAGAGGTAAAAGAACAGGAACCAGCATTTACCCGAATTCGAGAAGATCACGCCAGACTCGACCTTAAGCCGAACGGAAATGAGATTCTCGAATGCAACGGTCGCATACAATGAAACAATCCCACCTACTGACCAGACAACGACCCGTACACGGTGAAACTAGTGGAGCACTCCCCCAAGGTGACCCTCCACGGGGGGTGAATCAAACGATGACGAAAGTGCGAGAGAGATACTGGATTCCACGGCTGAGAAGACCCTCCTGATGCGTCATCAAGAAGTGCTTCGGCTGCAAACGATTCCATACGACTCCCTCGCCAAACTCACTACCCGGGAGCAGGGGGCTACTGTAGCGCCTTGTCACCGAATAACTTCGAGCATATCATGTGGTTTCCGGACGGCGCGTAAGGAACTTTTAACAACATTATTTAAATGTATAATTCTTTTAGGATATAGCCTCGCCTAGATTATAGTTTATAATTCTGAAATAGACGCTTAGTTTAATCTTTACGCCTCAAATATTATTTACCTTATATTTCCTCTTGGCAGCAACACTTGTACATATTTATAGCTCATTATCACTTCTTGCCTAAAGATGTTACACTCCTTAATTATCTTGACACTAATCTTAATTGCTTCTCCGCCTCGCCTTTACTAACGATAGTATAAAATAACTTGTGTAAGCAGACAGTCTCGCTTTATGCTCTCAAGATAACATCTCTTCAATCTATTGATTGTATCGACGAAATACTATGTGAAATGAATTATATTATATCAAAATTTCATTAGTCTCCTGAGTATTTGACACTAACTCACACGGAAACAAGTCATATACGGATACTCACGCTAAATACGCTTGTTCATTGAATCTTGCGTTGTACCTCGAGCTGACGACGTCCATGAGTACCGAATCATACACAATTTAAAACAGAACCTATTTGAAGGCCCTGTCACACTGTTGCGTATGATAGGAACGTATGAGTCGCGTATAAAGATCATTTCATTCATTTTTATACGCACGAAAAAGTCTGTAAAAATAGGACATTTTGCATAAAATTAACTTATTAAACGTATGAGTATCGTATGAGTAGCCTGTCGCTGGCGTATGCCAGCGTATGAATAGCTTACGAGAAGCGTTTGAAATGCGCATGTCAAGCATACCAATGGCGTTTCACAGACTTTAATCGTATATAAGCGGCAGTATTTTCACACGGCTCCATTCGAGAAAATGTCAAACCTATAGTGAAAAAAGAAGAAGACACCATGGCAAATAAGAAGACATCATCTACCCGCGGACGAAGAAAAGGAAAGAGGACTCCATCATCAGCCGTTGCCAAAGCTGACGAACAACGTGTTTGTGCACCTGCAGATGTAGTTGAACCACCTGATGATGATGCACTTATTCCTGAGACATCTTTAAATAATGCGCGACATGTTCCTGAGCTCTCAAAGTCCCCAACACAACCTTCCCAAGACTCCATAATTCATCGGCTTTATCATCTGAAACCATTGATGACTTCACTTCCTTCCGGCGGGCTGATAGCAATGAGAAAAAAAGAGGAAGAGGGCGAAAAAAAACCCTACAACCTCAGCGCCACAGAAGAGGAGCTGATGCTGGAGTTTATCATGGACAATCCTGTGCTGTGGAATGTGAAGAACAGATTATAGGCGAAAAGACAAGAAAGAGAAGATCTGGGAAGAGCAAGCATATCAGATGAATAAGACTGTTGACATCCTCAAGGGCTGGTTCAGATCGCTGCGCGACACCAATACGCGCCTTGACAAAAAGAAAAGCGGGGATAGTGCTCCAAACCTGACTAAGAGAGAACAGTGGATCCTCTCAAAGTTTGCCTTCCTGAAGACTGTCACTCGCCACCGACCGGAGCCCATGCAGAGTGTAAGTATACAACCATATTACCTTAGCAACATGATAACCAAGTAATTTGAGACAATTTCCACATGATATTTTTGGTTTTTTTAGGTGAAGGAAACCATCCAGCTTCACAGAGGAGATCTCAATGCTGCCGAGAGCGCCTGCGCTGATATGCAGGATGTCTTAGATGAAGTCACTCCAATACCATCATCTACCGCTGGAAGGTCCCACAAGCGACCTCAGGACACAGAGAGTGACGTCCTTGAGACTCTACAGAAGAGAGTTGCTGAGTCTGGCACCATCCTCAAAGACATCTACAAAGCTAAACAACAGCCCATTACAGCACGAAGTGTCTTTGCAAATTATGTTAAAGAGAGCCTTTTGACTATGTCCAAGTCCAAGTACAAGAAGGCAAGGTCCTCCATCAATAGGTTATTGTCTGAACTCATGGATGAGGACAGCGATGATGAATTTCCAAGTGCAATGGCGGCTCCATCTATCAAAGTGAACCAACAAGGGATCCCTTCTCAACCACCCCACGATTTGCACCCCACTACAAAGTCACCCGAACATTACTAGTCTTTCAGGATTTCGAGACATCATGGAATCTACTGATGCTATTGGATTTCAGGATGAGGTTCTCAACCTTAACCACCAACGTGAAAGAAGTATTGACTATAGACCACGGCGGCTGTATGGCTTCATCATTGTCTCTCGGAGGGCAAAGGCATCGTCACCTACAAAGAAGTAGGGGACACTCTGATAGTCTTTGGTAAAGCATCGGGGATGGGGAATCCTATAGTTCCGTCTTCTGTTAATTCTTTGATTTCAGAGTTGTTGTAGATCTGTGCGTCCGATGATGACCCTTTACCACCGAGGTCTGCCCAGATGAATTTATAATCTGCGTCTACAAGGCCCATGAGTACAACAGAGTAGAATCCCTTTTAGTTGAAATATTGGGATCCACTTTTTGGTGGACATTTGCAGGCAATGTGCTTTCCATCTATAGCACCACATGTAGAAGTTCCACCTCTTGAGGAACTTATCAGATATGGCACGCCATCCCTCTGGCGTGGTAGGGCAGGTCATTACTTCGGACATGTATTCGTCGATGATGGCTTGGCAAACCTCTCTGACAATAAGTGACTGGGTGTTGTGGGGGACCCTCCATCCGTACTTCATGGCTGAATACGTGCTCCCAGAGGCAAGGTGTCGCAAAGTCAAAGAGAGCTTCAGCCCAGGCTCCAGGGGTCGCCTATACCAGGTATGTTTCTTGGTGATCCTGCAGGGACTCACTCTTGCTAGAAGCTCATCAAACATCTCGGGGACCATCCGCATAAAGTTCTTGAAACATCGCGTATCCTCGCTTCGGAGTTCCACCAGAAGTTGGTCGTAAATGCCAAACTACCTTCGCCTTCCGATCCATAATCTCATCCATACCTCACGTCTTTTTCTTTTTCTTTTTCTACTTTTCCTTCTGTTATTTTCTATGTGACGAATCGTCAAAGCTATGAGATCAAACTGGTATTCAAGAACAGCTAACTCCATTCTTTATCCTCGAAGGTACAAGATGATATGAAGGCATCCAACATAAATATATATTATACACAATAAATGACATGCTATAATATTTATATACCCTTTCTCGTAACGTTTGCAATACGCTGAGGATACGACGACCAGGCGTTAACTATACGCTAATTGTACGGTAAATGCGTTATTTAATCGTCAGTCATACGCTAAGCCCTCTATAGACGTTAAACATACGTCACACATAAGTTAGACCTTCGTTACTGATGCGCTATCAACACGTTAGTTGTACGGCACACTTACTCATTTCCGTATGATTAGCGTACTCAACCTATTAGTACAGTACATTTAGCGTCCTTCTGCCGTATTCAGCGTATGACTAGCTTATCTTTACCGTATAAACCATACGTCCAAACACGCACAAGATTTTTAAGCATGCTTAAAAAAATTTTCTTCCTCGGCGTATATCAGCGTATGTGACCGTGCTTGGAACGTGTATAACTTACGCACGACGTACCACCAACATATTTCAGCGTATTCCGGCGTATGCGTATTATTTATCATACGCTGCCATACGCTAATGCGATACGCAACAGTGTGACAGGGCCTTGAATGACTATTCTTATATTATACAGCGTGATATTATGCTCTCCCTAGCAGTTTTAGGAATTAACTGGTCACGCCCAAGTACTACATTTATGACCAAAGAGCTAGGTGGCATCTATCACTACTTTTTCAAGATTCAATTTAGACCGCATTAACTTAATTGCTAGAACTGTTTTAGTGTGATTCCATTGCAGAATGTTGGTTGTTATTTTCAAAAAATTCAGGTCTTTTAGTGCAACGAACTTTTTAGGTTGCATAAATTCTTTAAATGAGTATTAAAATCACTCGTATTGTAGATTACAGATATTGACTTTTTATAGATTACAGACATTGATTTAATAGATCCTTAATAACGTAGAGCTGGCATAAAAATGAATAGAAATAAAATTTTTGTGTTTTGAATGTTTTGTTATTATTTGATCGACATTGAAAACTATACGCAACTTACTGGAATCATTCGATCTTTATTTAAAAATGCAAACACTTTACTATTCATTCATCCTAAAACATTATCGATACTCTCACAAATAACCTCCCAAATAAACTTTAGAAAAAAATAGTAAATAGCATTTGTTTGGTTAAAAATGTACTTTCGGTTTAAAATAGAAGAAGAGTGGGGTAAAGTAATTCACTCTGGACAACAACCATACTGTGCGACATGCAAAGAATTCGGGCACAGTCGGAGAAATTGCGCGCTGACCAGTTCCGACGCTTTAAGAACTAGGGCATATCGCCATTAATTGTCCTACAAAGAGCCAAAACCAATTAAACCCCAGGATCAAACCGATGAAAAGTCCATGGAAAATGACGAACCACCCAAGGATCCAGGCCGAACAACAAGATGAGACAAAGAGTTCAAGCGAAAAGCATGCAATGGAAACGGAGAAGAAAATAACAAAACCCCAGTTGCCTTACCGAACGAAACGAACTCAACAGACAACACAGACCTCGAGAACGACCGCTTCACGAAAGTGAGGTAATGGACGACGAAACAGGCAACGACAAAAAATTACAAATCAAACACCCCAGAATGGATATAAAAACAATACGAAGAAAGGACAAGGAGAAGCTTCAGGTAATTTTTTAACATTCATGCAATCTTTGGACTATATCAAATCAGTTAAGTGTTAATGTGTAGTACGTATTTTAACTATAAACGCACAAGGACTGGACAGACAAAGACAGACAAAGGGGACAAACAGCCCTCGACTTTTTCTAACGACAAAGATATGATGTTGTCTTCTCACAAAAAAACACACTGGACAAACGAACTCGAAAACGAAATACGCCAAAAAATGCCAGAGACTGGGAACATATTATTTAGCAATGGCACAGCCAACGGATGGTTGCGTTATTTCGGCTCACAGATCACAACATTGGAGGCGACACAATGAATTGCAGATGCGCAAATAGGGGCACTATGTAGGCTGGCCTCTTTCGCCAATGCATGTATTTCCATAAATACAAGCTGCGGCAACTCATGCATAATTATAAAACGTATATTCCTAAAATATTTCAGGGTTCTTGGTGAGAGGCGATAAAGAACCGCTTCAAAATCGTTCGCAAATATGACACTAAAAAAGAAGGCTATTACATCCTGCTGACTTGTCATGTAAGAGCGTTCTGAAAACGGCAAGGAAATCTCTCCAGTCCCACGACAAAAAAAAACTCAAAAACTCACTCGGAACTTGTACTGGCAATACAGAACGAAGCTCGGCTGAGTATAAGCCAAACGTGGTAAAACTTTCCGAGATTATGAAAACAACTTATGATGTAAGAAGAGGAGAAATCACAAATAAGATATCGCCAATTGTTGATATTGTAAAAAGATATCCACCCTTAGGAACATGCGATGATGTAAGTATTTATGTTGAGCTTTCTATATTTACATTTATATTTATTTATATTTTCAGGGTGCTGTCATAAGACACACTCAAACATTTCAACTTAGTCGCTAAAAGTCAGCTGGCGAAGCAAGTCACAAACTATTCTGAAACAATTTCATACATCCCACCTCCTCCCCATGCCTGCATCCATGAACCTGGTTGTGATGGTATTCGGGGCTAGGGGGGGGGGCGTTATTGTAAATTTTACCCTCACCTTACTGGGCAAAACAATGTGATACATATGTAAAGTTATATAGTTAATCAGTTCTGTTAAAGTTAATAAATATTACGTCATTTTATTAATAAAATGGCTAGGGGTAATTGTAACCCCTAGCTCAAAATATCCCAAACTCGTGTTTGGCTCTTTCAATCGTAATTAAGACCGCGGGAAAAATGCCCAGTAACGAGCTACGGAAATGCAACATCCATGGGGCGACATGTGAGGAAATAACACAAAGATTACTCGCGCACGATGACAGACATAAATGTATGTATACACATGACACATGCACTAATAATGCATGCCTTGGGTTGCCTCCATCCATCCTAGGTAATATTTGGCAGTGAATGAAAAGGAAGAAATGTGTTCAGTGGCTGCGAGGAAATTTGTGGTTTGTAATGATGAAGAGTTGCAAATTGGGCAAAGGCTAGGGATGTAAAAACACGCAGGCTGGATGAATATCCCTAGGTTTAGCGCTCCGTAAGTAAAGCTAAAGATACAACAATATTGGGATAATAAAGTTTTTATGAAGACAGTAAAAAGGTTTTTTTTACTTTTTCACCAAGATAATCTTCCATCTCAGTAACAAAAAAGCAATTAAATAACCTTGCAGACATACATGAAATCACAAAAAAATATCTCCTATTGTTGATATTGTAAATAATTGTCCACCCTTAGGATCATGCGCTGGTGTAAGTTTATGTCGAGCTTTCCATATTAATTTATATGTATATTATTAATGCATATTAATGACACATTCACTAATATATGCATGTCAACTATATTTGTTATAAATAATCGGGGTTTTTTATGTACACACCATGGCTTTACACGACCTTCCGTGACGCCATTTCTACCCGACGGGGTCCATTTTAATCGAATCAGGCAATATAAATTATACCGAAGTTATCGGGGGGCATTCTTCAAGCAATTAAAATAATATGAAATTCTACATATAACAAGCTGTCCTACGTTATATTTACTTATCTAACCTTGACAATTGTGATTTTGGTTGTCTGTCTGGTGTTTTTCTATTTTAATATTTGCTTTTGAAGTCACAAAATATAAAGATAATACCCAGAACCAAATGTTGTAGTTACAAGACAGGCTAGAAAGGCCCCGGCAAGGGTTCTCCGGGCGTGCCTAGAGCGAAAAAGGTGACGAAACGCCAAGAGAGGACCCGCACGAGCGAAGCATTCGTCGGCCGTAAGCGCAAGTCGACAACGACCGGCTCAAGCACAGGTGTAGTAGAGGGAACGCCTCCGAAACGAAATTTACTCCCGAAACCAACCGAGTCGGCGAAGACCACCACGACACCACCACCAATACCACCACCACTAATACCACCACCACCAATACCACCACTACCAATACCACCACCACAACCAGCAGCCCCGCCACCCAAAAAAGTGCATTTTGAGCAGCCAGAGAAGAGAAAGCCTCTCTGTGCGCAGGCTGTAAAAGCGAACACGGGAACCAAGCGAGTACAACTCATGCAAAGGCTCGCGGCGGCCGGGAAGAAAGACGGGCCCCCAAATCACCTAGAATTGGAATTATTCTGGGGAGCGATGAACGATTGGCAGATTTTAGACGATAGCCTGGTGGCGGCGTTGCGATCGACGTGGGAAGAGATCAATTCCAACAAACGCAGAACGCTAGTGGAAAAGATTCTGCTACTAACTTCCATCCCGAACGGCGTGACCAATGAAACGGCATGACACGTCAATGATACAGTTCCTAACAGTAAAATACGATATCTTTTGATCTCAACAAACAATGAGTATACAAACTAAAATACATGCATTCAGATTAAACACTTTAAGACGTCTCTTGTACCCAGAATACGCAGCCATGCACACTGGAAACGACTAACCGAATACCTTGTTAGGAACCGGAAATATGAAACTGGGGAGAATAGCCCTCGTTCAAAAATATACATTGCAACAGATAATTGGACAGAATGGAGAAAGACGTGAAGACGATCTTCAAGGCAGTTGAACATGTAAAAACAAAATATTTACGAAGGAAATAAGAGATTTATGTAATGTGATTTTATAAATAGACTACTAAGGAAATGTGTATCTCCAAGGGGATACGCCTTGCCGACGATGATTAAAACTCTTATATGATGGGCTTGGTGTCCTATCTAAAAGTCCAACAGGTAATGGATGGCACGCAATATGGGAATGGTGGTCAATGGCCAGCAGCAAATCGAAACCTAAAAAAGACCGGATACCGAAACCACAAACGGCCGGTTTAAGCGTGACATCGCAGAAGACAGAGCTGGGACACCCACTCATTTATTCGTCGCCTACAGTGCGATCTGAAACGTAAACAGGATATTCGCATGTGCCCAACTTTTCAACTCAAGGGCACAGCGAGAGTTTCTCTACACAGTATAGGGGGTAGAACAGTGGAGAAGATCCGCAAATTTGATTTAGGCGTAGTTTCTCGGTGTGCCCCAGACATTGTTATTCTGGAGAAGGCACAAACGATTTGTCCTCCTTAAGGCCCGAAATAGACGGTTCACGCATTGACGACTTAGTTGCTCTATTGCTGGATCAATACCGCGTAAAATTGGTATGCGTCTGCATGATTTCGCCGCGAAAGAACAACCTTTGTTTTGAAAAGCAGCGTTTAATACTAAATAATTATCTACAGGTAGTTTTAGAGAAGGTCCCGAGAGTGTTTTAATGGACACACCATGGCTTTACACGACCTTCCGTGATGCCATTTCTACCTGACGGGGTCAATTTTAATCGAATCAGGCAATATAAATTATACCGAAGTTATCGGGGCCATTCTTCAAGCAGTTAAAATGCTATAAAATTCCACATATAACAAGCTGTCCAACGTTATATTTACTTATCTAACCTTGACAATTGACAAACTTTACTCGTGATTATTTCTTTTATCTATTTTATCTTTATCTCTCATCCATATGAGAGTTCTCACACTTTTTGTGAGTTTTTTGTTGGCCATAGGGTGAATGGTGCGGCGATCTTCGGATCTGCCATGTTCATCCTGCTAACGTTTGATTTTATAATCATTATTTCATTATTTTATTATTTTTTAATTATTATTTTCAACTTGCTTTGCTTCGTTGTTTTGGCGGTAATTTGCCTCCACCCTTTTCTGAACATAAATATTTCCCTCTGCATAGAGTCAACCAAGCCATGCACCAGACACACAGTACTTTATGGCGGAAATTGTTGACAAGCTTGATGCAATTTCAAGTGAATTGGATAAACTTTTGGAAAAGTCTTCACACGCTGAAAGGAGGCAGCTTGATCAAACACCGAAAAGAAGGAAGCTCGAGGATATAGACCTGTTTGAATATGACAAATATATAAATAACTTTTAAAAATATCGTAGTTGGTAAACCCATATTTAGGCCAAGGATATCATGTGTATTTTGATAATTTCTTTTCGTCGCCTAAGTTAGTTCATGACCTATTTTTGCAAGGCACACCATCATCAAGTACTTATACGGTAGACAGGGAGGGTTTTCCCAAATCAAGAAAAGATGTGAAAGTGTGGGCAAGGAAGAAAAAAGCGAGGGAGCATGTGTTGGGAGAGAGAATCAGATGCCCTAATGTTGCAATGGGTTGACAACAAGCCTGTCTCATTAGTGAAATATATTGATTCGGCAAATGAGAAAGTAGCTGCAAAGAGGAGAACAAAGAAGGATGGTGTGTATGCCCATGTTAGTGTAGACCAGCCCTATGCTTTTTATCGATACAATCGGTACATGAATGCAGTGGACAGATCCGATCAGATGCTTGCATGTCACAATGTATCACGTAAATGTTACAGGTGCTGGAAGACTCTGTTCCACCTTGTTGATATTGCTGTTGTTAATGGTTTTCTTCTTTTTAACACCATCGTAGGGAAAACCCTGACAATCCATCTTTGAATCGGCCTAATACTTACACAATTGTCAATTTTAGGGAAGAGATTATAAGGGAGATTAGCGGACTACCAGAGTATGATGTGCCTCCTGTGAATGAGTTGGTCAAGCCTGCTCCTTTGGATGATCAGTTTTCTACTGTCCATTTGATTCGTTTCAATCCAGATGTGAGATGTTACTGTGTTGTGTGTTATGCTGCAGGTAGAGGGCAGAAAAAGGTGACAACCTACTTTTCTGCTCCGCAGTGTAATCCGTATATGCCCACGGTTGGCGAGTTTGAATGTTTCAGTCAATGACACAGTAGCGATTATCCTTGGAGGTCATGAATATTTCTGGTTTGTGCCGTTAGGCTGGACATTTTGTCCAAGATCCAAGATTACAGTTTTGGCATACATTTCCATTTTTAATAAAAATCCTTCAACTATATGTCAATCAAGTGTGTTGTAAATAAATAATCATTTCTACCTATAATGTGCAATATTACAACTGTGATTTGGTTGTCTGTCAGGTGTTTTTCTATTCTAATATTTGCTTTTGAAGTCACAAAATATAAAGATAATACCCAGAACAAAATGTTGTAGTTACAAGACAGGCTAGAAAGGCCTCGGCAAGGGTTCTCCGGGCGTGCCTAGGACGAAAAAGGTGACGAAACGCCAAGAGAGAACCCGCACGAGCGAAGCATTCGTCGGCTGTAAGCGCAAGTCGACAACGACCGGCTCAAGCACAGGTGTAGTAGAGGGAACGCCTCCGAAACGAAATTTACTCCCGAAACCAACCGAGTCGGCGGAGACCACCACGACAGCACCACCAATACCACCACCACCAATACCACCACCACCAATACCACCACCACCAATACCACCACCACCAATACCACCACCACCAATACCACCACCACCAATATCAACACCACCAATATCACCACCACCAATACCACCACCACCAATACCACCACCACCAATACCACCACCACCACCAATACCTCCACCACAACCAGCAGCCCCGCCACCTACAAAAGTGCATTTTGAGCAGCCAGAGAAGAGAAAGCGTCTCTGTGCGCAGGCTGTAAAAGCGAACACGGGAACCAAGGAAGTACAACTCATGCAAAGGCTCGCGGCGGCCGGGGAGAAAGACGGGCCCCCAAATCACCTAGAATTGGAATTATTCTGGGGAGCGATGAACGATTGGAAGATTTTAGACGATAGCTTAGTGGCGGCGTTGCGATCGACGTGGGAAGAGATCAATTCCAACAAACGCAGAACGCTAGTGGTAAGGATTCTGCTACTAACTTCCATCTTGAACGGCGTGACCAATGAAACGACATGACACGTCAATGATACAGTTCGTAACAGCAAAATACGATAATTTTTTTTAAAATAAAAATTAGCGATCAAAATTAATTGACGGCATGCAAAAGAAAGCAAATATAACTCCTTCTTTAGGCTATGTAAAAATTGGAATCGAAAATTCTAGATGAGCTTACAAAGCCTGATCTAATACTCTGCATAAATCTATGAAACCAGATGCAGGTAACGCTGTCCATTGTCAAGTGAAGTGGGTTGATTTGACAAAATAAATTTGGTTGTGGAACTGTAAGAAAAATGAGTCCACATTTAGGCACTACGTACTGTACTCAACTTTAACTATTTTAGTGCCAAGATTGACCAACAAGATTTTTTGTATTTTGATACCAAAGAAACAAATGATATGGCAATCGAATTTTTAAACAGTTCATAATCACAAGATTGTGTATCTGAGGAATTGGGACTTTTAGCATCACATCTCCGCATGGAATAAAGACAATTATACAAGATGAGTATTATTCTACCAAGAACATTTTATGGTAGTTCTGATTTGGCAACGTGGCTGAGAGAGTTTGATGAATGCTGCGATGCCAACAGCTGGAAGCCCGAAGACTACCAGCGTTTCTAGCTCCGTGGTCCGGCAGCAAGCCCTTTTTACGCCATCGACGCGGACGATCGTAAGACTTACGAGGATGCCGTTAAAGGTTCGACCGAAGTTTTGTGTCCTCCTGCGCACCGTGAGAAATTTTATCGGAAATTCAAAGCACGGTCGCTTAGACCTGGAGAAGACTACGCTGTAGGGAGACCCATCCCTCGACGACGGGGCAAAGAAAGCGTTATTGACTCGCCAATTCTGTAAATTTCATATTAAAAAGATGCATAGAGTCAACCAAGCCATGCACCACACACACAGGAATTTATGGCGGAAATTGTTGACAAGCTTGATGCAATTTCAAGTAAATTGGAAAAACTTTTGGAAAAGTCTTTACACGCTGAAAGGAGGCAGCTTGATCAAACACTAAAAAGAAGAAAACTCGAAGATATAGACCTGCAGTTAATCTAGTCTCCAATCAGTTCGCACAATCCCTGAATAATAAAGTATTTGCAGTCACCGGTCACCCTGAATATTAAATGATTAGTTTATTTAAATACTCGCACTAAAGATTTGAAGCCTTTTATTGTATAAATTTTAGGGCCATCTCAATGTTAACAAGCCAATGTTCAAGTGATGGAAGCGGAAAACATTTTGAAAACTGACGACTCTGAATTCGTAAGATAACAAACATTTCATTTGACAAAACAACAGACATTTTACTGATTTAACAGCAAATTAATATCCACAATTGGTGTACAATTGTGCATTATGACAAATTGGTGTATTCAACAATCATGCGATTATTCATTTTTCAAACTCTATACATTTTCGATTTTCAAAGGGACAACGGAAGAAATGCGAGAAGGCGGGGAAGGTTGCGTGGAGCGAAAAGACAACAAAAGCAAGAAACCTGTGCTGGAACAAGAAAAAGTTAATCTAATAAAAAGTATATTTAAAATGCTCAGAAAGTAAGAATTTTTCAGGGTAAGCACATGCATGAACATTTATTTAATCTTTATCCGGAGTAATCTTTATCTTACATTTGGATCGAGCAATATTTTATGTAATACCAAAATAAACATTATGTAATACACGTAATCAAGCTCTGATGCTGCATACCTAGGACCTACATATGTATAGGTAAATATATTTGATATATACTTTATACCATGCAGGCAATTTTCATCTGTGCCACTTTCGCTGCAAGAGCTGCTGCTAAACCCGTGTTCACTACTTGAAGACATAGAATATATCTTTATTGACAGGGTAATGCTGGTTAAGATATTTGGGTTAAGGGGTCAAGATAGTGTGAGGATTATATAATAGTGTTAGGCAGGTGTAAAGATGGCGAGAAATGGCGTTCCGGCAGATATCCGGATAAGGAGGAGCCTCGGCATATAATAAGGTGACTCATAAGCTAGAAGAATCAGTCGCCAAAGTTACTGACAAGAATCGATTGCTAAACAAAAACGTTTTTATCTCAGGTAAGAGTATTCAACGTTTTATTAAGTTACTCGTTATTTTCTCTAACGTTTCATTATTAATAATATAATGGCTACTGTACCCAAAGTTCTCATTCTCGCACATTCTTTTGTATGTCGTTTGAAAGCGATTTGCATATTGGTTTTGATGCGCGTACCACGGCGGACTTTGGTTTGCGAGGTACAGTGTCCATTTGCCTGCATTGGGGGGAGGGGGGAGGAAGTCACACTGTGCAGAAAGTCGACGTGTTTGATCTGGGCGTTGTGTCGGAGTTTGCGCCTGATATTGTTATCCTGGAATTAGGGACGAATGACTTGGCTAATCTGCCGCCCGAAGTCACAGGTTTCCAAATAGAAGAACTGATTCAGCTTTTGATATCCAAATACTCCGTACGTCTTGTCATATGGTACCAAGTTACCCCACGCGCGACGGTGAAACGCCACGCATATACCCACGGCAAATTTAACGAAAAAGCCGCGCTCCTTAATCAATTTATGCGCGTTGTACGTAAGCCATTTGTTGCAAGCATACGGGTTTTGCGCAACCGTCTGCGTCCCCCTTTCTACCAGACGGGGTCCATTTCAACAGAGCGGGTCAATGTAAGCTCTATCGCAGCTATCGCGGTGCTATATTACGCGCACTACGTATGTTATAACCTGTTAGGTTTTTGTGGGCAAAAGAGTGTAGCGCTTCGCCACCGAATAACTTCGCGCAAATTATTGGTTTCCGGACGGCGCGCAAGGAACTTTTAACTACAATATTTGTATAATTCTCTTTTCGATTCCTCAGTGTCTGATTACCGAGCGATAGGTCTGGCCCAACATTAATCGCGATGTACGTCAATGGACCCGAACATGTCTGCAATGTCAACGCTGCAAGGTTCACCGTCACAACTGTGCCCCTCTCTCCAACTTCGCGATCTCCTCAGCCCGATTTTCTCATGTCCACATCGACCTGGTTGGCCCTTAACCTCCGTCCAATGGCTACACCTACCTCCTGACATGCATCGACCGTTTTACCCGTTGGCCTGAAGCCATTCCTATATCCGCCATTACAGCTGAATCAGTTGCTCAAGCACTCGTGCACCATTGGATCGCTCGTTTTGGTGTTCCACACGTCATTTCTACCGACCGGGGCAAACAATTCGAGAGTCATCTTTTTGCCTCACTCACTCGTTTCCTTGGTACAACCCGCATTCGAACTACAGCATACCATCCTATCGCCAATGGTCTCGTCGAACGTTTCCATCGGCAGCTGAAAAGTTCTCTGATAGCCAAGAACGACCCTTCCTGTTGGACGGAACGCGTCTCTTTTGTTCTCCTGGGTATCCGCACTGCCGTAAAATCCGACCTGGGACACAGCGTTTCTGAACGAGTCTACGGTACCACCCTGTGCCAGCCCGGAGAATTCTCCAATCAATCTCCTGAATCCTTTTCCCTTGATCCTACTTCCTACGTCGACCGTCTAAGAAGAACTGTGCAAGATCTAAAAGCTCCAAAAGACCGTCCTCAGCAGCGAACAACCCATCTTCCAAAGGATCTGCAGACCTGCACCCACGTTTTTATTCGCCGTGACGCCGTACGTAAACCCTTAACACCCCATTACGATGGCCCCTTTAAAATTCTTTCGCGATCTACCAAACATTTTAAAGTCGACCTCAGCACTCGTACTGACTGACAGCGTCTCCATCGACCGCCTCAAGCCTGCACATCTCGACACGGACATTGCGTTGCCTTCCACTCCACCGCCTGCAAATCCAACAACTTCCACAACTCAAGAAGCAACACCTGTACGAAAGACAAGATCTGGCCGACGGGTCCATTTTCCTGCGCGTTATGTGTCCATCGTTTATCATTAATATCCATTAACTTCTGAACTAGCAGGGGGCTACTGTAGCGCCTTGTCACCGAATAACTTCGCGCATATTATTGGTTTCCGGACGGCGCGCAAGAAACTTTTAACAACAATATTTGTATAATTCTTTTAGGATATAATCTCGCCTAGATTATAGTTTATAATTCTGTTAGGAAATAGACTCGCCTAGTTTAATCTTTACGCCGCAAATATTATTTACCTAATATTTCCTCTTGGCAGCAACACTTGTACATATTTATAGCTCATTATCACTTCTTGCTTAACACTCCTTAATTAGCTTGACACTAGTCCTTATTGCTTTTCCGCCTCGCCTTCACTAACTATAGTATAAAATAACTTGTAACATTTGTGTTTAGCATACAGTCTCGCTTTATGCTCTCAAGAGAACATCTCTTCAAACTTTTTATTGTATCGACGAATTTATATGTGAAACAAGTTATATTATATCAAAATTATATTCGGCAACAGGTCATATACGGATACTCGCGCTAAAAGGGAAACGTCATCAGTAACTTTTTGAAAAGTTTTTTGTGAATTAAGGGGCGTAAAAAATAAAAATAAGCAGATGGGATAGTTAGTAATTTCTTGGACAACCGCTAACCCTGTGGTGTGTGTTCCTGACTGTTCCAGTTTGTGGAGTATATTGCAATTGTGATTTTTGGCACTCCACTCGATGCACGTTAATTTTAGGGGTTTCGATGCACGTAAAAGCATAGGTTCGATTCCTGCCGGGGACCTAAAGTTGACTCACTTTTCCTTCAACTTTGAATTTGAAGTGTGTTTAATTCCACTCGAAATTAAGACTAATATCCACTGAAACTGAACATGCATGTTCATGCGCTACATGATTGATGCGGAGCGAGCGAGCATGGCCAGAAATGGGGGACAGTCAGCGAAACATATCGCGGGCGCACAAATTCGCAAAATGTTGCAGCGTCAGCATAATACAGCCATTAGCCTTCCTACAATATTCATAAGCAAATTTGCAAATTTTGAAAACTAAATTTAATAAAAAACGATGTCTTTCTACAAAGCTTTGCATAATTTAAGTACGGCGGATTTTTATGACGAAGGGGCACCTCGCAAACGGAGAGTTTCAGGAGCGACGAAGGAGTTTTACGAGATTGAGAGAGTCATTTCGCGTAGAGTTCGTCGTGGAAAGGTAGGTTTTAGATTAATATGTTGTGTGTGTGCGTTATATTTTGTATTACATTGGTTTGTGTGGGTTTTCTGCTTCCAGATTGAATACTATGTCAAGTGGAAAGGTTTTTCCAGTTTGGAGAACACTTGGGAACCTAGACAAAATTTGAATTCAGCTGCAATTAGGTATGTACATTTTTTATTTGCATATTTACATATATAATGAATACCTATTTCCCTGGTAAGTCAATCAGTTTAATTACTCACTAGAATTTAAAGTTGTGTTCTTGATTGGGTACATGTACAGAGAATCTATCATCTATGCTCTGTGTTTAAGGAAAAAATACCATACTTTTCACTTTTGTTAAAATACTTGCTTGCTTTTCTAGTGCATTTGAAAATCCAACACCTTCAACTGAAGCAATAGAACTAGGGAAAGATGCTTTGGCTTGTGGATTGTTGGAACAACTGAAGTCCAGGAGCACACTTCCCACTGTTATCACTTTTCGCCATGATGTTTTAAATTATTTTTTCAATGGCAAGGGTAAGACAAGTAATGAAAGAGGATCAATACTTTTAAATAAAGAGGACTTCCGACGATGCTGCTTTCCTGATAATTGGGACAGAGTTGTGGACTCTATAGGGGATGGCGTCAAAATAGATTTTCCTGTTAAGTTGCGTGCATTCCTGTCATGGAGCCCCAGGACGCATCACTTAGTTAAGGGAACTGTTGTTCCATCTCCACGATATAGACCAGAGAAGCTTAGCATTTCAATGTGCAAAGTTTCATGCAGCCTGACATGAACTGTAAATGCACAACTTGCATGTTAGACTTAATTTTAATTTTTAATTTTAATTTAGTGTGCAATTCTTTAGGACATAAACATGAAGTAGCAGTCAGGTCCTTTCTTCTTTTGTTCTTAATTTCGGTTTCCCAGTAATCTGTATTGCTTTTGCGGTATGGCCTCTTTGCCCGTTCACTGTCACGTAGTTCCCACTGCCTGAATTCTAATTGAAGAACATCTGATGCAGGATTCTTCTTGTTGGATTTGCACAGAACCACACTCCTAGCCACATCATTATTTTTTTCTACCCCCTGTCCAGTGAAGATTTTAACTGATTGATACAACTGCATAAACCTGGGTACATGGTATACAAGTGAATGCATAAGGGGTCACTGCTGCTCTCTTATATCCACTGTGTATTGACGTTGTCCTCAATGATGTAAAAGATTTATCCATTCTCTTGCCATTTGAAAATAATTACCAGGGCTATCAGTACTTGTTTTGTCTGTTGTTATTATCTTGTAAAGTTCATGAAATTTTTTCCATATTTCAGTTACTACATCACATGTCTCAGGCATTAGGCAATCTACTAGCTTGTCAGGAAGTTCAGCTAACAGTTTTTTCTTGTCTGAACCAAGAAGACTAGTGAAATCATATTGCCCTGATCCTTTTCCATCTTCAGTTTTTTCTCCCATATGTCAAAACTGACCCCACAGGACCTAATGGTTGATTGCAATTTTTTGAGGTGTGCCATATCTCTTTCACACTTTTTTTTGTTAAAATTTGTTTTTTTTGTCCCAGGCAATAGTTTCCTGTATAATATTGTTTAACAGGACATCCATTACCCTCAGTAATAGATGGAGTTCGTCCAAAACAACATGATCCAAATCAATCTTAATTAGGGGCTCATTGTCACAAGAGAACTTGTCTTTTGCCCCCTTTTTATTTGCCATTGTGATTACTTCTTCCAATGTACGTTTGAGTGGAGCAGAGTTATAATAGTCTAAATCCTTATCCATCTGCCATCTGTTTTCTTTGTGTACCTTGCACCAAAGGCATGCAAAGTTGGAGGTTGCTGATTTCATGCCCAACACTATTAGGAGGAATTTATAATATCTACCCAGAAAAAATTCGAGGCCAAATTTAGAACTGTTTATTTCAATTTCACTCACCTCAATTAAGTTATTGATTGTTTGAAAAATGGTTCCAAAGGAGTCTTTTAAAGTTTCATAGTTTTCAGATCCTTTTATTACAGCAAATGTATGGTTCCCACTTGCAGACATTACATCCTTTCTGCTTTGAAGTAATGAAAAGGAAAGCAATATAAAACTTGAGTTCCTTGTCATTTTGGCTCCATCTCCTGAAATCTTAACTTGAATTTTTTCTTTACTCCAGTCTACTTCATTATGTACTTTGACAAACTCTCCAATCCTGGTTTTTAGCATGTCTGTAAATGACATTTGAGCACCATCTGCTTTACCAGTGGTTGGGATCACATTACTAATGTCATTCAGTTGGCTTCTCCTTTGCTTTACCAAGTATGACTTTGGAAGACCATCAGTAATCATACTTAACTCATGGTAAAAAGAATCTCCAACACAAAATTTGTCAAGTAGGAATAAAACTTGCTCAATTTTTTCATTCTCCTCATTGGATAAACTATCAAATTTCTTGCAGTCATCAACATGAAGGGAATGTGTTTTCCCTGTCTTCTGTTCAATGACTGTTAGCTCCTTTAACTCCAGGCCAAAAGACTTCATAAACCACAGTGCAATTTTAGCCCGCGACATGAAAGTATTTAGTGTCCTTGATTTTTTTCGAACTTGGGAGACATCTTTGCCTTGGTTTTGAAAACTCTGCTTTTTCTCAAGGCAGTCAATATAATTTTCAAGTTCTTTGTTTGTCTTATACAGTTTAATAATCTCCTCATCTTTCTCTTTCAGAGTAATTAACATTTCACTATAGAGTTTTTCTTTTTCTTCCTTGAGGTAATTGTATTCTTCTTTCCACTTCTTTAATTCATCAATAATGATTTCGTTTTCTCTTTGCAAATCTTTAACAGAAGTTGTCATTCCCTCCAATATATGGAATCGCCTTACTTTTGAGTCGAGCTCCATTTTTTTTCTTCCTCCTTTGGCTTTGCTGTAGGTAGATTTCACTGCTGCAGTAATAATTCTCAATGATTCATTGACTTCATTTCGTGTAGTTGGATCATTAGTGATAGCAAATGCATTTCCAGGGATGGAAAGTTCAAATAAATCAACATAATCCAAACTGTAATCATGGCTTGGACAGCCTTCTTCATTGCCATTTGTACCTGCCTCATTTGCTTGGGCCTTTACTTTCTTTGCCACCATATATTCCTGCCATAATTTTATGAGTTGATAAGGAATATCTACAGCACAGATGACCTGCCTTGAATTTGCTCTTGCTGCATATGCTAATGATGGAGCTTGGATGCCTAATTTCCATTTTAATACGGAATTTATTACAGGTATATCAGACATCTTAAGCGAACTTCAGAGCCAATTTTACACTAGTTAAACAATGTGGGAATTATTTCTTTATTTATAACACTTCAACAAATTGAACGCAACAGTTTCTAAGTTCACAAGTACAAAAGTACATCCAAATATTATGAGCTTGGCGGGTTTTTAATTTGAATTTAGCGGGGTATTTTTATGGTTTTCCCCTCTTTTGGAGCCCTCACTCGCTTATAAACAATAACCAGCGGCTGTATATACAAATGCTTTCAAAATGGCCAACAAAAAATAAAAGAAAATCCTATCGAAGCGTCGCAGTTTCGGGGTTTCGCACTGTCTTCTCCAAGATATTTGTTTACAGCATAGGCTAACAGTTCTCATGAAAAACAGGCTATTTTAAATGCATTTGGCGGAGCGAATGCAAGCCAACATTAATCGAAATCGGCACGAAATGGAAGATTGACTATCGTGCAAGAATTGTAGATGTAAACAATTCGTCGTCGAACTCTTCAAAGAACGCTTGACTGGACTAAACATAGTACACATTCGGCAATCTACTGTACTTAATAAGAGTTTATATTGCGGGATTATATTGTAAAATTCAGTTACTCGGGCGGAATAATGGCAAATCGTGACACATCAAGAGTTTGGGGGAACGTTCATTGAGATATTTTGTTGCTTTGTGGATGTAAACACTTTGCAAATTATATTTTGTTTCGGTATGCGCATTGTATTTGTATGATTATAGTATTAATTCTTAGCATTTCCGCCATCTTGGATTCGCGAAATTTGTTAGTTGTGCGCATAGTTCTATTTCGTCCTTGGACTACGTCACTAAGGAGTCATGTGAGATATGCGCACGCAGATCGAGCAGTCAGTTGCCCGCGTAGTTTTTCGAGCGAGCGGTTGTTTTATGCAAACGAAGCGGAGAAATTTAAATAAATTCACGAAAATTTACTGATATTATGTCTTCTGGCGACGAATTGGAAATGGCATTACTAGAAGAGAAAGAAACAGCGGTGTCGGAAGAAGAATCGATGCCAAAAGTGTTATCTGGATTGGGAAAAACATTGGAGACCATATCCACAGCCATGCTCAACATGGAAAAATCCATCAAGCGACTACAACCGAGCGAAACCTCTGATACAAATGGTGGACCAAAGAAAAAACGACGTTCAGCCTCCCAAAATATAACAGAAACGGACGGTAACATTAGTGATGCAGAGGGATTGCTTCGAAACAATGAACCCGATGCCGACTCGGCAAATGAGGGTGTAATGAGTGATACACATGTTCGACTCGAGCATGACGCTCTCCTGACAGAAATCTCTCAGGATTTGGAACAAGAAGAGGAGGTTGGAGGCAATATAAATCAGCAACTTGCTGATATTGTCAACAAAAGATGGTCCACGAAGCTTATTGACGCAAAACAGAGGGAAAAAATGGATAAATACCCTCGACCAGGGAATTGTGAAAAGATTGTTGTCCCTCGCGTCAATGCAGAAATATGGGACAAGCTTGATAATAAAACTAAGCATAATGACCTCCGTGCTTCCACCACACAAAATTGCTAGCCAAAGTCGGCTCGATACTTTCAATGACGACTGATAAATTATTGCAAATGCGTCATGATGATTCGCCTGATATTGCCCAGATTATTACGATGAATACCGACGCTTTGGCATTATTAGGGCACACCATGTGCGACCTCTCTATGCGTCGACGCGACGCTATCAAACCAAATCTACATAAAGATTATAGTAGCCTCTGTGCTTCACATGTGCCAATCACAACGTATTTGTTTGGAGATAACCTCCAAACACAGCTCAATGACATCCGAGCTTCCAACAAAATTAGTAAAGTAACAGTGCCACATCGGTTTGATAAACCCAAACCATATGGCCGCCACTGGGGTGCTACTAACTCCAGCTCTGGAAGTAAGGCAACAAGGGGGCATTTTTTATCCCACAGCCGGCAGTGGAAACAGCACCCACCAAGATCCAGTTTTCAAACCAAGAAGAACCCAGCACCCAAGCATCAACAGAACCAATGACTATGGAGAAAGAAAGAGAGGCGACAGTTTTAAAAAATTTACAGGTTAGTAATTTTCAGACAGACCTTCCATCATTGGTGGAATATTTTACTAACCGAGTAGATAACTTTCAAGCTGGCCAATTAAGTCACAAACTTTGTGAGTGGCGCAAACTCACTTCTGATTCGGAAGTTTTACAGACAGTCATGGGGGAAGAAATAGAATTTTCTTCCTTACCTCATCAACTTAAGGCACCAAAAGCGAACATATTTTCCAGAGCTGAGCAACTTGTTATTGAACTGGAAATTAAAAAGCTTTTAAACAAAGGCGTCATTGTTCACTCTGCACATGAAGAACATGAATTCATCTCACCAATCTTTGTAAGACCCAAACCTGATGGGTCATACAGGATGATTTTAAATCTAAAAAGTTTGAATAAACATGTAGTTTACCGGCATTTCAAAATGGATTCCATTTGGAATGCCATTAGGCTTATGAAGCCTCAGTGCTATATGGCATCTGTAGATCTAAAAGACGCCTACTATTCAGTGCGTGTAAGTGCCAAGCACCAAAAATATTTAAAATTCTGCTGGAATGGGGTATTGTATAAATTTACTTGCCTCCCCAATGGGCTAGCTCTTGCCCCTAGAAAGTTTACAAAGTTATTAAAACCAGTATACTCATTCTTAAGAAACAAGGGACATATTTCATCACCATATATTGATGATTCCATCTTGATTGGTAGCACTAATAGAGAGTGTGTATCCAATGTCATTGACACAGTAACAGTGTTAGACAAATTGAATTTTGTGCCTCATCCTGATAAATCTGTGTTTTTGCCAAAGCAAATAATTGTGTATCTTGGGTTCATTCTCAATTCTATAACAATGACTGTCTCACTAACACCAGAAAAGGCAAAGAAGTTGAAGTCGGCAGTCATTTGCCTTCTTTCTCAGGATATGCCTCTTATAAGAGAGGTTGCTCAGGTTGTTGGTCTGTTAATCTCTACCTTTCCAGGGGTTATGCAGGGACCCCTTCATTTTAGAATTACAGAGGGCGAAAAAGCTCAGGCCCTAAAACTTAATCACAATAATTTTGACACACAAATGCAGTTATCCAACAATGCAAAATCTGAAACTGCAATGGTGGGCAGATAATATAGAAACAGCAAACAATCTGATCTATAAACCAGAACCAAATGTGACTATGTGCACTGATGCCTCAAAAATTGGCTGGGGATGTGCAATTGAAAATCTTAAAACAGGAGGACTTTGGACTCTGAAAGAGAGCAAATATCATATCAATTATTTAGAGTTGCTAGCAGTATTTTTTAGCCTCAAAGCACATAAAAAACTGGTCTCAACAAAGCATGTTAAAGTATTAGTAGATAATACTACTGTTCAAATTACCTTAAATAAAATGGGAACAAGCCACTCACCAACGCTGAACAGTCTTATCAAAACTATATGGGACTGGTGTTTTGCAAATGATGTATGGATCACAGTTGCCCGTATACCTGGTAAAGATAATGTTGACGCAGACTACGAGTCTCGACAAACTAGGCGTACCACGGAGTGGTGCTAGACAAAGACATGTTTCACAATGCTTGTGCAAAGCTTAATTTTAAGCCAAACATTGACCTTTTCGCATCGCGTATAAATTACCAAGTTAAGCCCTACATGTCATACACTGCTGATCCTGAAGCAATAGCAGTTAACGCTTTTCACCACCCATGGGTTGAATATGATTTTTATGCTTTTCCACCATTCTGTTTAATTAGCCAGGTCCTACAAAAGATCCAAAAGGAAGAATCCGAGGGCCTAGTTGTTATACCCAAATGGCCAACCCAATCTTGGTGGCCAGTGGCAATCCGAATGCTGATACAGTCACCCATCATACTTCCCAGCACAACATCAACATTGCACCTCCCAAGCAACCCATTGGAGAAGCACCCTCTCCACGAGAAACTAGTCCTACTTGTGTGTCACTTATCAGGGAACAGTTTGAAAACAGAGGCCTTTCGGCAACAGCTAAAGAAGTCCTTGAAGCAGCATGGAGAACAGGTACGCGAAAACAATATGAAGGATACTTGGGAAAATGGAAACAATATTGTAGTGAACAGAATATCAATCCCTTTGCACCCACTGTTGAAGAAGGGATAAATTTTCTCGCAGACTTGTTTAAAAAGGGTCTTGGTTACAGTGCATTAAATACAGCACGTAGTGCTCTGTCCTCTATCATACTTTTATCAAATAACACCAACTTTGGAACACACCCGATGGTTTGTCGTTTCCTGAAAGGGGTATTTGAAAGTCGACCATCCTTACCAAGGCACAATGATATTTGGGATGTTCGAATAGTATTAGACTACCTACGAACTCTTCAGCCAACCAGAAATTTAACCCTCAAAACGTTGACGCTAAAACTGGTCATGATTCTTGCTCTTACTTCGGCACAGAGGTGTCAAACTCTTAAAGCCTTGTCACTTGACAGTATGTCGTGCGCAGACGGGAAATATGTGTTCCATTTTGAAAGACTGTTAAAAACATCTAGACCCGGAAAACACCTGGCGCCCCTAATGGTTAAACCATATCAGCCAGATCCCACGCTTTGCCCATTCAAGCTTCTAACAGAGTATATCGAAAGAACGCGGAGTTTAAGAGGAAACTCCCGACAGTTGTTGATTAGCTTCCAAAAACCACATAAAGAAGTGAGCACAGACACCATCTCGAGATGGCTGAAAACAGTTCTAAAACTGGCCGGAATAAATGATTTTTGTGGTCACAGTACAAGAGCGGCATCGTCGTCAGCCGCAACTAACACATCTATTTCTATTGATACAATATTAGAAGCAGCTGGGTGGTCTAACGCTCAAACTTTTCAAAAATATTATAACAAACCATTACGGTTGGAAGAGGACTTTGGTTCATCGTTATTACAAGCTTTCACAAGTTAATTATGCATTCTAGTAAAATTGGAATAAAGTTACTTCGTTGTTTGAGTTCTGTGGTAAATTGTTATCACTCGTGATTACAACACTTTGAACATCTCACATGACTCCTTAGTGACGTAGTCCAAGGACGAAATAGAATTTAAAATTAAACGAGACTTACCGTAAGTTGAAGTTTGATTGTAATTCTATGAGTACTTGGACACGGAAACTAAGGAGTCACCCGCCCATATTACACAATTCGTGTTTGGGTATATTGAGCTTGTTCCCTCCCTTTGAAGGTACTGTTGTAATCTCTCGTTGCGTTAAAAACTGACTGCTCGATCTGCGTGCGCATATCTCACATGACTCCTTAGTTTCCGTGTCCAAGTACTCATAGAATTACAATCAAACTTCAACTTACGGTAAGTCTCGTTTAATTTTAAATTATCAGCCATTTTGTCCCCCATTTCTGGCCATGGCCTGAAGCGAGCGAGCGTAGCAGCAGTCTAATTTGCGCAGTAGGCAGTGAAAAGCAAATTTTTAGGGTTGCGTTGCATTGTGGTTGTGCGCAGTGACGCAGTTGTATCAGGCCTGTTTGTATGCGCAGTTGTGCACAAATTAATCTCACGTTTCAGTGATATGGATTAAATACCAATATGGATTAAAAGTCAAACGTCCAAGTCTGGAAGAGGACCAGAATTAACATACATTCTGTTCTTTATTCGCCTTTGTTTTCATTTATCAAAAGGTTGAAAGTTGCTTGTCGTTTTGCCTGATTTTGCCTTTTTTGTTTGATGGTGTAATTTGTTTTGATTCACAATATAAATATTCGCGCATTGATGTCTAGATTTTTCGTTTAGCATATCGTACGACGCGCGATATACAGTATTGACTATATCAAATCTTATTTTAAGTCTAAAATCGTATTTCAATTTTTTAAATATGCTGCATTAGGTGTTTCTATATTAAACAAAAGATATACCTCAGCTTAAACGTTTTATAATGAACACCAGAAATATTGAAATCTTGGTTAATTAATGCATATATAAACTGTATACAAACTGTACTGTACTTGTTTGCTAAATTACCAAGGTGGTCAGTTCTATGTTTTCGTCTCTCAAATTAAAATGCCTCCCGTTACCCGAATGATCAGAAGAGTTGATGAGGTTTTCTTGGCCCAACTAAAGGCGAATATGGAAAGACACCCAAATGGATCATATGAGCCTCTTTACTTGTCTATTGTTGATTTGAAGGGTAAAGATAAATTTTTCCCAAACAAGATCAATGAATATGTGTATGAAGTACTCGGCGGTACCCACAATATTTTGGCAACTAAGGAATTATCTATAAAGCATCCTAACAAGGCTATTTTCAAAGGGCGTTATGCACGCTTGTTTACTGGTTTGTCAGACGAGGAAGCTTTATGGCTTGCATCAAGGCACAACAGTTCTGGGAGATTCCGCCATGAAATGAGTTTTCAGGATGAGGTAGGTGTACAAACACGGTGGTGGGTTGCTACAGTTATGGTACCTCAATTGAGTGGTTAATATTGTGTACAAATATACCAACTGCGTGTCATATTGGTAACCAGATTTTTCAATCTTTCTCACCACGTATACAAAATATTGTACCGACAACCGCAAAAGAACTAAACAATTTTATATTCCACCTGCAGTTCCGTTTTTATTTTCTAGGTCACATTAGCATAACAACAACTGAAATTACTGCGCACAAAAGACGGCGATAATAATCTCGTGCCAAACGTTAAATGGAGAGAGACCTGTTCTTTCATTTCAGGAAAGACTGTAAGTTGTTTAGGACACATTAATTATAGTAGATAAATTAGTTATGCCATTGCTAGGGGCGAAATTTATTGATTCGCACCAGAAATAAGTCAGAAACTAAGTAAAGGACGGCAATAGAGCGATACAGAGCGAAACATTTTTTTCATTCATATACTGCCGACACTTATACAAACCATATACAGTTTGTGGTTCTGAAAGGAGTCAAATCAAATAAAAAGTATTAAAAATGTTTAGAAAGTAATAATTTTTCAAGGTAAGCACATGCATTAGATGAACATTAATTTCTGGAGCGCCTGCCATCACTAAGCTTGGAATTCTGTCAATATTTTCAAAATGAATGGTAAGGCAGGGAAGAATCTGGGGGGCATATTTCTACCGGAAAGGAATGGGAATTAATACCAATATGCTTGTGAAGGCATTTCATCCTGATTTCAAGTATAAGTACCTGGACGGGAAATACACAGAAGAGTTGACAACTGCTTGTTCAACCTCCTGAAGTACACCCGAGACAAACTGTTTGAGAGGTTAATAAAAGAAGTTAATAAAAGGAAAGAGCACTAACAAATTGAAGACTATACAAGATCGCCACAACAACAGCAAAGGATTGAAAATTCAAAATTGACAGTGTTCAATGCGTCGACGAATCAAAATGGCTGATAAAAAGTGAAAATGGCCCCGACACATATACAGTGTTAGCAGACATGCACAGTCAAATGTCAGCTAAGATGCACAGAATGTAGCATTTCAGTGTGCATACACCAGTATACATGCACCTGTCATCATTATCTCATTCAACACACCATATGCAAGCACATACACCTGTTACAACACTTTTTATCTCATGACACCAAACAGACAAATCAAATGATATTGAAATGGAAGTTTTAAACAGTTTACAATCACAAGATTTTGTACCTGAGGAATTGGGACTTTTAGCATCACATCACCACATGCAAAAAAAGGTGGTGTGTTAGATATTGCTTGGAGGCATGGTTGCTTTTGCAGCAATGAAAAGAGGTTCTGTGCAGCACTGATTTGTTTGTCTAACTGTTGCAATTTTTCTTTGCTCATACATGACTCCGTTTATTCTGACAATGTAAGAAGTTTTTTTTTGATGCCTTGTTTAAGAGATGCAATATCATTTGGCAGCTAACAAAAATATTGAAAAGCAGAAAGGATTTCGATAACCAAGAAAACGCCAAAACGGCCAACAAAATGAACAAATCCAGATTGATAAAACCAAGCAAAGAAGTTATCCTTTCACTCTTTCCAAAAACTAATGATGGAATGTAATAATAATTACCTTTTGATGGGCTGTTTCACAAGCATTGTATGTTAGTTCGAAGTAATGCAGCATTGTGCTTTATTTTATTGTGCTATTGTGTAGCCTTCAGGCTACACTGCCTTGGTAGCTTTTGTGTGACACTAGGTCACACATTAAGTTTGACTGTCGTATAGTAAAGACGTTTAATTACGCGCAAATTATTCAACTAAAATTTATCTACGACAATTGGAGTACAAGTGTAAACCAAAGTACGTAAGTTTAATAGTTATTCGTTATATTCTTTATTGTTTATAGTTAGTTTGTTAATGACATTGGCGTCTATTCATGAATCAAAAATTTAGCTTCAATTCAACGCATCCACAGTATGCTATCTACGCCTAACCTAAACCTACGAGTTACACATCGTGCTATACCGGTTAAAATATCTCGCTATTTCGACACGTTGCGTGACTTGTACAAAGGCCCTTGTTTCTAGTTGATTAAATTTTATTAGTTGTACGTTCGTTGCTGAGTACGAATATTCTATCTCACTTGTATCTGCATCTAACCAACCTGGGACTCTTGTATTCTGCGACCGGGAGTTACATTGTATACATGCTAATATGTTCCTCAATGTCTGTGTTATGATAAAAACTGTGTCGGGAATTGACAGATAAGATTATTATATAGACAAATGTTTTCTTTGATTAATTATAATCTAGTTATGTTACAGTGATTGATAGCATGAAGGTGTATGTGGTGTGGTCACGAGAGCGAGAAAGTTAGTTGGACTGAGACATTCAGTGAGTGAGGAACAATAGTGAGCGAGAGAGAGAGTAAGTTATAGCCCGTGTGCTATCTGACGGTGTGAGTGGTGAGATTCGTTTGGAAATTTGTAACAGACATTTGTAATTATTTACTTCGTTAATATATAAATATACTATGAAAACTATGTGACTTGTTGAGGATGACATTTGGAGGCAAATTCTCGACAACTGTATGGCTTAATACAGTATTAGCTACTGACAGTTAACAATATGAATACATAACTTCTAGTTCAGGACTTGCTTAGTTGCTTTGGTGTTTCAAACAAATTAGTCAAGACGAGAGACAAACAAGCCTCTTTTAGAGAAAGACATCCACCTTGACAAAAAACATCAATGAGAAGAAGCATTGAATTTCAACTTAATATCCATCAAATAGTACTTGGATCAAAAAGCATGGGAAAAAGGCGTGGCAATTATATTGGCAAAGCTAATTAATTAAATTAATTTTGTATTTTTAGTGTCTTACAATTAGCTTTAAGCACTATTTTTATTAATGTGGCATAATGTTAACTCATCCCCACATTTTTTACCAATGCAAAGGTGAGGGCATTCTACTAATTCCTAACCTATCTCGGTACAGCATTATTGTAATTTTTTTGTCTTTGCCTAACCCCCTAGCTTAGGAGCACAAAGACACCCTCAGTTATGCCATCTTGGACCACTAGCTAGTTTCCAGCCTGCCACTGGACATAGATGCATTATTTTTTTACCTTTCAAACATCTAGGGAATGTGTAAAAATCAAAAGTGAACATGATGAATGGTATTGTCAAATAAATGAAAATATATATTTCAATGGTAATTCATGATTCTTCATCCACACAAAAGAATTCATAAGGTAGACAATTAGCAATAGGTTATACCTGCACAATTGGTAAATCAATCAAAATTGACAATTAGGGAGACAATTGTCAATAATTTTCCATTTGCACTCATATTTATGTAAATAATTATGTTAAATATATAATGGAGGAATAGAGAGTATTATTATTTAATATATTTCTAAAAAGTATTTAAAATATATATACTTTAAACACTAGAACTTTATACACTTGCCTTTTGTTTCTTTTGTTTATTATATTGTTTTTACTGACTTTAATGATTTGAAATCACTAGCACAGTGTTTGACATCCTGTACCGTACTGTGGATCAGGGCGCTTATATATAAGCGCCCTGCTGTGGACAAATATGAACACTAGCTGAATGGGTAGTAGAGTACCACACCACTAACGACTGAGCTATATAATAATTCAGTAACTGAATTATATTATAGCTCAGTGACAGGGACATATGAGTCACATGCCCTTTGTGAAATTATTTTACCATTATTATCATAACATTATCGTAGCTCAGTGATCATTATCAATGAGTCACATGACCTTTGTGAAATTATTTTACTAATCCATCATTATCCAGGATAATCTCACGTTATCCTGTAGCAATATCACCCCAGGCATTCAAATAGCATCATAAAATTGTGCATTGACTGCATTCCATATATTCAGCCGCTAGTAGCATGTTTAGCAAACGTCATGACACCTGAAACCTTGTATATATCAATAAATATAGACTCCTAGTTCACATTATAGTTTACTGTTTAGCGCGAACCAAAAATGAAGTTCTTTCAGCAGACATATATATAACTTCCTTACTCAACTAAAGCCAGAAGCATGATCATCAAAGCCAAAAGATTTCATGCGTGCACGATTAATAAAAGCTTTGTTTGCCCTATGGCTATAAAGGTTCCATTTTGACGAAAGCGTCTAAGTGATAGAGCTTGTATCGTAGCACATTATATCGATCCATAATACATAAATATATACTATACTTACATAAAAGTCGCTGTTATTGATCAGAAGTTGATATATTTCAAAGGTTGAAATAATGCACGTGCAAGTCAAATCGTTCAAGACTGCCAAGTCAAGACAGATATCAACGCTACAGATAATAGAAAATATATTGTTTAGGTCCTATTACAGCGATAAACACAATTAAAGCACACATTATAGTATGATATTTATACAGTTTATACTTACATTTCGCAAATAATGTAAAGATGCGGAACGCAGAGAAAAAGCAGACAAACCAGCTAAAGTATGGGGCAAGGTGAGCACGAAATAAACATATGCTCCGGCATGGCATTGACTTAACCAATCAGCAGTCAGCACCCAGTGTTTCCGCCAAATTCGCTCGTTCTGATTGGTCGTCGTTAGCATGCTGCAGCGGTGTAAAGTTTCACCAGCGAGTGTCACTTGTTATCTTATTATGTTATCCATAATAAATACCGCATTCGCGAACGTTTATCGATCGTCTGGCGCACACTACTGATACTAGAGCTTTCTGTTTAGCATTCCAACCCGAGTGTGCTTTACAGTGGTGCTTTACAAAATTGTTTGCGCAGTAATCTGCCCCATCCAGCCTCGGTCCCAGGTGCATTCAATAAAATAAATATACGAACACTACAGGCTTTTACATAGATCAGTGGCTAAGCTGAGCGAGTGCAACCCACTCACGCAAACCTGTAGTCGAGCCTGTAGTCTATGGATATTTCCTGTCTTGATTTTATTTAAAGCGCCTGGGAACGAGGCTGAATCTGCCCTCAAATAAAGCGACTTTTTGTTGCGAACATGTATTTAGTTTCTTGTCATTACGGATTTTATACTTTGATGGCCTGTTAGTACGAGTGCAAACCAACGTAGTAGCTCTCCCCACATTTTTGGCAGTTAAATAAAATTAGTACTAAAGAGTACTAGAAAATTAAAATTTCACTGGGGAGGTTCTATTTAGGACTTACTAACCCCCCCCCCACCCCCCCTCAGTCCCTGATACGCTCCGCAAGCCCTGTTTGGTGCGTTCTGAAACAGCAACTGAAAAATACCACTCTAGCTTGCGTACGGTCAATAAATAACACAATCATGCAAACAAAGAGAAATTAACGCAGATTCTATGTGTAGTAAATTACTATTTAACATTTGAGTACTCTGTTAAATTATTCGACTGTAATGTGCATACTATGATACTCGTATATGCATAGAAAACCCATCTCGAGTCTAAAACGACGAATGAATTTTTTCTAAGAATTTCTATCTTGAAGGTTCTGCACGAAGTTCGAAGCAACAGTTCCAGAGAGTACCACTTTCAAGTGGCTCCTTCATTGTTGTTTGCATTCTGGAGGATTTTCCTGCGAAAAAAACCCACATTTTCAAGTCTTTGCAAACAATGACAGCAAGTTCGATAGAATTCAATGTCTACATCATAAAACACATGGCAACTATGAAAATATATATCAGTTTGTCCGAACATTTCTAATGCAAAATTCAAGGCCTCATGCGATCACGTTTGAGATGGTAGAAATAGGGATGGATCCAGGTGGGGGGGGGGTTCGCAGGGGAAGTGCAGTTGCCGGGTATAGTTTGAGGGTTTAGGTAACACGCCCCGGTAATTCCATTCCTTTCTTTCGCAGTTCATGACTGAATTATTCCTTCGGCGGGTTAAAATCCGTTCAAATGTTGGTACCACAAAAACAAAACTGGTGACTATATAAACTGGTAACTATATAAACTGGTAACTATATAAAAATGTTTGACTGGTTATAATAGAATCTAGTACATTTGCTAGTAAATTTTTGAACCAAAGCACTGATTTGTAAGAATTTCCCAAATCCTCGATACTCTCTCGCCTGCCCAGTATCTGCAGTTATCAATAATTAATAGAATTCAAGCCGGTTCTGTCGAGCCCCTAGTTTGCTGGAGGTGTTTGCCACACTGACCTCAGGTGGTTTAAAATCTGGGTCGTCATCTTCATCGTCTTCTCCTTGATTCTCGTCATCATCGTCATCTTCGTCCTCCTGATTATTAAAAAACATCATTCCAGGTTGAATATCAGAAGCACGTCTCACTTTAGTCTATATTACATGCCGACATTACCGTCTCTACTGTATACAGATATACATTTATCATTTATCCGAGATAGCTACAAACCTCTTCTTCCTCGTCAAACTAAAAACAAGAAATTGTTGAAATAAAATTAACAATTAATTGAAGCAAAGAACTAGCAAGAAAATCAGTGACATTTTGTCGTTTCCTCAAAGACCATGATTTATCATGTCACGATTTCATTGACTACACTATACAGCACAAAAAAAGATAAACTCGGAAAAACATTTTGTAGTTTCAATGACAATAAATCAACGTTGCCGACTGAACTCGAACTTCCTGCAATGGATGAGCAGGAGTAAAATCGACACATATATTCATTAAAACCACATTAATGCAGTTAAACCAGCGACCAGCGTAACCTTTTTATTTGACAAAAATACTAAGTGGTTCCTGTAAGTTATAACTTACAGTTTTCGGTAAGAATAGATTTGAAAAGCTTTGTTATTTCCCCGTTAATTAACTCTTTCCAAAGTAGAATTAATTGCATTGCAAGTTGCAAGAAAAATTGCATCGTGTAGCACGGCCTCTATGCCACATGAAAGGAATTGAACTTAACCGGACGTTTGTTTTTGAGGATCTAAGTTATACTTTAAAAAAATTGTCCCTCCCTTTTCCCACAGTTAACGCAAAAAGGTACAAAATAATGAAATAAACCAGCTTAATACCTCGTCATCCATAGCTTCACCAGTGAAAAATAAAACCGCCTAGAATTACAAAACGTTATATATTACTTATATCCTTGTTATATTTCTGCACACAAAGAAAGATCTGGTAAAACTATAATTTGTTCGTACTTCCATTTGCCTGTACCTTTGGAATGAGGTTTTCTCGGAAAAAATGTCCGATTTCAAAATCTGCTTCTAACAGCTGTTCGGTCTCTTCATCCTGAACAAAAGTATCACAGTGTTACTATATAAAATTCGTTCTCCGGGAATGGAATGGAATTGAATATAGTTATGTTTAAACTTTGAACCCATTCAGTCGGTTTACGCACTCGACTCCAAAATTAAAATTTGGAGTTATTGGGTAACATCGACAGAAAAATGTTGGTCGAGTATGCCCATTCCTTTTGAAATTGTATTTCTTTTGAAAGCTTCTGTTTCAACGGTATGTAAACATGAATACCCCCCTGGATACGGCCCGGGCCGGGGATCGAGAACTACTACAGATATCTTGCCAGAACAGACTTGGTATGCTGTCCTCCTGATTCAATGGCAAGACCCTTGCCATTAATTATCTAAACAATTAGATATTGGTTAGAAACCAATTTTCAAAATACGTACCATTTCTTCCTCCTGTACTGCAATTTCAAATACAAAAGTAACAATAAGTTTCAAATGTTAAATCGACAGTGGGCCACCATGAGACCATACAATTGTGCCTCATTACATAGCAATACTATATTTATTGCATCAATATACATAGGGCAATAAGAGAAATTTAACACAATAGTGAAATCACAATCCGGCTGCTATTATTGCAATCAGATAAGAAATCAGTAAAGCAGCAAAGCATATATTAAGCAAAGAAGTTTTAAAACGCATCAACGAATAATTGAATTGATGGGGGTTGAACATGTTTTTAGTAAGCTTAAGCAAGTGACGTTTTTGTGACAACACAAACGGCATGGATGAGAAACGTCAAAAGACTGGGTCAAGGATTGTGATTGGTGAAAAACAAAAACTTTACTTTCGGTCAACGTACGTTCTGTCAAAAACGCCACTTTGCTTAAGCTCACTTTTATCAAAAATACATAACGTGAACTATGCAACGCCCCTTAATAACGGGATTACCTTCAGGAGGAGTAAAAAAATTGAAAAATGAATCAGCTTTTACTGTCTTGTTCACATATTTTCCTTGTCCTTTTCCTATATAAATCCACGAAATCAAACAAAATCTATTTGTGGGAATAATAACAACGATTTTGCATTACTGCATTTTTTGATCACGTGTTAATCTTAATACTTACAGGGAATTTAAATACAAATTCTCTACGCAATTCGTGACAGGATTTGCAGAGGCCACAGACAGAACATATCACGGTTTAGAACAACCTCGTACCCAGGGTCTTCTGTGTTCACGGGGCGCGGAACTACGCGTAGTTCCGCGCCCCGTGAACACAGAAGACCCTGGGTACGAGGTTGGGTTTAGAAAATCGATCAATTTGTACACAATGGTGAAAAAGGAGTTACCTTTATGCTTTTGCTTCTTCTTTATCACTTTCACGGTGACATTCTTTCCTTTCTTCCAATCTATCGTACATCTAAAACACGAATCTTACAGTAAGCTCTCAAGGTTGTTGTTCTTTGCCAGCTAGTGCGAATTAAGGCGGCCCATGAACCATCTTGTATTGCAGTGGATATGCTGGACACATTTGGATTGGCAACTCAGAGACGTTAGCAAGTACATAGAACAAAATTTACCCTGTCGTGTGAGTTATTTCCGGTCCTTCAAATCCAAACGGTGCTTCCTTGTCAATTTCACAAGATAATTTGTACGTCTTCGTTAATACCTGGCAAAAAATGACACGGATGAGAAGCATTAGACAAATGTTATATGATTGAAAATGCTGGTAAAAGCATATTTCCCTCGACAGGAGAAAGTATACGATTTCGGTTGCTGAACGGATTCGGGTGAGACAGCACGTACAAAAGTAATGTATATGCAGTGGGCGGTATAGTTTATGCCACTTTCTAAAACTTTTATAGAATAAACCGTGTTTACACTAGGGGCTTATAAATCTGACCTGGACCAAGACCCAGCCTAGACCAGGTCTAGGACAAGTCCAGGTAATATGTGCAACGTTCACACTGTCTTCCTTTTTGGTGATATCGGATAACCAAAGTAATTGACAAAATAATTGGAAAGACCCAAAACACGCCAAAAAGTGCTAATACTATTATGAATCCGATAGTATTATAGGTTGAAAATTTGTCAGCGCAAGGTAAAGCCCGTTCATGCAACAAAAATCGGGCATGCTCCAGGTCAGGTCCAGGCCACCTCTTCTGTTAGCCTGGATTTTGTTGCCTAGCCCAGGTCTAAGCCTGGTCAAAGTATGCGCACGTAATGTAAAAGCGGCTTTAAACGTATATACGAGTACAATTGTCTATACTTACAGAATTATTAAAATATGCATTTGGAGCAAAGTGGAATTCTAAAACAAAGCCCTATAAAATGAAATAATGCGATATAACTGAATGTCAAATATGACTTTTGCCAAAGAAATAATAGCAAGAATAATTTCACCAAGTAAACATTAGGTTAGCACTCTTGTGAAATAAAAAAATCAAAATAAAATTTAGTTATGCCCAGCTCTCGCAAAACAAATTAAAAGCATAGAAGTTAACATTGTGCCGCATGAAAGGTAAAGAGGAATGGTGAAACATTAGGTTACCACTCTTGTGAAATCAAAAAAATCAAAATAGCATTTAGTTATACCAAGATCTCGCAAAACAAATGAACAGTATGGAAGTTTACTGATTGTGCTGCATGAAAGGTAAAAGGGAATGCTATATTGCGACAGGGATGTGTTATCCCATAATCTTCATACCATAGTCACTTCTTTTTCTCCTTCACCGCTTTCCTCCGAGGTCTTCTCCTCGTCAATAAACTTCAGATCGATACTCGTTAGGTTTTTCAAAATGGGTTCATCGTGTTCCTAGAGTGCGGTAAAACATTCTAAATAACTTAGATTTATTTTTATGGTTCATGAGAATGCATCAAGAAATTAAAGCAAAGCATTTTTCCACCGACTCGTATTAAGTGAGTGAAAAATAATTGCATGATCCATGGTGCTTCTTAACTCTGGTTTGAATTAATCGGTGAGGTTCCTTCTTCATTTTTTATACGATCCATTTTCGGTGATCAAAAAGTAGATAATTTCTCCCGATAGACATGCAAAGCCTTTTATGCAGCCACAATAGCCATTACCGATGAATTCTGTTATACATGCATGCAATATGAAAACCAGGCTTCAAAAATATATGGCCACGTTCACACGGGACTGGACGAAGTTGGAATTCGTCCTGTCCAGGGGTCGGTTGTTCGAAAGGCGTTCGGCTTAAACGGTAGATAAGGTAAAGTTTAAAAATACTCTCATATATCTTGTGAATGACTTAAACTGCATCTTGTGTATTAAATATGGTATTTACACCGAAATATTTCGTTTCAGTTGTTCAATAAATATATGATTTTGTTTTCCATTTTGAACTTATTCACCGTTTAAGCTAAACGTCTTTCGAACAACCGAGCCCAGGTGTTCACAAGGTAAAAATGCGAAAATTTGACTGGTTCTACGTGTTCACACGAGGAAACCAGTCGACGAGCTTAGGCACGGTCCCAAATTCGTCCCGTCCGTGTTAACGCGTAGCCTCGCTCATTCTGTTGGTTTTTCCAATGCGTGCAAACGGTAGTAGCCAGCCTGACGATTTGTCTCGCTATACTAATATTTTGGTGTTCATTAACTGTGAAAACAATAAACTTCTAAAGACATAAATAATTATAATAACTCAACAACTGTGTGCTTTTGAACCTCGGACTTTCAAATGTTCTTTGCGGTGTTCTTTCTATCAATTTGTGTAATAAATAATAAATGAATAAATGATAGTACCTGAATCATATCCGCAATATGATCCACATTTTTCATCGCAGTTAACCAAAACTCTGGAATACCACGAACATTTTCTACATAAAAACAATTGATCAAGGGTCAACAGAAATACAACACAATCTCATGCACGTAAGTTCCTCTTATCCAAAAAATGCAATTGGTAGTTTAAAGGCAATATATTAGAAGAAATACCCAGGTAGACTGGACGAAGGTTTAACGTTTACCTGGAAGAGTTTCTGTATCTACTTTATTTTCGTCCAATGTTGCCTTATCTTTCAGCTCGTTCTGCTTAAACGACCAAAAACACATTTAAAAATGTAAGTCTCTTTATTTTTTTAAAACATACTCTTGTTGTGTGACAGAATGCAAAACAACTTTCGGAATTCAACAAGGGGGAATTTTGTTTCAGACCAATCAACAGGTTTGCTTACATTTTCAGTAACCCAACAAGAAAAATGTTACTTATTTTTGCCCTCCCAAACATAACACTGGACCCAGTCCACTACTCACTTCATGTCTTTTTGCTTTGCACAATATCAATCGAATCACCTACTGGGCGATAACCATATTTTACGTTGCTAATCCCTTCATATCTGTCTAAATTTCCCTTCAAAGACATTCTTAGTCCCTGCTCGCGCTGCATTGTGCGATAGAAATGTCCGTGCCCAATTTTATTAGTGCTGAGGCAACTAATACGGCCGTGCGGATAAATTGAGTGGAGTGTAAAATAGCGCCCATATCTCCACTTAATCTTACCGACAATTTTTGTTCATTGTCTCCACCATCTTCCTCATCTTCGTCATCACTTGCCCACTCGCATTCCTCATCAGTTGGTTCATAATCGCCATTGATCACAGAATCTCGCTGTGAAAACAATTAATAGGGACCTTATGTAAGATGCATCAAATCTTCGGCGCGGATGTGACATGCATTAAAACAGCCAATAGTGTTAGGAATCCAGTTTTAAAAAACTTTTAATTTGTTTTACGTACGGCTTTCCATACGGCTTTGACTTTGTTTACCAAAAAGAGGCTATAATTTTTTAGTTCTGTTGTAAAACTGTTGAAATAACATCAGCGTCGCTGGTTTGGTGCATCGGCCTGTTTCAGACGTCGAACTTTTCATGTGCCGAACCTCATGTTAATGAGCTAAGTCTTTGTGCGCTTTCCATCAAGCAGCCAAAATGGTCAGACCGGTCATATTTTAAATTGAAATAGAGTATTTCGTTAAAAATATAGCGATAAAAGTATATTTCCCGTGCTAGTCAGATGTAAATAACGATATAGCTACTTAAATGCAGAGTTCTTGAAACACTCTAAAACACCAGTAATCTGCCTGTACTGAAATACAACAGAACACAGGTCTGACCGTTTTTACCGTATAAAGGAAAGCTTTCTTTAAGTTCATCTGCATTAGATTCGACACATGAAAAGTTTAACGTCTGAAACGGGCCTTAAGGTCGTTAATATCATTAACAACGTAACCGCCATGGCTTGCAAGTTTAAGCTTACAATGAATGGATGTCTGTCGACAAAATGGAAAGTAGCAAGCAGCTATATGTTGATGCGTATGAATAATTGTATTGTATTTAGCGTGTATTTCAACATCCACATGGCAGAAAATGATTTGAATTGCTTCTTTAGATTTGAAACATTTAATTAATTAGATGTTGCTGGTTAAATCGTAGTTAACTTCAAAATGAATAATCCTGTCAGTTACTTTAGATACAAGTTAATTTTTTTTGCAGCAGACCCCTTGGGTGAAATGGCGAAAAATAATCAACATTCATTGTAAGTTTGTACCCGAAGTTTACATTATACAAACCCAAATCCAGTTATCTATAACGATTATAAAAATCCTGTAGGTAAAACTGCACCTGTTCGTAAAGTTGTTTAGATTTCTCGGCATATTTACATTCCAAAGCATGGACATCTCTGTAAAATTCAGCTTCAAGTTTCATGCAAGACACCTATACGCAGAAAGGAAAGATGTAGCTGCTTATAATATATGTACTGTACTCTGTCTGTATCAGGAAATGCAGGAAAGTCAATGAACGAACAGAGACAACATTTAAAATAATCAGTAATTAATTTTATCATTCATGTGAATCACTTGAGAATCGTTTGAGTTAATGGTTAGAATTTTTTGGCAAACGCACACTACAGTTATACCAAGAAACAAATATTGTACGTTTATAAATCTAAAAGCTATGTTATACAAGCTAAAATGACTACAGTGTGAGATGTACACACCTGAATATTCTTCAATGCTTTTATTCTCCTTTGAACAGCCTTTGGTAGGCTAAAAAATATAATTAATCATTTCACTAACTCTCCTGAAAAAGGCCCTCAGGTTGAAAGCTCAAGAAGTGCTTTTGTTTATTTTAGGCAGTTGTTATATCACATTTGATGCTAATCATGCATTTGACAACACAATATAAAAGCATACTTATGACTAGTTTTTTAGCGTACCATAGCAGGGCAACATTTAGGTTCACTGGTTGCAATGTCAAATGTGGATATAAAGGTGATACAAATTTAATTCAGAGAAGCTAGTATACCAGTTTATTCTGAAAAAGTTTCAGTAATGGGGTTAGGCCTGGGTTTCACTTAGTCACAATTGTCTGAAACAAATCATTTTGACCATTTCATGTGGAACTTTTTTTGTATTTAAATGGCCATTGGTGATATTGCACACACCAGGAATACATCTATCACCTTGACACATGACTACAAACATTATGACTACATGAATTACCAATCAGGCCTTCATAATAAATATGAAAGTTTATATTTTACCTTTCAATATATCCTGATGATGTTCCAACAACTCTTCCTAATTGTTCCTTTTAAAACAAGCAAAGAAACCTGGATCACAATTATGTCTGAATTTATTTTTGCATTTGTTTTCTAACAAAACACCGGATGTTAGGGTTGGCTGAAAGGCACTTTAACACGGATGAAACTTGACCAACCCCCAGTGTCTTATTATATTAAAGTAATGTATGGACAATTGAATGAGCATTTTTTGTTTTGAGTGACTGTTGAAACAGCCTGGGCAAAACCAAATTCAGCTCATAGCAGCCTTCATCTGCATGCAGTTTTTTTGCTCCCAGACCCTCAGAACTCATGGGCACTTTGATATTTTGTCCCACATCTCCCTAGGAAGCTTGAACATTTTTGTGATTGAACAAAAATTATAGACCAAAATGATTAATTATTGGTATTTACCTGAAGTGCAGCTAAAACCTGTGGATTTTGCATCATATTTGCAACAATGCTTTCCTCTAAAATAAGAAGAAATAGAATGTTTCTAATATCCTAAAACATAGAATTCTGAAAGAAATAAAACATTGACTTACGTTTTGGGGGCGAGCTTCCCTCTGTTGAATCTATATTATCACCCATCACTTCCCTTGAGAAAAGAAAACAAATTTACTGCAGTGGCTATATATACTGCCTGATTTTGGCAACAATGGAGACTTTATGATACATGGAATCCCAATCAACAGCTATAATATTTTGTGTGATGAACTTCCAGAAATATCTTTTGTCTCATGACTTTCTAACAATCCTTTTTCACTCGACTATAGTCTATTTTACTAAGAATTCTTTACCAGCGGGAAACTTAATTTATGAAATGTAAAATTAAACTTTGAATAACATTTTGCAAAGATTTGTGTTATGAAACACACACTTTAATTTGCAAGAATATATAATTCCAAGTTTTGTTTTGTTTTACATTACCACGAAATATTCCCCCATCATTTTACATGTTTAACAGTACAAAATTTGTATTACTGAACTTGAAAACAATAAAAAAATTAATTACATAAAATGTTGCCCATTTGAAGTCCTAAACTGGGATATCCTATTTGTTGGCAGTTGTGATAAGAAAACAAATAATGGCAGCATTGGCAGTGGCATTTGCTGTTGACTGTCACTAATTTGGGTGACTACACAACTGGATATTTACAACAGGAAGACACTATATTCATAGCTGCCATATTTAAGATGATTTGCATGCCAGTTATTAAACTCTATATTTCAAATCTTGTATATCACAGGTGCTAAATACTTATCTATTTACATAATCTAACCTAATCACAACGGTTGCGTTCTTCAAACTAGATCGTAATATCAACTTTCTGTTCCCTTAGGCCTTAGACAACAGACATATTTGTAATTCAAGAAGAACTCTTCAAACCCGAACCAGGTCACCAGCCACCAGGTTAATACAAAACTTGTATTTTTATGGTGGTAAATCACAGAAAAATTTCCACGGGATGACCTATTAACGGTACATGAAGTCGTTCAGGCAAATAACCCTCCTGTACCTTGTTATTCACATTCATCGTAATTATACATACCTGTACACTACAGTCTAGACTAAATAATTGTACAAACGTACATCTTGTATTTTTAATATAAATACTGTATATATTCATTTTATACAAGTTCACTTACGATCGGTTTCTGGCAGCGAGTTTCATTTTATTTACATTATGGTATTATAAACAACGTACCTTTATTAGATGACAAGCTAGCAGCTTTCACAAGAGATACTAAGAACACTGTGCTGAAGAAATGTAGGATGAGCAAGAAAAATAAACACGAGGTCTTATTCTGATCGGGAATGACGGCAAAAGAACTCGAGAGAATGTTCGAAGGCGCCAAATTTTCGCAGAATAATCCATCGTATGATTGGTTCATGCAGTCACGTGAATTATCACAGAAACTTTTGGTGCTTCCACTTAGCATAAAATGTCCACTTAAAGAATTGCATAGCTTGAGACTTTTGAGGGGTTTTTTCCCAGGGACCCTGGAACGATGCGAGGGCAAAGGGGACCAGATTTTCGTGAAAAAGCACTTCTGTAGCATACTAACATCCAATGGTATAACCGTAACTAACATCCCTTTTTCTAGAACTAATCAGGAAAATCAGGGGAAGTCAAATCAGACTCTTGAAATAAAATTTCCTCATTCCACTGAAATTCAGTTAAGATATTTTTGTTCAAGGAAGAAAGCCTCCTACAACATCAAGCCCAATGAAACGTAAAGTACAGCATCATACATGCAAATCCCTATTTACTGTATATGTTTAGATTCAAAGGTTGAGTTTTTTTTAGTGGCGTACAGCCAGCTTGAAGATTTATTCCCGCTTGGTTTGCAAAATGACATATGCTAAAAATGTATTTCTGTAATAAAGGTATTAGCGGCGTTTTTCCTCCGAAGCGAAGGTTGGGTATAAAATAGGTTAAATTGCCATACGCATGGATGAATATCGCACTGGAGTGACATATCTATATTCATTTTCTTCGGTTACAGTTTGGAAAAATCAGAAAGTTGTAATGGTCGTTTCTTGCGGCCAATCATTTGCAAAGACTAACGTCCAATGGAAAAGTTCAAAAGGCAGGGTTAAATTGGGAAAGAAAAAGTATAAATATAGTTAAGAATGCTATAATTGGCGTGTT
The DNA here is from genome assembly GCF_004324835.1 of Dendronephthya gigantea. Taxonomy (NCBI): domain Eukaryota; kingdom Metazoa; phylum Cnidaria; class Anthozoa; order Malacalcyonacea; family Nephtheidae; genus Dendronephthya; species Dendronephthya gigantea. The sequence continues at coordinate 206,051 of NW_021163167.1, read as the reverse complement.
TGTTAGGGGGGGGGGCATATTCAGTTCCGCCTGTCAGGTCAGGTCTCCTTTCTAAACGGTATCGCTACTTATATATATATATATATATATATATATATATATATATATATATATATATATATATATATATATATATATATATATATATATATATATATATATATATATATATACACCCATTTGCAAAAACGTTGGCCCCAGATAGATAGATAGATAGATACTCGAAGTCTAATTAGAATTGCATATGATTACATTTGCATGGGATTTCAATCATATTACACAGCATATATGCAATTCTAATTAGATTTCGAGTATCTATCTATATATACATATATATCGAGTGAGCTAGTAAAGTCATCCTTATGAAATGCCTATATAGTAATACAAAATACAAAGTGAAATTAGCATATAATTTATTGTATAATGTATGAAAACTGGTAAAATTTTACAAGGAGTCCACTTAATTACACTTTTCAATTAAGATAGTAGAAAACATTTTCGGTGTTTCTTTACAGTTTTAGTATACACCCGACTCTTGTCTATTACAAATCCTACATTCTGATTGGCTACTCAACCATTGTCTAGTCGTGATAGTGAACGTTTGGGAAAAATTTGCTCGCGCGAATGTATAAAATTGATTTAATTAAATTATTTTTCGTTGTAATTGCGGTGTATCGATTATTTTCTCGAAATTAATATAACTAGGTACAGGGTGTATATTAAAACAATTAGATAACTTGCCTTCGTGTCTAATTGTTAAATAGAAACACGCTTCTCAACCAATCAGCACGCGCGTACTATAAATGTTATATTATAATTAAAAATAGTAATAACGGATGAACTGATAAACGACACAAACGAAAACGATTAATATATATTCAAAGCAATTACAATCGTTTTTAAAAACATTTAGCGGTGTCGGAAGTTTTAATTGAGTTCAAACTATTTGCCAAATCTAGTTTAGTCATTAAGAGTCGATAAAAGAAAAAGCCGGCGACACAAAGAAGTCGCTTTCTTCAATTAACGTCGGTATTTTTTCTCCTGGAGAAATATATCAAAATTCAACTTTTTATTAGAATACAACGGTATAGCTAGCTATTCACCTAATTCCAATTCTTGACAATTAGAAGCCGAATTGTGAGGGTTATGTTGCATGATTTTCACTTATACTGTAATTGACTAACAACAGAAAAAACCTTAACGGAATAACGCATTTTGACTAAATTAGCTCAGATGAGAAAAAGCAATCACTGAACATTTCATATTATGCGTCATTGGCTTTTCTACCGAAGCGAATTTCTAGCGAGAAGGGAAACTTGGAGAATTTTTACCTAATTTCAAGAGCCTCCGTTAGATAAAAGAAATCTTATACCTTTGCAGAACATTTTGTTATCAGTGAAGTGGACGTATTGCCTATTTTCCGAGCAGATATGTCGAAATCACACGTAATTTAAAAGAACGTAGTGAATAATATATAGCAATTTGTCAACTGTCAGCGGTTGTTGTATTAGAATGCGCGCGTACGCGATATCACTTTTTTAAAGTCACCTTGCACATGTCAGGAAATCAATAATGTTAAAAGTCATATATTTGTTTAGCCTGGCAGTTATATGAGGCCAGCGCTAATATAATTTTGAAAATTAATGCAAAATTTTCGTAACTTTTCATTTCTTTAGAAATTCATTGTTTTCGCAATGAGTGAACAGCAGCGTGTTAGTATAACCTGGAATAAATAGGTCTTTATGGTAACTATACGAGAAAAATCTGTTTCTAATTTAGTATTAATGGCATTTGAAACGATTTTAATTCAGTACAGTTGAGTATTTTCGATACAAATTGCATGGTTGATCATCTATTCTGACCAACAAAACTGGCGGACATGCAAGGAAACAGTTGTGATATGACCGCGATATGCATGCAGCTCGCATTTTTTTGCTTGTGGAAATCCAGCCTAACTCTTCCTGCATGACTACCGCTAAGTTCAGCACGTCAGCAATGATATTTTCCTTCATAATTTATTCATTATGTGATTAAAATATATAAATTAAGAAAATCGTAATTGAAAAATTCAAATAATCATTTGTCACCAAGTCCGTGTAAAATTGTTATTGACCAATATTGAAGAAAAAATTAGGCTTGTGTTGGCCGAAATATCCGTAATTCGTAGCGGTACCGCGTGCAATTTCTCAATATTGACAATAACGACTCTTAACCGTGCTATTTCCTATGCCGACTAGTTACATATTGTATTGAAAATGAAAAACCATTTCGCTGTGTGAGAAGTTTTCATTAAGTTTTGAGAACCTGGCAAAGTCTTGATTATTTATCTGAGTGTATATTATAAGGAAAGTCAAAAGCCGGTTACATGAGAGCCGGAGTATATAGCAATTTTTTCAATCGCTTAAAAATCTAAATTGAAGTTCTTTTTTAACAATTGCTAGCTCCAAAGCTGAAGTTGTATTGCTCTTCAAGAATTTTAGAACGGTTGAAAAAATCACTATCCAGTGGATAGCGCTATATCTGGCTTTCATACAACCGGCCCCAGATCTACAAAGACTTCGCTGGGCACGTGAAAAATCTACTAGCCTGGGGCCGGTTGTTCGAAAGGCGTTTAGCATGAACGGTGGATAAGCCAAAGTTTAGAAATGAATACTCTTATACATCTTGTGAATGACTAAAACTATATCTTATTCCTGTTCTTTAATTGAAAATTAAACTATTTATATAACAAAACATTTCAGAAGCTGTTCAATAAATACTGATAATATACAAGTGAATGTGTAATATATCAGTCGACATTCAAAATCCAAGCAATTACAACATCCTACTTAATTAAGAATCAGGATCTAATTGCTCGGTTCATGTATAAATTATCGCCAAGGGCATGCATGATATGTTTTTAGATATACAGTTTGTCAGAAGTTATCGTTTCTTTACAAATACTTACAAATACCACTACAAATACAGAACTTTTTTGGAGATAATCAAGATTCATTTCGAATATCACCGTCAGAAACGGCTATCAGCTCAATCTCTCTCAAGTGAATTGAAATGTTGTCCCAATATTTAAGTGAAGAAGAAACCATAAACCTTCTTGGTGTTGTTGTGATATTTGCATTTGTTGGATTGGTGTTGAATCTCTTACTGATATTGTCAGTTATTTCAACGGACGGCTTTGCAGAGAACCCCGCGAATGTATTTGTATTGAGCCTGGCTTGCGCAGATGCTGCAATGGCCTCTGTGTTAGGTCCATTGTATGTATACAATATGTATTATTCCGCCTTCAGTACGTCGCTTGCAATAAGTTTTTTTTTTGCTTTAACGATTACCGGAAGTGTTTTCCTCTTGACTGTGAACCGGTACATCTCTGTTGTTAGACCTTTAAGGTATCCTACCATTGTAACTTTTAAACGATCTCTTGCCATGGCCGGCGTTATATGGTGGTGGTCGCCTTTCTTGTCTTTGTTCTGGCTGTATTGAACTTGATCTTTGACGAGATACCTGATCTGAAAATTCCACGCTACATTGTTTCATTCTACATCATTTCATCAACGGTATTCTTTGTATACATGTACAATTTGGGCAGAAAACACGCAAAATGTTTGGCTCAACAGGCGTTTGCTGTCACCGGTCAACTTCAGGTAGCCTCACATGAATTCAGAAAATTACGTTCGTTGTTCATAATCGCTGGAAGTTTTGGGGCATGTTGGTTGCCAATAACAATTCAAGCTATAACCATTGACCGCAAGAAAGATCCCGTTCAGTTTTATCGTGCATTTTGTTATACTGCTTCTTTGCCACTTGTAAACACAATCATTGATCCTGTCGTGTATTATTTTTGGAGCATAGGTTTTCGTTTGTCACTGAAAAAGCTTAAAAACAAGATTAGAAATTCGCCATACTGCGAACGTTGCAGTTGCTAGCAGGAATAAAAATAACATTGTTGCAAATTTGCACGAACAACGTTAACAATTTAACTTTTTGTTCGGAGCATATAAGTTTTTGTATATATATAGCTATACCTGGAGTTTCTTAAATCAATATCTTTGTTAAAAGATAATAATAGAGCCATAAACCATAGCTGCGCTAAGCTATAGCAGTGATGAACTAGAAATAGATCGATATAAAGTAATAAATAGTTGTTTTCCACTGTCGTGTTTTTTGTATACGACGTGTACGTATTCGCACGTAAAAGTTAAAATCTTTTAAATGATACTTATTAAGTCAACGATTGAATAAATGCATAGCGCCATTGGGTTGGATTCTGTTGATGATTTGGTGCGTTTTTTCTGGCGTAAGATTATTGATACAACAACTTAGAGAGGTCGGTAAAGTTCGAGTTAAGCGCTTCTCGAGTTAAGCCCCGACAATGCCCAACACACCCTTTTTTGCGGAGGGCTTAACTCGAAGTACGAAACACGATTTCATTATTCGAGTTTAGCCACGGGGATTAACTCGAAATACGAAATACGACTTATAAAGCTTAGCGGAAAATATTACATCTTTTGGTCTAAAAAATATTTATGAAAAAACATATTTAACTTTACAAACAAGGGATTAAACAAGTACGATCGTACTATTGGACCAGGAACTGGTGAAGTATAGATTCAATCTTTCTCTCCAGGATGAATTTTCAAATATCTATCAACCTAGGCAATCTTGCGAACGGTTATGTTAGAATTGTCGTTTTTCTACATTTTCCCATCTGCTTTCAATACAAAGACACTTAAAATGTACCGAGTTGCACATCTATGTCAGTCCTAATCTATGCCGCCGTAGCTGGCGCGGAGCTAGCGTTGCGTGCACCGTGCCACTGTCATTATAGTCGTTTTTTATGTATATGTATGCTGGGCAAAGCCTAAACAAATAAATAAAAATAAGTAATGCCCTAGAGAGAAACGCATTTAACGCAATGGTCATACTATAGTCATGAATATATATTGGGTACAAAAAAAAAAAATACACGACCTTCTGGCTTGAACTCACAGGATATGAATATTAATGATATTAAAATTTGCCTCCCGCTACAATCTGACATGGCTTGCAAATCTTCTAAAGAATATAAGCACAAACAATTTAACTGCGTAAGTCGATAGAGAATAACCTTTAAGATAGTTGTGTGAAGTTTTATCACGATCTGGTGCGAAATGACGGAGCCTTAGCCATTTGAACTTGCTTCAGTTATGCATACTAATATTGAATATAATCTATACGGATTACTACGCTACAATTTTTAGTTCTTCTAAATTTCTTTAAATCAAAAAATCAAAATTATAACTCCGTCAATCGATGGGGAATATCGCTAAGGATAGTTGTGTGAAGTTTAATTGCGATCTGATGCGAATTGACGGAGCCTTAGGCTTTTTTAAAGAGCATCACCCCCTAACAACAACAACAACAACAAGATTAGCCGCGTGTGGGACCAGTTCCTGGTCCAAAAATTCACATAAAAATTTGCTTTAACCCTGGGTTAAGCTAACCGGCTTTTGAACAACTGCTTGGCCCTAGATAGTTTGTTGCACTTCTAAAGTTTTACTTAAGTTATGGAATGTAACTCTTTGCCAGCTGAAGTGGAGTTATAATGAGTAATGTTCCGTGGGAATGAAAATCTTTTCATACAGGGATTGACACCTATATACTATATAGACGGATTTCGTCTGTGAGCTATTGCACTTAAAAAGGAAAGAAATCAATTGGGCGAAACTCAATATATGAATAAACACGCTTCCATCCCTTCCTCCCCCTTCCAATTATCGTTCTGGTTTCGGCCCTGTGTAAACAGACCGTAACACAAAAGTTAGGGGGGGGTTGAAAGAAGCTTCCGTTGTGCGCCCCCATCCCCCTTTTCTAGAACTAATCAGGAAAATCAGAGGAAGCCTCATTCCACTGAAATTTAAGATATTTTTGTTCAGGAACAAAGCCTCCTACAACATCAAGCCCAATGAAAGGTAAGGTACAGCATCATACATGCAAATCCCTATCTACTATCTACTGTATGTTTTAGATTCAAAGGTTGAGCTTTTTTTAGTGGCGGTACAGCCAGCTTGAAGATTTATTTCCGCTTGGTTTGCAAAATGACATATGCATGCTAAAAATGTATTTCTTTAATACAGGTATTAGCGGTGTTTTTCCTCTAAAGCGAAGGTTGGGTATAAATAAGGTTAAATTGCCATACGCGTGGATGAATTATCGCACTGGAGTGACATATCTATATCAGGCATGTTCTTCAGGTGCAGTCTGGAAAAATCAGAAAGTTGTAAATGGTCGTTTCTTCGGTGCCAAACAGTTGCAGACTGACGTCCAATGGCAACAGGCGGGGCAAAATTGGGAAAGAAAAATTATAAATTTAGTTAGTAACGAAACTAATGCTATTATTGGTGGTGATGGGGGGCATACTCAGTTCCGCCTGTCAGGTCAGGTTTCATTTCTAAACGGAATCGCTACGACACGCGCGTAAATCCGTGTATCTATACAGTTTAAATAGAGCCTTCTTCATTTTGCCAGTCAGTGTTTCATCCAGTTAGCCTTATTGGAACAAAACTTACAAAAAATATTGCTATTTGTGGTGACCTGTTAGTGACAAACTCGTTTTTCAGTTTATTTAGGTGCGTGTATCGTGTTTACAAAATTAATAAACATATCCCATCACTGCCATGTTTCCGAAAAACGGGTGAATGTAGCCAAATTTTAGCTAGCATGTTATCGGCTGAAATGATAAAGTGATAGAGTCTGTGTTCGTAATCTTTAAACATAATTAATTTTTTAAACATATATATCGAGAGCTAGTAAAGTCATCCTTATGAAATGCCTATAGTAACAAGTACGATCGTACTATTGGACCAGGAACTGGTGTATATATATATATTTAGATTCAATCTTTCTCTCCAGGATGAAATTTCAAATATTTATGAACCTAGGCAATCTTGCGAACGGTTATGTTAAAATTGTCGTTTTTCTACATTTTCTCATCTGCAAGGACACTTAAAATGTGCCGAGTTGCACATCTATGTCCTAATCTATGCCGCTTTAGCTGGTGAGAAGCTAGCGTTGCGTGCACCGTGCCACTGTCATTAGAGTCCTTTTTTAAGGCCGGCGCACACTAGAGCTATGTGCTTAGCAAAAAGTCATTCGTGGCCATCGGCGTAAGCCAGTTGCTCTCGTGTGCGGGCGACTTTTGGCACGAATGACGACAGTCACTGGAAAAGTCGCCCGCACACGAGAGCAACTGGCTTGCGCTAATGGCCACGAATGACTTTTTGCTAAGCACATAGCTCTAGTGTGCGCCGGCCTTTATGTATGCTGGACAAAGCCTAAACAAATAAGTAAAAAATAAGTAATGCCCCAGAGAGAAACGCATTCAACGCAATGGTCCTATAGTCATGAAATATATTGTGTACAAAACAAAGGAAATACACGACCTTCTAGCTTGAACTCATAGTATATGAATATTAATAATATTAAAATTTGCCTCCCGCCACAATCTGACCTGGCTTGCAAATCGTCTGAAGAATATAAGCACAAACAATTTAACTCCGTAAGTCGATAGAGAATAACCTTTAAGATAGTTGTGTGAAGTTTTATCACGATCTGGTGCGAAATGACGGAGCCTTAATTAGCCATTTGAACTTGCTTCAGTTATGCATACTAATATTGAATATAATCTATACGGATTACTACGCTACAATTTTGAGTTGCTTCTAAATTTCTTTAAAATAAAAAAATCAAAATTATAACTCCGTCAATCGATGGGGACGCTAAGGATAGTTGTGCGAAGTTTAATTGCGATCTGATGCGAATTGACGGAGCCTTAGGCTTTTTTAAAGAGCGTCACCCCAACAACAACAACAACAACAACAACAACAACAACAACAACAACAACAACAACAACAACAACAACAACAACAACAACAACAGCAACAACAACAACAACAAGATTAGCCGCGTGTGGGGACCAGTTCCTGGTCCAATAAAAAGTGAAATTAGTATATATTGTATAATGTATGAGAACGGGTAAAATTTTACAAGGAGTCCACGTATTTACACTTTTGTAATTAAGAAATAGAAAACATTTTCCATGTTTCTATACAGTTATAGAAACACGTGTGGGAGTTCCGGGGAGAACGAGAAATAATCAGTTGGAAAACGAGCCCGTAGGGCGAGTTTTTTCACGTTATCTCGAGTTCTCCCAAACTCCCACAAGTGTCTCTACAACCTTATAGAAACATGGGAAACAATTTTTCTATTTCTTTATAATATAACTCAATAAAAAAATTTTGTACAAATATTATAATTCGATTCAATTACAAATTCTCATTACATTACTTCGCTTGTCAAGTTCGACGGGAAAAGTCCCGTGTTTCTATATAGTTAAAAAACTCATTAATATTCAATAGACGTTTTGACCAATCCAATGAACCTTTTTAAACACGTGAGTAGGCTTTTATACTCGATAAAGCACTATCAGGACACTGTTTTATATAAAGACACATGTGGCTTTACATAAAGTTCATGTTCAATCCGATTGGTCGCAACGTCTATTGAATATTAATGTCGTATTTTAAGCTATTCAAAACACTCGTAGGTCGTGTTTTATGCGCTATAAAACGCTCGGCTGCGCCTCGCGTTTTATACCGCATAAAACACTCCTACTCGTGTTTTAAATAGTACTTATAGAATTACGCTTCACGACCAATCAGCACGCGCGCACTATAAATGTTATATAATTAAGAATTAAAAAACGAGTCGCGTGCCTTTATGGTGTAATAATGCACGATGGGGGAAAGTTGGGAGAATACGAGAGAAGCTTGTAAACCAACTTCTCGAGTATTCTCCCAACATTCCCCGAGTGCATTATTACACCATAAAGGCACGCGACGAGCTTTTTTAATTCTTTATAATATAAGAAGAAATTATAGGGCAACAACAAAATTTATTTATTTGATCAACAATGAAATTCTCCGTACATGTTATTTAAAATGTTGCTTAGCAACAAAAACTTCAAAAGCCAGAAGAGTGCATATGGCCTCACAATGCACGCGCGGTAGCCAATCAAATTGCTCGTTAATCATACTTATATATATAAATAATAAATGTATTAACGGATGGAAATAAACGACACCAACGCAACCTCATTCAAGAGCATTTCCCTTTTTGTCATTGGGAAGCGGAAGGAAATGCCCTGGGAACGAGGTTGACACAAACGAAAACGATTAAGAGGAGATATTTTTCTATATCGCGTAATACAGGGTGTATCAAAAAAAATTTCCCAAAATGTAAAATTTTCGTTTTTCAGGATATTTTGCAGAATTTGGCAAATTTTTCTGTTCCTAGAGATAGTTAAGACTTATCTGGTATACCTAGGCCAAGTTTGGTTTTTCATTAACAAAATTACGTTACCGGGGGGGGTTCCTTTCCACTGATATTGAGAGGGCTTGCGCGCGAAAATGTGAAGCTGAAATTGAGATATTATTTAGCTGTCTAAAAGTAGGAAAGCTTTTTAATAAACTGTCAAAGTTTCAGGAAAAATAAAGCATACTGGGAGCAACGCGCGACCCCTAAAGGTGACAAATAATTCATTGCGCGCAGTGGATTAAATGCATCGTTGATTTTCGCGTGACCGATCTCATGCAAGGCTGTGCAAATGAATAAATTAAAGCGAGAAACTGAACAAAAAGACGAAGCGATTTAATAACAAGATTTTTATTCTTGATGTTAATCCTCAACATTTCCACCATTTCTTTCTAAGCAAACTGCGGCTCGTCTGAGCATGATAAACACTGAACGGCGAACCATTTGTCTGTCTTGCCTCAAATTCTCCATTTCGTTTGAAATTCTTTCTTGCAAATCGCCTACGCTACCACCGGCAAATCTAGGCGAATGGACAGACAAATGGTTCGCTGTTCAGTGTTCAGTATGCTCAGACAAGCCGCAGTTCAGTTGCTTAGAATGAAATGGTGGACATGCTGAGGATTAACATCACGAATAAATCGCTTTGTTTTTGTGTTCAGTTTCTCACTTTAATTTATTCATTTTCCCAGCCTTACATGAGATCGGTCACGCTAAAATCAACCATGCATTTAATCCACTGCGCGCAATGAAATATTTGTCACCTTTAGGCGTCGCGCGTTGCTCCCAGTATGCATTATTTTTCCTGAAACTTTGACAGTTTATTAAAAAGCTTTCCTACTTTTAGACAGCTAAATAATATCTCAATTTCAGCTTCACATTTTCGCGCGCAAGCCCTCTCAATATCAGTGGAAAGGAACCACCCCCGGTAACGTAATTTTGTTAATGAAAAACCAAACTTGGCCTAGGTATACCAGATAAGTCTTAACTATCTCTAGGAACAGAAAAATTTGCCAAATTCTGTAAAATATCCTGAAAAACGAAAATTTTACATTTGGGAAATTTTTTTTGATACACCCTGTATATGCTCAAAACCTCAGTTATATCTTCATGCAACAGCACTAAAATTTTCAGCATTAAAAATGTTTTGCAAATTGCAAACCTGAAAAGCATCCAGAAAGTATGCTTACTGTATAATCTCAAAATATTGTGAAAATGAAAAGATTTCTCGGGGTACGCCGAGAAGAAAATGACAGTTGAATCGAAGCTTCTTTTGTATTCATTTCAGTTATAATGGCGTTGACATTATAACATTGTTGATAGCCACCGCATTATAATTTGTAATAACTCCTTTGTTTGCCGGTTTTGCATTCACCAAATACAGTTCGAAACTTAGTTCACAACATAATCTAAAGAATAAAGGTAAAATAAATGGATTTTGAGTGGTACGCCGAAAAGATTTTAGGTTTTGAGCGTTTTCCCACCAAAATATGTGACATAAAAAAAAATCTCCTCTTAATTTATTCAAGGCAATTACAATCGTTTTTAAAAACGTTTAGCTGTGTCGGAAGTTTTAATTGAATTTAAACCATCTGCTAAATCTATAGTTTAGTCATTAAGAGTCAATAAGAGAAAAAGCCGGCGACACAAAGAAATCGCTTTCTTCAATGGATCTTTTGCATAATAGATCAACAAAAAAGAAAATTCCGAAAAGACCAACATGCCCCAAAATATTGGCTGCAAAATATTGTAAAGTACGCGAAATATAGCCACGCGAAGTTGGCAATTTTGTATACTTTTTACTACGGCCGGAAGCGTGTAAGTAAATTAGTTAATTATAAACGCTTCTGGTCGTAGTAAAAAAGTATACAAATTTGGCCACTTTGCATGGCTGTATTTTCCGTAATACTGGACATTTTGCGCCCAAACTTGGCAATTATACTAATTTCGGTATTCTCTTTTTAGCTCTGGTGATTTATTTCCTTTTTCAACTTTTTATTAGAATACAACGGTATTATAGCTATTTACCTTATTCTAATTCTTGACAATTTGAAGCCGAATTGTGAGGGTTATGTTTCATTATTTTCACTTATACTAACTAACATGAAAAAACCTTAGCGAAATAACGTATTTTGACTAGGTTAGCTCAAATAAGAGGAAGCAATTGCTGAACATTTAACAATTATTCGACGAAGGCGAGGTGATTATTGGGAAATATTTACCGAGACGAAGTCCAGGAATTTGTTTGCTTATCTCTTTGTAAGAAACGTCCACAAAACGACTAGCTGCTATTTTGAAGGTGAATATAACAGCGTAATACGTCAAATTTGATCAATCAGAATGTAGGTTTTGTTATATTCACTTGTGCAAAAATAAATACCGGCTAATTAATATTATACGTCATTGACTTTTCTAACGAAGCGAATTTTTAGCGGGAAGGAAAACTCATTCCGTGAAGACATTTCGCAAAAATCGTGGTTGAAAAATTCAGTAAATAATCATTTGTCACCCGTGTAAAATTGTTATTGATAACATTGAAGAAACAAATTTGCCGAAATATCCGTAATTCCTGGTATATACCGCGTGCAATATTTCAATAACGATTCTTAATCGCGCTATTTCCTATGCCGACTAGTTACATATTGCATTGAAATGAGAAACCGTTTGGCTGCATATGTTGGATTTTTTAATTGAGTTTCAAGGACCTGGGAAGTCTTAATTATTCATCCGAGTGAATATTATAAATTTATAAGGAAAGCCCTGATGAAGAGGTGAGCGCCCGTGTAAAGTTTGCATGGTCAGGAAGATTGGTCTTGTATGAGTCATGACTAGTGACAAATGCTTTTGAAAATGCGGGCTTAACCTCCCTGTATATGTACGCCCGGGTAAAATCGTCATCCTTATCCAGAACCGCCTAAAAAAACCTTGGTGGCTACACGATGGATATTTGCCCAGCCTCGTCGAATGAAAATTCAGCTCGGGGCAACGAAAAAACATGACCGATATCAGGCCATTATTATACAAGTGAATGAATTATTAAGCGGCTTTCAAATTCCCAGCAATTACAACATCCTATTTAATTAAAAATCGGGATCTAATTGCCCAGTTCATGTATAAAGACTCATTTCGAAAATCATCTTCAGAAACGTCTACCAGCTCAATCTGTCTCAGGTGAATTGAAATGTTGTCGCAATATTTAAGTGAAGAAGAAACCATAACCCTTCTTGGTGTTGTTGTGATATTTGCATTTGTTGGATTCGTGTTGAATCTCTTACTGATATTGTCAGTTATTTCAACGGAGGGCTTTGCAGACAACCCCGCGAATGTATTTGTATTGAGCCTGGCTTGCGCAGATGCTGCAATGGCCGGTGTGTTAGGTCCATTGTATGCATGCAATATGTATTATTCCACCTTCAGTACCTCACGGGCAATAAGTATTTTTTTTGCCTTAACGATTACCGGAAGTGTTTTCCTCTTGACTGTGAACCGGTACATCTCTGTGGTTAGACCTTTAAGGTATCCTACCATTGTAACTTTTAAACGAGCTCTTGCCATGGCCGGCGTTATATGGCTCGTCGCCTTTCTTGTCTTTGTTCTGGCTGTATTGAACTTGATCTTTGACGAGATACCTGATCTGAATATTCAACGCTACATTGTCTCATTCTACATAATTTCATCAACGGTACTCTTTGTATACATGTACAATTTGGGCAGAAAACACGCAAAAAGTTTGGCTCAACAGGCATTTGCTGTCACCGGTCAACTTCAAACGGCTTCACATGAATTCAAAAAATTACGTTCGTTGTTCATAATCGCTGGAAGTTTTGGGGCATGTTGGTTGCCAATAACAATTCAAGCTATAACCATTGACCGCAAGAAAGATCCCGTTCAGTTTTATCGTGCATTTTGTTATACTGCTTCTTTGCCACTTGTAAACACAATCATTGATCCTGTCGTGTATTATTTTTGGAGCATAGGTTTTCGATTGTCACTGAAAAAGCTCAAAAACAAGATTAGAAATTCGGCATACTGCGAACGTTGCTGTTGCTAACAGGAACAAAAATAACATTGTTGCAAGTTTGCATGCAAGAAACCTTCTATTCAAAGTTTCTTGTTTGTTTGTTTTTTATCAATATTTATGTGTTCATTTTTCTAAAAATAAATGTTTTATTCCTTTGACGCTTCTCAGGAAGAACATCAATTTAATGGTGATGAGAAATGCGTCATTAAATATATTGTTTATGTATGTATATAGTATATGTATGTATACCTATATAGAGTTCTTTAAATCAATGAATGATTCTTGATGATTTGGTGCGTTTTTTCTGGCGTAAGATTAATTATTATAGGTGTATAGAGATTTATGCACAGGAGAATGAGGAAATTAAAATCGTATTTCACTGCGTAAATTAATTTCAGGCAATTTGACTGGAGGTACGATGTTTATCACGTGTGAAAAATATGCATGAAATTTCGATTTTTGTTGCTCGCTGTGTCTTTGTATATTAAAAGCTTGTCGTTGTCATATTGATCTAAACTTTTACGTGCGTGCACGTATACGTGCTGTTTCGCACTTTCGATTCGAAGTACTACTTTAATTTTGGACTAGCTTCCCAGAGGATGTTGCATTGGCCACACTTTTTTGTACGTATTATTTTATCATGTCCATGCGCCAATACACGATACACAGATGTGTTTGCCGTTTGGCTGCATATGTAGGATGTTTTAATTGAGTTTCAAGGACCTGGCAAGTCTTAATTATTTATCTGAGTGAATATTATAAATTTATAAGGAAAGGCCTGATGAAGAGGTGAGCGCCCCTGTAAAGTTTGGTCAGGAAGATTAGTCTTGTATGAGTCATGACTGGTGACAAATGCTTTTGAAAATGCAGGCTTAACCTCCCTGTATATGTACGCCCGTGTAAAATCGTCATCCTTATCCAGAACCGCCTAAAAAAACCTTGGTGGCTACACGACGGATATTTGCCCAGCCTCGTCGAATTAAGATTCAGCTCGGGGCCACGAAAAAACATGACCGATATCAGGCCATTATTATACAAGTGAATGAATTATTAAGCGGCTTTCAAATTCCCAGCAATTACTATCACTTATTAACATCCTATTTAATTAAGAATAAGGATCTAATTGCTCAGTTCATGTATAAATTATCGCCAAGGGCATGATATGTTTTTAGATACAGTTTGTCAGAACTTGGCGTTTTTTCACATGCAAATACTTATACTTAAACTTCAGTTTTGGAGATAATCAAGATTCATTTCAAAAATCATCTTCAGAAACGTCTACTAGCTAAATCTGCCTCAAGTGAATTGAAACGTTGTCCCAATATTTAAGTGAAGAAGAAACCATAACCCTTCTTGGTGTTGTTGTGATATTTGCATTAATTGGATTGGTGTTGAATCTCTTACTGATATTGTCAGTTATTTCAACGGAGGGCTTTGCAGAGAACCCTGCGAATGTATTTGTATTGAGCCTGGCTTGCGCAGATGCTGCAATGGCCTCTGTGTTATAGGTCCATTGTATGTATGCAATATGTATTATTCCGCCTTCAGTACCTCACGGGCAATAAGTATTTTTTTGCCTTAACAATTACCGGAAGTGTTTTCCTCTTGACTGTAAACCGGTACATCTCTGTGGTTAGACCTTTAAGGTATCCTACCATTGTAACTTTTAAACGAGCTCTCGCTATGGCTGGCGTGATATGGTTGGTCGCCTTTCTTGTCTTTGTTCTGGCTGTATTGAACTTGATCTTTGACGAGATACCTGATCTGAATATTTCACGCTACATTGTTGCATTCTATATCATTTCATCAACGGTATTCTTTGTATACATGTACAATTTGAGCAAAAAACACGCAAAATGTTTGGCTCAACAGGCGTTTGCTGTCACCGGTCAACTTCAGGTGGCCTCACATGAATTCAGAAAATTACGTTCGTTGTTCATAATCGCTGGAAGTTTTGGGGCATGTTGGTTGCCAATAACAATTCAAGCTATAACCATTGACCGCAAGAAAGATCCCGTTCAGTTTTATCGTGCATTTTGTTATACTGCTTCTTTGCCAGTTTTAAACACAATCATAGATCCTGTCGTGTATTATTTTTGGAGCATAGGTTTTCGATTGTCACTGAAAAAGCTTAAAAACAAGATTAGAAATTCGGCATACTGCGAACGTTGCAGTTGCTAAAAGGAACAAAAATAACATTGTTGCAAACTTGCACGAACAACGTTAACAATTTAATTTTTTGTTCGGAGCATATAAGTTTTTGTATATATAATAATTATAGCTATACCTGGAGTTCCTTCATTATATCAATATCTTTTTTAAAAGATAATAATAGAGCCATAAACCATAGCTGGGTTAAGCTATAGCAGCGATGAACTAGAAATAGATTGATATAAAGAGTTGTTTTCCACTGTCGTGTTTCTTGTATGCGACGTATACGTATTCGCACGTAAAAGTTTGAAATCATTTTAATGATACTTATTAAATCAACGATTGAATAAATGCGTAGCGCCATTGGGTTGGATTCTGTTGATGATTTGGTGCGTTTTTTCTGGCGTAAGATTAATTATAAAACAACTTAGACAGGTCGGTAAAGTTCGAGTTAAGCCCCGACAATGCCCAACACACCCTTTTTGCGGAGGGCTTAACTCGAAGTACGAAACACGATTTCATTATTCGAGTTTAGCCCCGGGGATTAACTCGAAATACGAAATACGACTTTTGAAAGCTTAGAAAATATTACATCTTTCGGTCTAAAAAATATTTATGAAAAACTTATTCAAATTTACAAACAAGCGATTAAAAAAATTCATGTAAAAATTTGCTTTCAACCCAGAGTTAATTAAGCTAACCATGCATGCAGCTTTTGAACAACTGGCCCTAGATAGTTTGTTGCACTTCTAAAGTTTTACTTAAATGTAACTCTTTGCCAGCTGGAGTGGAGTTGTAATGAGTAATGTTCCGCGGGAATGAAAATCTTTTCATACAGGGATTGACACCTATATACTATATAGACGGATTTCTTCTGTGAGCTATTTCACTTACAAAGGAAAGAACTCAATTGGGCGAAACTCAATATATGAATAAACACGCTTCCATCCCTTCCTCCCCCTTCCAATTATCATTCTGGCTTCGGCCCTGTGTAGGCAGACCGTAACACAAAAGTTAGGAGGGAGACAGATGCTTCGTTGTGCGCCCCCATCCCCCTTTTCTAGAACTAATCAGGAAAATCAGAGGAAGCCTCATTCCACTGAAATTTAAGATATTTTTGTTCAGGAACAAAGCCTCCTACAACATCAAGCCCAATGAAAGGTAAGGTACAGCATTATACATGCAAATCTCTATCTACTGTGTATGTTTAGATTCAAAGGTTGAGCTTTTTTTGTGGCCGTACAGCCAGCTTGAAGATTTATTTCTGCTTGGTTTGGAAAATGACATAATTATGCTAAAAATGTATTTCTGTAATACACTACAGGTATTAGTGGTGTTTTTCCTCCCAAGCGAAGGTTGCGTATAAATAAAGTTAAATTAATTGCCATGCATACACGTGGATGAATTATTACACTGGAGTGACATATCTATATCAGGCATATTCTTCAGGTAGAGTCTGGAAAAGTCAGAAAGTTGTAATGGTCGTTTCTTCGGTGCCAAACAGTTGCAAAGACTGACGTCCAATGGCGACAGGCAGGACTAAATTGGGAAAGAAAAATTATAAATTTAGTTAGTAACGAAACTAATATTCAGTTCCGCCTGTCAGGTCAGGTTTCCTTTCTTATGGCTGCTTTCCAGTTACGCGTTTTTCATACGCACGTACACGCACGTAAAAGTCTAAATCCTTTTGCATGATATCTTTAAAAAAACTAAGTAAATAAATCGAAGGAACTTAGTTTCCTGCTTATTTTAGTATGCATTAGTTGACCTAGATGTTAAATAATGAAAATTTAAAAGCATTTAAAATTTTCCGCACGTGTACGTGCGTATAAAAAACGCGTAGGTGGAAAGCAGCCTTAAACGGAATCGCTACGACACGCGCGTAAATCCGTGTATCTATACAGTTTAAATAGAGCCTTCTTCATTTTGCCAATCAGTGTTTCATCCGGTTTGCCTTATTGGAACAAAACTTACAAAAAATATTGCTATTTGTGGTGTCCTGTTAGTCACAAAACTCGTATTTCAGTTTATGTAGGTGCGTGTATTGTGCTTACAAATAAACATATCCCATCACTGCCATGTTTCCGAAAAACGGGTGAATGTAGCCAAATTTTAGTATGTCATCGGCTGAAATGATAAAGTGATAGAGTCTGTGTTCGTAATCTTTAAACATAATTAATTTTTTAAACATATATATCGAGTGAGCTAGTAAAATCATCCTTATGAAATACCTATAGTAATACAAAGTGAAATTAGTATATATTGTATAATGTATGAAAACGGGTAAAATTTTACAAGGAGTCCACGTATTTACACTTTTGTAATTAAGAAATAGAAAACATTTTCCGTGTTTCTATACAGTTATAGAAACACGCGTGGGAGTTTGGGAGAACGAGAAATAATCAGTAGGAAAACGAGCACGTAGAGCGAGTTTTTTCACGTTATCTCGAGTTCTCCCAAACTCCCACAAGTGTCTCTACAACCTTATAGAAACACAGGAAACAACTTTTCTATTTCTTTATAATATAACTCAATAAAAAAATTTTGTACAAATATTATAATTTGATTCAATTACAAATTCTCATTACATTACTTCGCTTGTCAAGTTCGACGGGAAATGTCCCGTGTTTCTATATAGTTATAGAAATACGCTTCCCGACCAATCGGCACGCGCACACTATAAATGTTAATATTATATCTCAACTGTAAATCATCCAATCAGAAAGCTCGATTTGTACCACGTGATCAGTAAATTAATCATGGAGTTCCATCGAATTTTTTCACATTATGCTATAAAAGTCGAATACCCCGCTGCAGCGGGGTATTCGAGTTTGCGTGTACAACGCGTGGATGCCTCGCACACGACTCGAGGTTGTCAACAATTTCAAAATGGAGGCAAAAGAAGCCATTTCACGCAGCTTTTGTGCTGCCTACACGTTGTTTCGATATAATATATAATTTATAGACCTTCCGCTCGGGCTCCAGGTCTTCAAAAGATAATAATAATGAATAAATGTATATTAACAGATAAAAATAAACGACACCAACGCAACCTCATTCCAAGGGCATCTCCCTTCAGTTTGTCATTGGGGAGGGAAGGAAATGCCCTGGGAACGAGGTTGACACAAACGAAAACGATTAATATATTCAAGACAATTACAATCGTTTTTAAAAACGTTTTAAAAGCGGTGTCGGAAGTTTTAATTGAGTTTAAACCATCTGCTAAATCTAGTTTAGTCATTAAGAGTCAATAAGAGAAAAAGCCTGCGACACAAAGAAATCGCTTTCTTCAATGGACCTTTTGCATAATAGATCAACAAAAAGGAAGATTCCGAAAAGAGCGTACTAAATTTAGTAAAATTACCAACATGCCCCGAAATATTGGCTGCAAAATATTGTAAAGAAATAAAGCCATGCGAAGTTGGCAATTTTGTATACCTTTTTACTACGGCCGGAAGCGTGTAAGTAAATTAGTTAAACGCTTCTGGTCGTAGTAAAAAAGTATACAAAATTGGCCACTTTCCATGGCTATATTTCCGTAATACTGGACATTTTGCGCCCAAACTTGGCAATTATACTAATTTCGGTATTCTCTTTTTAGCTCTGGTGATTTATTTCCTTTTTCAACTTTTTATTAGAATACAACGGTATTATAGCTATTTACCTTATTCTAATTCTTGACAATTTGAAGCCGAATTGTGAGGGTTATGTTTCATTATTTTCACTTATACTAACTAACATGAAAAAAACCTTAGCGAAATAACGTATTTTGACTAGGTTAGCTCAAATAAGAGGAAGCAATTGCTGAACATTTAACAATTATTCGCCGAAGGCGAGGTGATTATTGGGAAATATTTACCGAGACGAAGTCCAGGAATTTGTTTGCTTATCTCTTTGTAAGAAACGTCCACAAAACGGCTAGCTGCTATTTTGAAGGTGAATATATAACAGCATAATACGTCAAATTTGACCAATCAGAATGTAGGTTTTGTTATATTCACTTGTGCAAAAATAAATACCGGCTAATTAATATTATACGTCATTGACTTTTCTACCGAAGCGAATTTCTAGCGGGAAGGAAAACTCATTCCGTGGAGGCATTTCGCAAAAATCGTGGTTGAAAAATTCAGTAAATAATCATTTGTCACCAATTCCGTGTAAAATTGTTATTGATAACATTGAAGAAACAAATTAGGCTTGCGTTTGCCGAAATATCCGTAATTCCTGGTATATACCGCGTGCAATATTTCAATAACGATTCTTAATCGATATCGCGCTATTTCCTATGCCGACTAGTTACATATTGCATTGAAATGAGAAACCGTTTGGCTGCATATGTTGGATTTTTTAATTGAGTTTCAAGGACCTGGGAAGTCTTAATTATTCATCCGAGTGAATATTATAAATTTATAAGGAAAGCCCTGATGAAGAGGTGAGCGCCCGTGTAAAGTTTGGTCAGGAAGATTGGTCTTGTATGAGTCATGACTAGTGACAAATGCTTTTGAAAATGCGGGCTTAACCTCCCTGTATATGTACGCCCGGGTAAAATCGTCATCCTTATCCAGAACCGCCTAAAAAAACCTTGGTGGCTACACGATGGATATTTGCCCAGCCTCGTCGAATGAAAATTCAGCTCGGGGCAACGAAAAAACATGACCGATATCAGGCCATTATTATACAAGTGAATGAATTATTAATCGGCTTTCAAATTCCCAGCAATTACAACATCCTATTTAATTAAAAATCAGGATCTAATTGCCCAGTTCATGTATAAAGACTAATTTCGAAAATCATCTTCAGAAACGTCTACTAGCTCAATCTGTCTCAGGTGAATTGAAATGTTGTCGCAATATTTAAGTGAAGAAGAAACCATAACCCTTCTTGGTGTTGTTGTGATATTTGCATTTGTTGGATTCGTGTTGAATCTCTTACTGATATTGTCAGTTATTTCAACGGAGGGCTTTGCAGACAACCCCGCGAATGTATTTGTATTGAGCCTGGCTTGCGCAGATGCTGCAATGGCCTGTGTGTTAGGTCCATTGTATGCATGCAATATGTATTATTCCACCTTCAGTACCTCACGGGCAATAAGTATTTTTTTTGCCTTAACGATTACCGGAAGTGTTTTCCTCTTGACTGTGAACCGGTACATCTCTGTGGTTAGACCTTTAAGGTATCCTACCATTGTAACTTTTAAACGAGCTCTTGCCATGGCCGGCGTTATATGGCTCGTCGCCTTTCTTGTCTTTGTTCTGGCTGTATTGAACTTGATCTTTGACGAGATACCTGATCTGAATATTTCACGCTACATTGTTGCATTCTACATCATTTCATCAACGGTATTCTTTGTATACATGTACAATTTGGGCAGAAAACACGCAAAATGTTTGGCTCAACAGGCGTTTGCTGTCACCGGTCAACTTCAGGCGGCTTCACATGAATTCAGAAAATTACGTTCGTTGTTCATAATCGCTGGAAGTTTTGGGGCATGTTGGTTGCCAATAACAATTCAAGTTATAACCATTGACCGTAAGAAAGATCCCGTTCAGTTTTATCGTGCATTTTGTTATACTGCTTCTTTGCCAGTTTTAAACACAATCATAGATCCTGTCGTGTATTATTTTTGGAGCATAGGTTTTCGTTTGTCACTGAAAAAGCTTAAAAACAAGATTAGAAATTCGGCATACTGCGAACGTTGCTGTTGCTAACAGGAACAAAAATAACATTGTTGCAAGTTTGCATGCAAGAAACCTTCTATTCAAAGTTTCTTGTTTGTTTGTTTTTTATCAATATCTATGTGTTCATTTTTCTAAAAATAAATGTTTTATTCCTTTGACGCTTCTCGGGAAGAACATCAATTCAATGGTGATGAGAAATGCGTCATTAAATATATTGTTTATGTATGTATATAGTATATGTATGTATACCTATATAGAGTTCTTTAAATCAATGAATGATTCTTGATGATTTGGTGCATTTTTTCTGGCGTAAGATTAATTTTTATAGGTGTATAGAGATTTATGCACAGCAGAATGATAAAATTAAAATCGTATTTCACTGTGTAAATTAATTTCAGGCAATTTGACTGGACGTACGATGTTAATCACGTGTGAAAAAAATGCATAAAATTTCGATTTTTGTTGTTTGCTGTGTTTTTGTATATTAAAAGCTTGTCGTTGTCAAATTGATCTCTATACATATTTAATAAACAAATTACTTCATGGTTGGCTCGTTTGTACGATTTTTATTATGAATTCGTTGTAAAAGATCGCAAACTCACTCGTTCGCGCATAAAAATCGTACGTACTCCGGTACTCGCCAACCATGAAGTAAACTCTATTTATACAACAACTTCGAAGGTTTTAAACTTTTCCGTGCGTGCACGTATACGTGCTGTTTCGCACTTTCGATTCGAAGTACTACTTTAATTTTGGACTAGCTTCCCAGAGGATGTTGGCCACACTTATTTTTTGTACGTATTAATATTTTATCATGTCCATGCGCCAATACACGATACACAGTTCCATTGAAATGAAAAATCGTTTGGCTGCATGTGTGGGATATTTTAATTGAGTTTCAAGGAAATGGCAAGTCTTAATTATTCATCTGAGTGAGTATTATAAATTTATAAGGAAAGCCCTGAGGTGAGCGCCCGTGTAAAGTTTGGTCGAAAGATTGGTCTATTATGAGTCATGACTAGTGACAAATGCTTTTGAAAATGCGGGCTCAACCTCCCTGTATATGTACGCCCGGGTATTTTGGTCGTGTCGAATACAATTCATACAATGCACAATGTGATGATAATGAAGTTACATTATTACTGTCCTCATAGGGGGATAGCATGATGACAAAAAAGAGAAACAAAGAATTTTTGAAAAGAATGTATAATGTATCCTATCAACACAGATCCCTCCCTTCCTTGTGGTTGTCAATTGCAACTGGAATTTTCCTTGCATTGTGAAAACTTGTGAAATTGTGAAATTTCCTTGAATTGTAAAAACTTGTGAAATTTCCTAGCATTGTGAATTAGATACACTTTCGGGCATTTCCCTTCCTCTGTTTTTTCATGTTTTTTCCTATACCGATCGATTGATCCAAAGAATATATTTATAATATAAAACCCTCCCCTAGAACTTGGATATAACCAATTGAAAAAATTCCAGAATGACTGACGTGAACAGTTGCTGTCGTCATCTAGCGTTATTACGATGTTGAATTTTACATGCATTTTTATCCCGCTTCCACGAATTCCGGCACGGAAAAGAATATATTATAATGCAAAAAAACATTACTCGAGAGAACCGGCGAAATTTATAATATAATTCTAGTTTTTCTCTTTAAGTGAATAACTGAGTATTAGGGGGACACCACGTGCTTCGTTTCCAAACTATACTTGGCGCTAGGTGATTTTAAAGGGTTTTTTACTTGTGAAAATTAACCGAAAAAGTTAACACTGGCACTGATAAAAGCCGATGCAGCGATTTTCCACTGCTTCAACTTAGTGCAATTTTACTGGACAACTTTAGCGTCTGATAGCTTTATTCACTCTGATTAGTATTATAGGACAAAATTACATCTATATGTAAGAGGTACATGATAATTTTTTAGGGGGAAAACATTACATTTTACATTTATGTAACAATATTTTGTTTATCGTTCAATATTCTAATCATACATCTATGGAATCTATGAGATTACATCTATTTACAGTCAATCGATCATCAGAATATTATAGAGCATAACCGGTACTTTAACAGTAGTGTAGCTAGCCTGATGATTTGTCCCGCTATGCTAATATTTTGGACGTTCATTTTATAGACCTGTTCGAAAAAGAGCAAGAGACCTGAGCGAGAATTTTCTTCATAATCTGAAATCCTAAATGCATTACAAGCATAGGCTTGGTTTATCAACCTAATTTTAGTCTAATGCAAGGCAATTGTACTTTGACCCTTTTAATGTCTTTTTGCAGGACTTTCCGCAAATGAGTTGTCCTGCAGTGATTAAGTTAACATCACCAGGCGATGTGAAGAAAACTGGTAATTACTGAGATTTCAGAGGAACACAACCACGAAGTGAATAAGGTATGAAAGTATGCCAAGATTAGATGACATAATTAAATAAATCCAACAAGTGAGGCCATAATTGCAATATCATTTATACTGTAGAAATCCTTCGAACAGCTTCCAGCACAAAGATGAGTGGGAGGGGTAACTAAAGAAGATGTCTCAAAAATTTGGGAAATGAAGGCTAAGTACTGGGTATGCAGTTTTGAATATCGAATGATTATAGGGCTTTCAATTTGCTTTATTAGGTGCTAGAGTGGAATTGTACACTGACGAGGACAAAAACTTCAAAGGTCTCTTTTATCAGGATGAAGAAATGAGGTGTATATTGTTGCCTTTCCGGAAATTCTATTGATCGACGCTACCTATAAATTGAACAATCTACAATTACCTTTATATGTGATGCCACGAGGCGCGAGAACGTGTTCTTCCCGCGCGCGTGGCCGCGCCTGCTCGCGCACCCGCGTGTGCCCACACGAACACAAACAATAATATGAAAAATTTTACAAATTACAAATTACATATCTTATTCGGCCGTACGCCTTACGGTATGCCGAGGATTCAAACATCGATTTCCAATGCGAAAATAACGTTTGTTGCAATCGCTTACTGTCCCTTTATACAGGTACGATTACAAGAATCGATAAAAACCTTTATTATTGCGACATTTGAAGGAAACATTTCGATTGCAGTACGAATAGCAAATCACACTCGCCTGTCACACGGCGTACTGTTCCAGTACGAATTACCACTTCGATAATTTATTGTGAATAGCTTTTCATTAGTCCTTCCATTCTGCCTTCATGATCTGAGCAATAGTGGGAAATTTAAGGTGAGTAATAAATCACAAAATTCAAGTAACTAGATGGCAGGAGCAAATATAAATAATGTATTAAAAATGTAAAATATCACCTCTATGTATACGATGGCCGTCCATGTCGATATATATCGGTCTTTGCGCCAGTCTTTAGTCTTAGAGCCAAACAGTGACTGACTATCCGATCGATTACTTGCCGTTATATTGTACTGCGATCGACATTTATGACGCGCCATGATGGACAAAAATACTTATTTTATGAATATGACACTTATTTCGAAATTATTTACCCATTTGTCCATTTATAAACCGATTGTAAAATTTAAACTAATTCTGAAACATAAACCAGTTAAAAAGTATAAATTATTCTGAAAATATAAACCTATTTTGAAATATAAACCATTTCACAATATAAATCAATTTCCAAATTTAAATCAGTTTAGAAATATAAACCAAGTTTCATATAAACTGATCGCGGGCTCAAAAATTACCGCTGAAAAGTTAAATCGTGGGCTCACTGTCATGAAATTGGCGGGAAACTGCCCTATTGTCCTGTTATGGCGGAAGAGTTATTCAACCGATTGATATCTGCTGTGGAAAATATCAGGTCCGCAAATAATACAAATAATCAACATCAAGTTCAAAATCGGGAAAATGAATCAGTAGAGAGTGAAGTCAACCGGTTATTTCCGAGTATTGGTGCGTTGAGAGGAAATCAGTCAAATGTCTCAAATCAAAGCCAAAGTTCAAATTCTGCTTCCGCGAATATCGAAGATGCAAATCAACCAGATCGTCTTTGTCGGTCAACCAACTTTAACCCCTCGCGAAGCTATAAGTCAACAAAGCGTGGAAGAAAGCAACTGCAAGGTAAAAAACGAAAACGCAGCGAAAATGTAAACACAGTTAGTGTCAAAGCCGCATGTTTAAAGGATGTCGTGATGCTACCGTCGCCCGACATAGATACTGTTCCTCGAGGTTGGAAGAGAGAAGAGCTTTATGAGAAAGTGCTTGCCCATTCGGCCGTTGAAATCAGCGACAATATGAACGAGCAAGATTTAAGAAAATTGATTGGCGAAATGTTCGCAGAACACATAGGTTCCTTCCCAGAGCCCAAGTTTTCTTTCGTCCGAGCAGTTGGAAACAAGATAATTGACCCAGGGTGCAAGGTTTATGATGGCAAAATAGTGAAATACCTGTCAAAGCAAGGGCCAATATATGTTCGTGCAACAAAGAAGATACCTTGCAGATTGAAACTACTTGAGGAAAATGAGCTAATGAGTGATGTTGAGAGCAGTGACAACGATTTCGCAGAAGAATCTGTTGGAGAACCAAAGCAGTCAAATAGTGGTGTACCTTCAGAAGTAGAAGTGATTAACAGCAATGATAATGTTATTGAGGACAATAATAATGACAATCTGTTGCTCATCTCACCATTTGAATTTAATGGTGATGATGTACCTTGTCAAAATGATGAAACAACCCTCCAGGTTATGGATTACATGCCCAACATGCACAGTGTCCTTTCCACGTGAAGAAATTGCTGTGCATGCAGACCGTTGTGCTGACTCAGCAGAAGGATTGTTGCCAAGCCATGCAACCTATGGCGAACTTGTGATGCAGGATGTTAATGTACCTGAAGTGGATTTCAATACTTCAGCAGAAGATATTCCTTGCCCAACCTCCATCACCGAATGTTTAACTAATTTGAGAAGAAATGTCAAACCTGAATTAACATCCATCTATGTCAGAAGAAAACGTCTGTGGGAGGACTTTGTTAATGTTACGAAAATTGTAAATGGTTCAAGCCACAAAATACACTAAAAGTAATCTTTATTGGGGAGCCAGCCATCGATGGAGGTGGCCCTAGACGAGAGTTTTTTACAGGTTTGTTGTTCTGTATTTGTTATGCTGTGGTTATGACTTCAATACTGTACCTTAGTTAAATATGCCTTACTGTTTATTAACTTTTCACCCATTTTGACACATGTATTCACTTGTGAACATTTTGTGCAATTCAGGGTAAAGAATGTATGGGGATTTGACTCAATTGAGTGCCTTTGCCTGCAAGGTTAAATCTGGCCTACATCAGAATATTGCCACTTATGTAATCACATATTGTTTGGAGTGTTTTGCCAAAATTAATCCAAAGAGTGAACTTCTTGCTACATCAAACATTAACCAACAGAAAATTATGGCATTTTTGTAGAACTTTCTTTCCTCAGATTATTAGTTTTCCACTGATTTTAGATATTATTTACCCTTAATTTGATTTGAAGTTTTTAGAACTGGAAAGTTATTGCTAATATTTGTTACAAATTTTTATTTAGAGACCTTGGAGCAAATGAAGATTCGTTTATTTTGCAATGGTGCACCTGTTGCAAGTACTATCTCACTTACTGAAGGCCTTTTTAAAGCTGCTGGTTTATTGATGGCCTGTAGCATTGTCCAGGGGGGACCAGCTCCTAATTTCATCAGTACTTGGGTTTATGACTACTTAGCATATGGTCTTCATCATGTGCCTTTAAGTCATGAAGATATCGAAGATGAATCTGTTAAAAGCATTGCAGTTAAGGTAAGTGGTAGCCTAGGTACATATATAGGAAATGGAAAACATTTATACATTGTTGTGTAGATTGAAGAAATGCAAATTTGTTGACATCAAAATCTGATTGATATTTTGTAGATTAACACAGCCAATTCCGATATTGAGCTCCAGCAGGTATTAGAGGAGGACAATGTCCTTACCGTTTTAGGCTCTGTTGGGTATAGAGGTATACCTTCACGTGAGACACTTGGAAACAAAGAGAAATTAATCAGGTAGACTATAACTATATAATATTATTATCAAATGTGGTATAACAACTGCCTAAAATAGACAAAACACTTCTTGACGTTTCGACCTGAGGGCCTCAAGGAGTGTTTTGTCTATTTTAGGCAGTTAATTGTTATACCACATTTGATGCCAAGTTGTTTGAAGACACTGCCACGCTGCTCCCTGGTTATATTGGATTATATATATATATATATATATATATATATATATATATATTATATATATAATTTGCTTTTTATAGATCAATTTGTGTTAATGAATTGTTGGCTCCAAGGATACCAGTTCTGAAGGACCTGGAGGAGGGACTTCAGCACTTTGACCTTTTATGCTGCATCAAGAATCACCCTCAACTCTTTAAAGAAATATTCACCCCAAGCTCCATTTATGATGTAACACCGGAAATGTTTATTGATTCCCTGAATGTGATCTATAGCACTCAGCAGATGTTAAAAGATAAAGAGGAAGATATTTTTAAATATTTTACAGATTTTGTTCTTCTTCTTGGACATGAAGGTATTAGTGAATAAAAAGCATTAACAAATTCTAGAAATCCAACCAAAACAATATGTTATTTAAGTTATTTTAAATTATTTAAGATATTTTAAATTCTTGTTCCAAATCTATCAGGCATTGATGAAGTTCCTGACCTTGCTTTGAAACACATGGT
The DNA here is from genome assembly GCF_004324835.1 of Dendronephthya gigantea. Taxonomy (NCBI): domain Eukaryota; kingdom Metazoa; phylum Cnidaria; class Anthozoa; order Malacalcyonacea; family Nephtheidae; genus Dendronephthya; species Dendronephthya gigantea. Next base: position 178,154 of record NW_021163167.1, on the reverse strand, counting down.
GAAGTTCATAACAGGAACCTTTCAGGTTCCTCCCATTGGTTTTCCATCAGCAATCAAACTTAAGTTTCTTCATGGTTGTTCAAATGGATGTAAGTGCAGACCTGTTGCATCAACTTGCTCACTAAGCTTGACATTACCAATTCATTCATGCAGCTCTCGTGAACTTGGGGAATTGCTGATATCATCGCTGACTGAATGTGGTGGATTTGGTCATATATAAGTGATTTTATAGAACTTGATGATGAAAACTATATTTTTCCTGTTACTATAGTTTTTTAAATGTTACTGTTACATTACATTATTCATACATGTTTTGCAGTTTTAGAGTGATGTGAACACAATATTATTAGTGTATTGGGTTAGGTTTTTGGCATTTGGAATGTATTAGGACCAGTGGCTTAGCCAGCCTGAAGATATTTAGTCCTGCTATGAAACTTTTAAGTCATTATAATTATTCATTCCTTTTGAAATTGTTGTTGTAACAGTCTGTGAACACCAAAATATTAATATAGTGGACAAATCAGCAGGCTAGCTGTGCTACTGATTAGAACATTATGATAAATAAATTGTGTTCCTACAAATTGTTATTTTGTTTAATCTTTTTGTTCAATCACTTTCTGACTCACTTTCTAAAGCTCCAGTAACAAATGCAACTGTTCTTTGATATAACTGTATGCCATTTTCATTGTCCTCCATTAATGGGGAAATTTGATCCTGAAGACTTTGGATTTCTTCCATATTGAGCTCTATGGTTGATGCTGGAACAACAACATTATTATTTGTCTCAATTTGGGGCCTTGGGCCATGATCATCAATCCCATAGGTAGTGAAATCTGTGTTGTCAACATCAAGAACATCGTGCACAACTGTATAATTTGATTCAGCAAATCTATAAAAACCAGCTGTCCATGTCTGTAGAGGGCTTTTATTTCTCTCTGTCGACATTGGATGATTATTCCACTGTGATGTAAAATAGTCCAATGCCCGATTAACCCGAGGGATGTAAATGTATTGCAGCGAAAAAAGGTGTACCTCGTTGTCTGGGTCAAGGAGTTCGCAAGACTCCATGAAGTAAAATAAATTGTGGAAATACTGTAGGACATAAGCGAACACATCCCTCCACATTCTCTCAATGCGCTGATTGTGTATAGATCTTCCTGTAATAACAGGATTTACTGAAACACCATATTTATGAAGCATGTACCTGGCGACATATACATTTTCTGTTCCATGATCAGTGCGAATTCGTCTAGGATGATGGTAAGTGCCTACACTATTTTGAAATAGCTCAAGAACTGTTTCAGCCTGATTATTGTTTGAGCACTTGAGGAAAATGACAACTCTTGAGAACCCATCAACGCAACCATGAACAACCATCCTCCACCTGATCAACTTATGGTTGCCATCAAAATGCCTATTGAAAATAGGGATCTCTTTAGCAAAGATCGATCAGTATTAATGAAAATATTTCTGAGAATTAAGTTTAGACTTAGTTTATAGTCATGTTGCTTGATTTAGTCATTGGAAAACAATTAAATGGTTAGGTTATAACTATGTCAAGGTACCTTTGTGAACATATTTTATATCATATAAGTAACAGAATTTGATTAAACTACACTCACCACAAGGCATTAGGGGTGGGGACGCTATAAACGCGTCGTTGTATTGATGTATGTCTTCTAAGTTGCCGACTGACAGGATCTATCCTGTTAATAGAAGCACGAATTCTGGCCCTTTGTATTCGTACATTTTGTGATAGGAGTGCACCAGTCACCATTCTTTCACCAGAATTTGGAGAGTTTGTCAGTATCCCACCTACCATCCTATCAAGTTCTTCGTCAGTTATATTGGAGTAGCTATTCGAACAAACAGGCAAGCCAGACTCTGCACGACGACGACTCAATGTTTTTGCAGAAACACCTAACATCGTCGCAATATCTTTCCAGGAGAAATTTAATGACCTTAGCCCCACAATTTGACTTTCTGGTATTAAAAACTTTGGTCTCCCCCTTCCACCACCTCTCTCGGAACATGAAACAAAACGATAGTCTTCATCAAGAAAATTCTCAAGTCTTTCCTCAAGTATATTATTCAATCGTTGCAGCTCAACAACAAGACTGCATATACCATCGAAAATATCGCGACTAATAAGAGTATGTGATGACACAACCATTAAACCGTCAATGAGTGCATTGCATCGTTGCTGTAAAACAATTGCATAATCATTCTGTGCTGTAAACAGATGTCTTTTCAGCTCAATTAATACGTCTTTGCCAAGCAATAAAAATGATAAAAAATTGTTAAAGAAAGCATATTCTTCACTGTTTTCCATTAGAATTGTACTCACATTTTTATACTCAAAACTCAAACCACTGATTTCTCAAACGCTCTATTTACAAGCGTCTGCGCCCGCAATTTAACTTTTCAGCGGTAATTTTTGAGCCCGCGATCAGTTTATATGAAACTTGGTTTATATTTCTCCTTCGTACCTTCTCCGACTGATACTCGCAATACTGGTGCAGATCCGCGGCCGGCAGCGGTCTGGAACCCACGTTTAAATTTTCAGACATGCGCACAAACGTCCTCTCTTTTTTCGTGGGCAAGCTTCGGTTTGGAAACTCACTTGAAAAGCTCGGTTTTAAACGAGAGAAATTTCCTCAGAACTTCGACATCCTTTAGCAAGTTCAACAAAATGACATCGCACGAGGTGAGTGGTATAAACTCTGTAAATTTATTATCTATTTTAGTGGAATTTAGTTGATATTTGTGACGAAAAGCGTCTTGGATGGAGCTACAAACAAGATTATTTTATATCGAAAGCAAACAAAGCAATGGATCGCCCCAACAGGTGCCAGCCTCGTTGGGGTTTGCCATGTACTGTTCAGAGTGCCCGCTCGAACAGAATATCGTTGAAAAAAACAACGAAACATGACCTAAATTTCTCGAAAAAATTGATAAATATAGAGGCTCGACAAAATTGGCGCGAAATAATTTCCGCCCTCATTTTTTTTTTCCGCCTGCAGGTAACCGCCTCGCAGGAGAGTGAATTAGATGCTCAGGGTACCAGCCCGAACATCACAACACATACAGCAGAGCACATACGTAGTATAGTGGATGAGCATTTGACGACATCCCTTAGAAAAGTGCTTCCATCTCTGTTGAAAGAAGCTTTTATAGCCAACTCAGAGAGTATGCCTACACCTCAATCTGTGGATGAGAGAGGTGAAGAATCACAAGAAGGGCCAAATAACTCCACATCAACAGGGTCTCGCCTGGATCGTTTTTAACAAACTATAAAAGAGAGTGTTTTATCTGAACCGATATTAGAAGTGATTAGAACAGCCTTCTCAAAACAATTAAGTAAGGACATATGGTCAGATTTGATGGAAAAGTATCCACAAATAAAGGGCACTGAAGAGATCCTAGTTGCCCCCACTATGGAGACTGGAACAAAAGAGTTCATGCGCCAGAAATTTGGCCATTCCAAGACAAAAGAGGTGTTTGCATTTGATGAAGGGCTCGCCGAAAGACAAGCGCCCTTTCTGACCGTTGCCCGTCCAATTGCAACAGCCTTAGAAAAGCTTGAGGCCACTGATGTTCTGGATGATGAAGGCAATGAGTCGGGTCCAGACCCTGATGAGATCAAAGGTCTATTGGAAGACGCATTAGTCCTACTTGGCAATGCGAATGTACGTCTCAACCAGTGGCGCCAGAAGAGATTCTCAGAGTACCTAACTGATGTTGGGAAGCGCACCCTCAAGGCTGGCATCCCAACCGACAAACACCTTTTTCCTGACCAATTCCACAAAATGGTACAAAGTGAGCATGAGCACTCTAGTACAAACAGCAAGTTGGTTGCAACACCATCCCTACCACATATGACGGGCCAGAAGAAGCCCTTTCGTTTCCCTCCCTAGAATCGAGCAGAACAGCGATCCTGGGGGAAACGAAAATGGTCCTTACGAACCGGACCAAACTATCAGAACACGTCTGGGTACAACTCCTCTTCAGCAAAGTCCTCCACAGCCAAGCGATTTCGACGCAACGCGGGCACAACCAATCACAGCTGACTACAGCATTCCTCAACTTCAAAACATACTTCCGCATGTGTCTACGCCAGCGGGGCGTCTAGTACATTTTTTAAGGAACTGGGAAAAACTGACATCAGACCAGTTAGTCTTACAAATTGTAAAAGGTTACAAAATTCCACTGAAGTGCACACCACATCAGTGGAGACCAAGGGTAACAAAAGGAAATTCAAAAGAACAAACAATATTGCTAGAGACGGCAATACACGAACTCCAAGGAAAAGGAGTATTGAAAGAAGTGAGCAAAGTGGCGGATCAGTACCTATCGACACTTTTCATTGTGCGACAGAGAGAGAAAAATCGACCAGTGTTCAATCTGAAATCACTGAACAATTGTGTGCAATTGGAAAAGTTCAAACTGGAGGGCTTAGAAATGGTTCGGAGTCTTCTCAGACCTGGAGATTACATGATGAAACTCGACTTACAGGACGCATATTTCATGGTCCCCATACACGAGAAACACAGAAAATACCTAAGATTGCAATTTCAGAACAAAACATACGAATTCCAGTGCCTTCCATTCGGTTTGTCATCGGCTCCGAGAGCCTTCACTAGATTGTTGAAGCCAGTTGCGGCGGTGTTGCGTTCATCAGGAATACGGATAGTAATTTACCTGGACGACATTATGATCATGCACCAGAATCAACAAGAAATTGCCAGGATTTTCAACATGGTTCTTGTATTATTGAAGAACTTAGGATTTCTAATCAAAGTAGAGAAGTGCTCCCCATTTCCAACACAAGAACTGGTATTCTTAGGAGCCCTCCTAGATTCCAAGAAGATGACCATGGCGGCCCCAATAGAAAAACTCCAAAACCTCCAACACGAGTGTGCCAAAGTGACAATGAAGAAGGGCTGTTCAATGCACGAATTGGCTGCAATGCTTGGCAGGATGAACCACATGGCGAGAATAGGCATTCACCCGGCTCCCCTACATTACCGTGCTTTACAGAGGACATATATCACATGTCTACACAAGAAAGGATATCACACACGATCCCAGCAAGTCCAAGTTTCTCTGAATTCCCAAGCATTAGCGGAGCTACATTGGTGGACTTCGCGGGCGATGTCAGAACAGAACGGTGTAGCACTTCACCTTCCACCGATCGATTTGACAATTACAACGGATGCTTCAACCAAAGGTTGGGGAGCAGTATGCAATGGAACAAAGACTGGGGGAGGTGGAGTATCAGCGAAAGCAGCTATCATATAAACTACCTGGAACTGAAAGCGGTGTATCTGGCAATTCAAGCCTTTGTCAAGGAAGAAGTGAAAACACCACGACATTTGAAACTCTTGATCGACAATACCACTGCAGTGGCATACATCAACAAAAAAGGGGGCACGAGGTCTCCACAACTAGCTACTCTAGCAACGGAAATTTGGACATATTGTCTATCACGCCAGATATGGGTTACAGCAAAACATCTTCCAGGCTTGATGAATTTGGAAGCAGATTATGCATCCAGGAACTTCAACACCCACACCGAGTGGACGTTAGATCCCGATATCTTTCAGAAAATTACGACCCGATATTACACTCCGGAAGTGGACCTCTTTGCGTCGCGCCTCAACCATCAGTTACCCATGTATGTAGCGAGATATCCAGATCCCGGAGCTTTAGCGACCGATGCTTTCTTGCTGGTTTGGAGCCGTTGGACAGTCTTCATCCATCCACCAATAGTTTTGATCCCGAGAATCCTACTTCAGATCAAACGAGACAGGGCGACAGGGCTACTGATTGCCCCGAATTGGCAGGGCCAGCCTTGGTTCCCAGATCTGATGGAAATGCTGGTGGACTATCCAGCACGATTGCCAACACTTCCGTCGACCATATATCTTCCGTTTGCTTCGAAGGAAGTACACCCACTGTGGAGAACACTTCACCTAGTGGTTTGGCCGATTTCCGGACTCGTCTCGAAACAGCGGGAATTCCAGAAAAAGTGTGCCAAATTCTCATGGCATCATGGAGAGGATCTACGCAACAAAGATATGAAGGACCATGGAAATTATGGTCGAGCTGGTGTATTCAACGGGAAAAGTGTCCCTTTTCAGCCCCTTTAAATGATATCCTCGAATTTCTTGCCGAACAATTTAACCAACGTAAATTGGCATATAGAACAATTGGCGTTTATAAAGCGTGTATTTCTCAGTTACATGATCCTATTGAAGGAAAACGAGTCGGTACTTTGCCTTTAGTTTCAAGGTTTATGAAAGGTATCTTCGAGTTACGGCCTCCACAACCGAAATTATGTTCGATATGGCCTGTGTCAAACGTATTGTCATACTTCGCTGAACAGGAACCTTTAGATGGTCTGTCATTGAAAGCGTTAACTCTGAAGCTAACAATTTTACTGGCATTAACTTCGGCTGCTCGGGCACACGAACTGGCGGCACTAGATTTAACTTGTGCCCTCCTGATACCGGATGTATGCGAATTCACTATTCCTATACACGTAAAAAACGCGCGGCCATACCACCCACCACGGAAAATCGTATTGACGAAATACAAAGAAAACCCAACAATCTGTGTGCTAAACTGTCTAAATCACTATTTGATCCGTACGAAAGATCTTCGCAACGGGAATCATCTGTTGATATCACATGTGAAACCGCACAATGCGGTAGGTAGTCAAACGGTTTGAAGATGGTTGTGCACAGCTATTCAGCAAGCTGGTGTAGGTTTGTCTTTTAAAGGACACTCGACTCGAGCAGCTGCAACCTCAGAGGCCGCAGATTCCGGTATTCCTTTAGAACTCGTGCTAGAAGCCGCTGATTGGTCATCAGCTAGGACATTCGAGAAACATTACCACAAAGAAACAACGCAGGGAAGATTTGCACAGTCAGTACTGAGTTTATGTAGTGACTAGTTACATATGTTCTTAGAAATTAATTGGTTTATAATAAACTGTTATGTTTGACAGAATTTCACTCGAATCATTAGATTTCAGTAGAAATAACCGTTATACATCTGCACCAGTATTGCGAGTATCAGTCGGAGAAGGTACGAAGGAGAAATAAAATTTCCCCGGAGGGTCAGGTACTTACCTGAAGGGGAGATGTAGTTCTCCGAGGACCTTCGAAGACTGATATGAGCAATACTGGTTCCCCTACCGAGGTGGTCATCTTTACCACCCCTCCCAGCTACTGAAAATCTACCACCTCAGCAACCACTCATAAGAGGACGTTTGTGCGCATGTCTGAAAATTTAAACGTGGGTTCCAGACCGCTGCCGGCCGCGGATCTGCACCAGTATTGCTCATATCAGTCTTCGAAGGTCCTCGGAGAACTACATCTCCCCTTCAGGTAAGTACCTGACCCTCCGGGGAAATTTTATTTCTAAACTGATTTAAATTTGGAAATTGATTTATATTGTGAAATGGTTTATATTTCAAAATAGGTTTATATTTTCAGAATAATTTATACTTTTTAACTGGTTTATGTTTCAGAATTAGTTTAAATTTTACAATCGGTTTATAAATGGACAAATGGGTAAATAATTTCGAAATAAGTGTCATATTCATAAAATAAGTATTTTTGTCCATCATGGCGCGTCATAGACATTTCCTTTTTAAGTTATTAGCATTGTCGTCTTATTTATTTCAAACTTCAGCGTTGGTATTGCGTATAAGACTGTCTAAACTTTATCCTCTGACGCGATAAAAGAATTAGAGTATATTAATCATGGTTTATCCAGAAAACTGATGTTTACATATGTTGTCTGTTACTTTAGAACTGATAGCTGTTTAAAATGTTAAAAACGATTGTTTTTATCACCGCTAGACACCAACTTTAGACGTATGTATAGGGCAATGATTACCATTGTGAAGGTAGCCGCAGATTGAACCTCAGATTAACTTTCGAAAAAACCCCAATGAGCCACGTAATAATCTAATTCAATCAATCAGAAATGGGGTAGTTGCTTTAAGTGACCCCTTTTGAAGTGTATCATGATTCCTAATTTTACTAGCTCTATAGCCTAACATATCCAACCATAGCCCTTCATAGCACTCCATAGGCCTTCACAGGCCTCCAGGCCTCGATAGGCCTCCTCCATAGCTCTCCACGGGCCTCCATAACCCTCCATAGCTCATCACAGGCCTCCATAGGTGTCTATAGGTCTCCATAGGCCTCCATAGGTTTCCAAGGGCCTCCATAGGTTTCCAAGGGCCTCCATAGACCTCCATAACCCTCCATAGGCCTTCATGACACACTATAACACTCCAAAGGCCTTCATAACACTTCGTAGGTCTCAATTGCCACCTACAGGCCTCATTAGGGCTCCTTAACTTTCCGTAATATAAATCTCGATATGACCATTGCTTTTCCAGCACTGACTGATAGGTCAAAATTCACTGTCTCACTATACCTTTGGTATTATATTTTCAAATAAGAAATTTGAAGTAACTTAAAATTTTTATGAAATTGTGTTAATTATTATTTGTAATCACCTCGAAATTTATACTAATTCTGAAATAGACCTCACACCTCAGTTTTGATAAATTTTCATGCGTGGGTAATTTCTTATACCAAACTCCAAACTCTGACAATAATACATGCTCTGACAAGAATAACTACAGTAATTTCTATTTATTCTGAAGTCAAACACAGTATATCTCGACAGTCAGAAATCTTCTGTGGACATGAGAAGATTTAGTTTTTTTCATATTTTGTCATGTCAAACATTTGCCTCTCATTTTTTAAATTGTTTAATATGTTTTCTATGTCCATCTTGCTGGTGACTTTGTATTTTCTTTTCGGCAAAATAGTAAGACAAGATATGAAAGTAGAATGAGCCCGCTAAACAAAAAAGGAATAGAGAGTAACATGTTTCACCAAAAAATGGGACAATCAACAGCCTACTGTCTTAGAGCGAACTTTAGATTCTAGTGCATATCAGAAGGGGTGATATTCATGAAAAGCTATGGAGGCCTAGGGAGTGCTATGGAGGTCTATGGTAGTATAGAGTGCTATAGATGCCTTTGGAGGCCTATGGAGTGTTATGGAGGCCTATAGAGTGCTATAGATGCCTATGGATGGCTATGGAGCCCTATGGAGGGTTATGGAGGCCTGTGGGTGGCAATTGAAAGAATATTCAGAGGCGCTAAAATGCCAAATTTTGTTAGCATGCTCCAGGATTGGTGTCATGCACGAAATATAGATAGATATGGTGTTATGCAAATATATATCTGTCTTCGCTCTTTTTAATAGTAAACGTAGCATTTAGAGGCATCTCGATGATCTACATGAAATCATCTAAATATTTCCACCGACTTTTCCAATCCTTTGGCAGATCGTTAATCGTAATCAGAGATAAAATGTGGCCTTCGACGCCAACATTAACCTGTTTGTAACAGGAGGTGGAACTTCATGCAATTTTCACTCTTTGCTTTCTTCGGTCCGATAATGTCTTACCCACTCACGAAGCATAAAAAACTAGGGAGATTTGTGATGAAAGCTCCATTGGAAAATCCTTAAGAACCTGCGTAGGCAAATTATCTGGACCCGATCCCTTGTTGCGTTTATGTTTAGATAGTTGTTTATGACTTCCTTAGGTGGGTATCCAATATTTCAAGGCGATTTCTTTAGCCCAAATCGTCGTTCGGTCCTATAGAGAAAGGCACCAGATATGGGAGGCTATTATTAATAGACAAAAAGTAATCGTTAATTCTGGTGGCAAGCTCTGTAGGATTAATTTCTATATTAAGTTCAATTAAACACTCAAAGAGGTTTTTTGTAGAACCACTAGTGACTTGCAGGAGGTTGCATCATCATAGGTCTTTACTTTACTTAAAAAATTAACTTCGAAGACGATTATTAAATCGGTTGCCTGGATTGAGGCTCTTATCTCTGAGGTAATCCAAGATTTGTCATTCATGATGTTTACTTTTCTGATTATCTTTACTTTCTATTGTTATATACAGGTCTATTACATAATTCAGTACAATCACATAGTTTATCAGAGCACGAGGAAAAGGCTCCAAGAAATGAAAGATTAGTTGATGCTAACCCCCTTCCAAACCCCACTTGTTTCCATGATCTTCCCGTCAATCACACTAGATTAGATTAGATTAGATTAGATTAGGGTCTTCTACAGATTACAAGAGTTTTAGGTTACTATAGTATTTACTTAATGGCTCGTAAGATCTTGTAGCGACATTTGTGAACCGATCTACAATCCCAACGCATCTAACCATACATCCAACTATAGAACAAATATTTTTAAAATACACTGAAAATCTACCCTGCTAAACAAAGCGTACTAGTTTTGACATATTCGTATTTTGTGCTACTTTGAGCATGTCGTACGTAATATCAGCATTGAAATTACCGTTTGATTCGGGGTTATGTTTAACCTGGAACTTTAGATTTTGACAGGAAAAAAGTCAAAATCCTGTTATGTTGGGGGCAGACATCTGGTTGTCTAGCAGTTCATCCCTAGTTTTGAGGTTTTGCAAAGGAAGTTAAGACAGAATGATTTCTTAACGGCTTATGCTTAACTTTTAGAACACTGATGGCAACTTCAATTTCTAATGTATCCGATGGAGAGAGAAGATGGGTAGTTGTGGGTATTTGTCTATCCAAGGTTCTTGCACCTGCCTTAAGAAACGTTCTTGCAACTGAATTGCAGAAGTGGTATAATCAGTTGTGTCAGCCACCTGATGAAATTGACAAGCAAGTTTATCCTAGAGAGAAGAAAAACCTATCACCTTCAACACTTGCGTTACAATACAAGAACATCAACAACAATCATGTTCACAAATCGCCAAGTCGCTACGACTATAAAGTTAACGACGCTTTGTCTTTGGCAAAGTTGTTTGTGAAACCATTTATGGCAATGTTTACTGGTTTTGATGATACAATGGATATGTCTGCAATTCTGGCTGTGATGTGTGAAGCAAAACCATTCACCCTGTCTGGTGCAGCAGCTGATGCAAAGAAGATGAGGTCTGATATACGAAACAAGTGGGCTCATTGTAACTTCTCTGATTGGACCAAAGCCATGTTCAATGCTGCAATTCACGACATGGAGAGTTTGTTAAAAAAGATGAATATGTCAGTCGCTGATGAAAAAAGCTTGTGCGATGATCTAAAAAACTGGCAGCACAAAGGTTTGTTAATAATATTGTATTTAAAACATGGTTGGCGGTATTCACGTTGTATAGTAACATTCAAAATACCTAAAAGGAAGCGTGTTTAATTTACTAATCAAAATAGCGAAAGAGAATAATACTGTATTTATAGACCAGCTTTAGGCTTTGAATCGAGATTCACCAACAAAACATTTGTTTTGGATGGTGAGAAATTGTTTCAGTTGCTTCCGAACTTGTTTCAGCTGCTTCTGATATAAGCATGCCTATAGGAAACTATTACGACTGCTAAGAAAATTAAGGTGGTAGACATAGCTTACCTTACGAAACAAATATCCATGTTAAACTTTACAAATATCAAAGAAACATAAAACTTGTATAACGTTTAATGCAGTGAGATAATATTACAAACAAAATGTGAAAACGAAAGTAAAATTACAAACAAATGTCAGGCATTCACTAGTTTCTCCCTCAATTTCTCCTCGTTCTACTGAGAAGGATGACGATTACATCATTGACAGTGATTGTGAAAAAATTTCAGGTTTGGCGTTGTGTTTTGGACAGTCTGTTGATTCTGAACTTTTAAAATTGGTTACAAATGAAGTTTGTGAACTTCGTGGTTCTGTGAAAACATGGAAGTTTGAAAGTGATACGCAGGTTTGTGAATTTAAATTAAAATAAAAAAGAGATTGTATGCGTTTTTTTATTCCTAGCCTACATGCGTTCATCACATAACATAACATGCACTACCGCAATTCATTTTGAATAGAAGATTGTAAGCTGCATATCTCCCCAAATTTCTCAACATTTTTTTTCTAGGTAAATTAGCTTGTAGGTACACCACGTCAGTATTTAATACTGCAAAGCTTTCGGTCCGCTTATCCGGGTTGTAGCTCCGCATGGACTTATGATCATCGCATTAAATGGAAAGATGCAACCATTTTAGCGAATGTAAAGTATACCGTCTCTCGTAAAATGAGAGAATCTATTTAAATATATAAACATCAAACTATCGCCCAAGAGGGAAAGCCACTCAATAGTACGTGGCGTGCTCTTTTCTGTCACAGAGGAGAGATGGACAGAGAGTCGACTCTTCCGATTTAATGTTGAAACGAGTGTTCTCGAGTTTTGCCTAATATCACGTCATTCTCACGTCATTTCCACGCGTCACGCAACCACCTGATTCTCTTCTGGTAAGCTCTTTCGGCCAAATTTCAATACAAAAGTATAGAAAAAACGCTGTTCGATAGGTGAAAAATTGATTTTTTTTGAACTGGGTCGGATTATCTTCATTTTGGACTAAAATTTTGGAGATGAACGGCGAGTTGTTTGTTTTTTTTGCTTTAAATAATCGTGCTGTTTTTAAAAGCAATATTAAAATCCTTGTTTTGTAAGTGAGTTCTGATTACCCTTGTCGGCTGCCATATTTTTACCCGAATTGTCAAATTGTGTTTGCCAAAGTGAATCGTTGTCAGAGCTGCTTTTTTACTGTTTGTCAACTAGCAGGCAGAGCGTTTGCATATTTGTGGGACAACAATATAGGACGAATTTCAAAGAAAACTGCTAAATTCGCGTTTGAATTTTAAAATATCGACAAAATACATTACAAAACATTACAAAACAAAAAAGAGTTTTAGGCGTTATATAATTTTACCTCGCAGAGGATATCAGTTTTTTAATAATTAATACCATTTGATGATACAAACATTCAATGAAAACATTGATAATTATGTATGTTTACTTCTCAAGCAGAGTTGCTGTTCGATTGCACACTTTTTCAGTCATTTTTCAAACTTTTTTATCAAATTTTCACCCAGCATATCATCCCTGGGCTTTCTAAAGAAAATATATTTTAGCTCTTACCTTACACTACAAAAAACGTTTGGAACATTTCAGGCAAAGCGGTTAAATTTTTTTAAATTGCATTTTTTCTGGCAAAAATTCCATTTTTCCTTATTAAAAATGTGCTCGGAGCTTACCAGAAGGGAATCGGGTGTAAACGCTAATCGGGACGCGTGGAGCCGCGTGTCGACTCTCTGTCCATCTCTCCTCTGTGTTTCTGTGTTCGCTAGCTAGATACTTGTCTAGAGCGCGCGCATTAATTATCATAATTGTTTCGTCAGTGAAACCGTTTAATTAATGGCGCAAGCTAACAAATCACGACGAACGTGATATTTAAGTGACGTGTAGATGTGTATTCAGGTTATTGCCGTATTACACTGAAGAAGGCCCGGGTTAGCGGACCGAAAGCTTTGCAGTATTAAAATTAATACTTACGTGGTGTACCTACAAGCTAATTTACTTATTGATGTCGTCATGCATGCAAACATACAAGAATATTATTTTTTCTCTTTCTATCGAAGCATTGGTTAGTTATTTCCTTGTTCCTTAAGATAGGCTATACAAGTTTTATCAATCAGTGCATGTAATCGTAATTCTGAAGATCCACAAAGTATTGCATAAAAACTTTGCAAACGTGACAGTGACAGCGGCAGCGTACTTTTTTAGATTGATGAGTTGTCCGACAATCTTGGGAAAATATATTCTAGCATGAATGAAGAGTTACGAGAGCTGACCAGGAGAATTGAAAGATGCGAGAAGTTGGAATCAGAAAATTCAAAAATGCTTAGCCTACTTGACAACAAGTTTAGCAAAGAACTCTCGCAATTTTCCAGCAAACAAGATGAAGAGATTCCTTACGTTTTTGATGCTCCCAATAGAAACAAGTATTTCTCTGGTCGAACTGAAGAGCTTCAAGACCTTCAACGTATTCTAAAGCAACACGATACTGAGTTTGCAAAAAAAGCTTGTGTAGCTGCAGTCTGTGGTATGGGAGGCATTGGAAAAACAAGTCTTGTAACTGAGTATGCTCACCAAATGAAGAATTATTACCAAGGTGGTGTGTATTGGTTCTCAGCAGAAGATGAAATGTTCTTTGAGCAGTCTGTGAATGACACTGCTTTGAAACTTGGTGCTTCGCTTGGAAATTTCGAGTTGACGTTGACAAATACACTTATAAGGATTAGCAAGACAAGTAAACCATGTTTAATCGTCTTGGATTGCCTGGATCAACTGAATATCTCCCGCAATATACTAAAATTTCTTTCCATCGTGTGTAGACATAGTGCCTCAGTAGCTGTTGTTTTGATGACCAGGAGAAACAAAAGTGTGCTGGTTGAAGAAGTTTCAAGTCTACACGAAGATCGCTGTTTTACTCTGAAATGTCCGAATGTCGATGAATCCAAGCAGTTCTTATTTCTTAGGACTGGGTTGATAAACGACCAAAACGCAAACAGTATCGCTGAAAGTCTCGTTGAGGAGCTTGGAAGATTACCATTAGCTCTAGAGCAAGCAGGTGCTTGTATCAAAGCGCTCAGTTGCAGTTTGTTCGAGTACCACGAGCAGTACAAGACAGAACGCTTAAAGTTGTTAGAAATACAAAAAGCCAAGCCAGCATCATTCTATGAATCATCGGAACGACTGGCCATTCACACGACCTGGTTGTTAAATATCAAGCACATCAGAGAAAGCTCTAATGGTGCTCATGCGATCCGACTTATGAATGCCTTCGCATTTTTTAATGCAAATGAGATTGAGCCAGAGTTGGTGAACATCGGTGAGCGCCCGATTGAAGACAAAGAATTTCATCATTGTATGAACTCGCCTCTCGGTCGTCGTCAAGTTGTTAAACTGTTGACTGATTTCTCACTTTTCACATACGTCAATACGCGCTCTATCACTGTCCATCGCGTAGTGCAAGAATTAATCAGAGAAAATCTTGATCCTTGCGAGATGAAAGTTGAAAGTTTTGTTGATGCTGTCCGCTTGCTTTACTTTGCATTCTCCCAAAGCACATCTCCAAGAAATCTTGCGGGTAATGCCGGTATTGAAGAACGCTTCAGAGCTTTTGATTTTCCCGCTAACCCTTGTTGTTATTATTTGTGGTCTAAGCTTTGTATTCATGCTTTGCATCTTGAACAACAATTTGAAAACATACTTCAATATCTTGATCAAAAATGTGCAGAATCGCTCTTTGTCCTGGAAATAAGCAAAATTGTTTATGAATGCGCTGTCTACCTGAGTGCTAACATGAGGCAAGAAGCGGCTAAACGCACATTAAATTTTGCTTATCGAATAATAGATTGGATTCCTTTACTGGAATATAACACGACGGTGGAAAAAGGTTTATCCGATGGCTCATTATTTCCCCTTGATATTCCTCTGCCAAAGTGGATTAAAATATTAACAAGAAAATGCTGTTCTCCCCCAATGATATCTCTGGAACGTCTCGATGAAAAACCGAATGTGGTGACTGAGATTCCCGACACTAGCCAGTTAGAGGATAAGATTGAAGAGCTTAGATCGGAAGGAAATAAGAGTTTCAAAGGAGGTCAATATAAAAAAGCAGTCGATGCTTATTCATCCGCCATAGATATTAGTAAACAGACAAATTCCTTTAACCCAACGTTGCTTACTAACCGTGCTTCGGCTTACATCAAACTGAATCAGGTCGAAGATGCTTTGAATGATGCTAATGAGTATATTTTTCGACTCCCAGATTGCTGGAGAGGTCATGCTAGAAAAGCTTTAGCACTACTTGGTGAGAGAGTCAGCGCTGAAATAGCGGCCGCTATCTCTTATTATAATTTCTTCGTAAAATGTGGCAAATGCCTATTTTCAGAATACCGACCATTCACAGAAGCCTTCCATGGTTTAAAGGAACGTATTAGTATTTGTGATACTGTATCCCAGTTAAAGGCCGTACTATGGAATAATCAGGAATGCCAACGTGTAATAGTTCTTGGCTCGAAAGAGTATTATTTCATACCAGATTCTTCTCTGTACAGTCTCGTTGTGAACAACTGCATCATGGTTGGTGCAAATCCTCATAGTTCTGTTACTTTAAAATTCGAAGGTCTTTCTTCTTTAAAATTGATGCGGAAATGTATGTTTACGAATCTTTCGTTCGTTATTGACAAAGGTCAAATTCTAGCTCTTCCTTGTTCTTGCGTTAAAATGCTTAATTGTAATTTTACTTCCTCCAACGAGGCTTCTCCACCTGTTGCGGTTCTGGGTGCGTTAAATGCGGAACGATGTAAGTTTAATAACTGCCGAGCAGGCGGGCTACTCTGTGAAGAAGACTCTGGCTATTTGTTAGTTGATAACTGCACATTGTCAGGTAACAGGAAAGCTGGATTGGAAGTTCGTAAAAGTGGAATACTGGTGGCGAGGAATAGTCAAATGCATAACAATGGTGAAGATGGTTTAATGGTAGGAGAGACCGCAGCAAAGTGCGAAGTATTTGACTGTCAAATTTACCAAAATGCTCGCGAAGGAATTGCAGTTGTGGATGGCTCGAAGCGTGTCACTCTCGTACGAAATCATGTTTTTGAGAATGACGGAAGTGGTATATTTGTAAGGAACTCGGACGTTGATATGAGAGAGAACAAGTTCTTTGATAACGAATCTTGGGGTGTTTGGTCGCAGACTAATTCTTGGTGCCAGGTGTCTATGAATGAGATCTTCCGTAACAAACGTGGTGGAGTTCGTGTTGGAAAGAGGCTAAGTGGAAAAGAATTTCCTTGTTCTGTAGTTAAATTGAACAAAGTCTATAATAACTTTGGCCCTGGTGTTGTTGACACTATTAACAACTTCGAAGACAGCCGTCTTGTTGGAAGCGATACAGACGTATCTAAAACTCATGGCGATTACAAATCTGCAAAATATGATGAGAATGTAGAATATAATAACGAGGAAAGAATTATTTCCACCAAACCAAATTTGTCTCCATCATGGTGTTCTGGGTGCTTTGGAAAATGCGAAAGTTTGAAACTCTGTGGGAAGTGTTTCACTGCAGGCTATTGCAACGCGGATTGCCAAAAAAGTCACTGGTCAAAACACAAAAAATTGTGCCCGGTTTTAAGAGAGAAATCCAGCTTCTTGATCAATTCTATGAAGAGATTTGGTTTTGACGGGTTTGTTAATGTTCATGCGAAAGATCTTGCAGAAGTTGGTCCAAACTATTGTCCTCCTCCACCACGAGATGGTAAAAGATTCATTGTTAAATTACAAACAAATTTTGAAACCGTGGCATTTGGTGAACGGCACATGCTTATGATTTATGACCGCAGTCTTCATTTGCACGAAAGCATTCAAACCGAATTCATTGACCGTCTTGTAAATGAATTTGGAGTCCTCTGCGAAAGAAAATATGAAGAGAAAAAGCTTTTTCTTTTCTGCGTATACGAAAAGAACGGAAAGCCTCGATTGTTTATCAATCAATTTGCCGACTTTCAGAAATGGTAGGCAGAAGACTCTTTATATCTTTCGTAAGCAAGCTATATAAAGCTTCATTTAAATTGAACTAAAATATAATTATATTTCAGAACAGTCGTCTCGATATAACTATGTATTACCACTTTATTTCACTCAATATTACACTTCAGGTCGCAAGCGGCCCTCGCATAATCTGAAATTATATATCGTTACTTAATTAACTATAGAATGTGCAAACGATTAATAAATTATATAATGTGCAAACGATTAACGCTAACACAGGCTACGGGATATAGCCGCCCAGAAGTAAATTTTGCACCGTAGACGAACTGGCTTAAACACTATAAAACAGTATACTTTAACAGTATACTGACATTTGTATTACTTATTACTTAGTTAACAATTTCAAATCAATTTTTTCCCCGGCAGTATGCTGACATTTGAATTAGCTACTTATTACTTAGTTAACAATTTCAAATCAATTTTTTCCCCGGTTGGACAAAAAGCCTGATGAGCTTTCTCACATTCAGCCCGCCCCTGCCTGCATGAATTAGAATATTACGTTCCGCCGCTTTTGGGGCCGGTTGTATAAAGCCCGTTTAGCTTAAACGGTGGATATAAGTTCAAAATAGTAACAATAGTAAATTTCGCTTGACATTCCCTAGTATTTATCTTGAGAATTTGTAAAAAACATGCTGGCGTCGATTAAATCATAGCTTTTTCCAAGCTTCGCTTTCGGTGATATATGAGAGATTCGTTCCTCCACGATAGCAATTCAGGCCGGGTGATATATCCGCATAATTATAATAGGACTACGAACAACCACGCATTATTGCCAGGGTGAAATGGAATATTTCATCAAAAATTTCCATATCCTGAAGAAAATTTTAAAATATTATTTCCGCAACAAGAGTACATTCCGCTTGATAGTCCCTGTTATTTTATGTTCAGAATTCGTAAAAAAAATCCTGGTGAGTCGTGTACGATAGAACGATCCCTTTCTGTTGCGTTCGGTTGGAAAGAAGCCTTGCATATGGGCAGTTTTTATATAGTCTCTAATAATATAATTGTCGTAATCGGTAACTTGCAAACGAAGGAAAACCCAAAGTCTTCTTTCAGCTTTCCAGCCCGAGTTTTCCTTATGAAATACCTTAAATATTTATGCCTCTGTGACGTCAGAAGTCAGGACAATAATGGAGCGAATGAAATTTCACCCATGGAATACCCATGGTATATTTATATCGTGAAAACAAATAGCCAAACTTTGGAGAAATGAATAAGCCATAGTTTCTCGAGAGTTGAATATATGACGAGGAAAGCTACAATTATAAAAAGTATGCTTTTTAAACTTATTATTCCGGCGCAGTGTAAAATCGGCAAGAAAATAAAACTGCACAAGAAAATAAAACCGCACAGAAAACAAACGTACCTGTACCATCAAAAAGTTATCTCTATATAATATGTCAATTAAAAAATTAACTTCGGATAAATGCTTGTATGCAAATGTATAATCATATTTTTTATACCTTTAGATTATAGCTTTCCTGATCATATTTTCGACTCTTAATTGCAACTTTTTACTATTGACTCTAGACTTTTTAATTTGACTCTCGCCTCCCGACTTTTATTCATGATTCTCGACTTTTATTATCGACTCTCGACTTTTACTCTCCACCCTCGCCTCCACCTCGCCCCAGATGCTGAACTCAATCATGCAATATAAAAGTGGGCGTGTTTAAGGTATGAAATACGTCATTTCCGGCAGTAATGTTTATCAGTGTTGTTATTTTGAACGTGCGACACGTTTAATCGAGGTCGTGATATTATTACCGTCGATATTTTGAGGATTTTCATGGCGAAACAAAAGTCTATCGATGATGAGGTCGAAGGAGAAACATCGCTTCAATATACTTTAGAGGAAGATGACTCACATTTGCCGCTCACAGAGCAGAGATTCCTACGAATTTTGGTAAACCCTGTTGACGTTGTAAGTCCTTTATAATACTACACAGAAGTGACAGAATTCCTTTTAATTTGAATTGTGATAAATCTTGTCATCGCTACTACATTGAAAATTTAACAAACACGTTTACCGTATGAAATATTTTAAAAACCCCCATTTTTTTCAATTTTGTTTTTGTTTCGTTAAAAGATTGTTAGGCCCTAACCGTGCGTCGTATATAAAATAATGATGCGTTTTGCCAGTTTATGATTTTGTCACATACACAAATCACAAATACACGACGTACATTTATGTAATATGAGTGTACTGTAGAAGTCATGAAAATGCCCTAATTTGCGATTTTTATGAAATATTTCTCAATATTGCCAAATTTTATGCTAATATTTTAACGACAAAATTGATGATCGTAATATATATTTAATAAAAATATTCAATATTTACAGAGATCTTGTAAACACGATTTGCCAAATAGCAAATTCTACTTCGTGAAAACTAAATCTAGTTCAAATTGGAGCCTTATTACTCATCCTCACATGATCCAATTTATTTTTGACTTACAGAAAGATGTCTTTGTTATTTTAAGTGGAATATATGAATATGCAAAATTATGTGTACAAAAGTAAACAAACACCCACAGTTCACCAAAGCTGAACAATTGATTCGTTTGCTAGAAACATACAAAAACAATAGGTAGAAGTTGATGCAAGCACTGTTATCTTCTGTTAGTTTGGTTTGAATTGCCAGACAGCAAGCACATAAGTATCACAAAGTGTTTAACATTTTGTGGCTTTTAATAAATGGAATTAATAACTTGTTTAATTACACAAAGTCAAGGCAATTGAATTAATCAAACGTCTGTGGACAGCAAGCATTCATGAGCAAGAAATGGTCCCGACTGACATGTATATATAAGTGTTTCTGCTAAAATGAGGCTGGACTAATAATATGCTCTCTGATAAGGCTCCTTTGTTTCGACCAGCCCAAATGTAATGGATTAGCCTTCTCAGGTGTCAAGGAACATGATAGTGATTCGTATGAGTGTCAGTTCGTTGAGTTATGCCCAGTCACTCTGAACACAGGAAAATTTTCTAGAGCTACAGAAAAAAAAAATTGTTATTATAATAACATTATGTATATGCTCAGCTTATATGGCTTGTGCAGTTGTACATCTCCTGCGCTACAGGCTTGCTTGAGGCTAGACCATTAAAATGGAATTTAAATTTATATAGCTCAGAACATTTTGGTATAGGTGCTATAGAAATGTTTATTAAGTATTATTATTATTAATTCCCCATGATAACATACCTGTATCATTGCCTGCCAATGTTTTTGGTTTAACCATAAACCAGCATGCTTAAATTAACTGGTTCTCCATCACTCTGATTGAAATTGATTGAATGTAATTATATAGGGTTATGTAACATTGCACTAAAAAGTTTTCCAAATTATTGTGTGTTTTGCTGGCTTTCTACAGTATAGGTAAAGGTCTATATGTAGATCTGACTAAGTGTATTTATACTACAAATGAGTGGATGATTTTAACCTTATGTGATGGATTTTTTTCCAACATCTAAATATCACCCTGAAAAATATGGCCTTGTACAAATATATAACAAATCTGTCATGAGGTTTATTTTCTTGTGCTTTAATCATTCTAAATGGAAAGATTTTATACATGCTTTCATTTATTGATAAAATATTTAAATCATACCATCTTCTTAAAGCAGAAAAAGTTCAGTGGTGTTGTAATTTGTCACAACTGTCTTTTATATGGCATATTATATATTCTTTTATATTTAATATGTTTATATTTATTGATACTCACTGAGGATTTTTAAAGAATTACACATAATCTTTAGATTAATTTCCGTACTGGTACAGTTATAAATTTTCACATTGAAAGTTTGTAGTAATATAGTATTTCTGTGGTGCTGTAAATTACTCATTTACATTCTGGCAAAGAACCATGTTGTTATTGTAGTATGATGAAAGAATAATATGAAATGATTAATATAAAATGAAATATGAAACTAACATGAAATAGAAATCACTCTTTGCTAAGGAAATTTTATTAATGTAATTGAATCAATGTACTATTTTGGTGACGATTGAGATTCAAAACATAATGTACCCAAAATATTTTATATATACCCAAGATTTGTCGGAACTCAGAAGAAATATCTAACTTCCACTGAAATAAGTGCATGCGCATGCATGTATATAATAAATATATATGTTTTGATATTAGATGCAATGAAACAGGTTTCTTTTCCAATATAAAGTATGTTGCAATTTAAATTCCTTTTTGACATATAGTTTATACAGGTTTATGTATGTATACACGTTTATGTGTAACTGTAAGTAGAACATAGAAGTCAACTGAAATTTCAAAATTCCTCCCAGTTGTAACATTTATGGGGGGGGGGGGGTCAGTACTCAGTCCAGTCATGGGTTTTTATTCGCCAATTTTAACGTATACGTTTTTTTCCCATCCTGTTGGTATTTTCCCAAACCACCTGCTCAGATGTGACTAATAAACTACCGAATTTTTTTCTTCTAGTTGAAAAGCATTGGCCCAAAGCTCGTTCCATTCGCGAAGACGGCTTGTGTGTATTTCGTCGCAGGTCTGAGCAGTCCATCCAATCTTACACGCGTCGTTGAAATGTTCCGATTATATGTCTTTGTTTCTTCATTGGGATGCAGGGAATCAGTCTTCGTTCAGCACCGCTACAATCGTCACGTACTGTTGGGCATGATGTTCTCGTGCTTGGGCGACGCTTTAATGGTCTGGAAGCCACGCCTGTTCATTCATGCCGTGGTGGCGTTTGGTATTGCGCAGATCATTTATGTCCGAGCCTTTGGAATGCGTCCATGGAGCATCAAGACTCTACTAGTGTGCTCAACGTATGGCTTGCTATGCTTCTGGATGTTTTACCCACAACTTAAGGGTATCATGGTGATTTGCGTCGCAATTTATATATTCCTTATCATGCTGATGTGTTGGCGCGCGGTCACCCGTCTGCAGATCGATAAGCTGTGGAAATGGAACAACATGTGCGCGTGCGGTGGCGCGATCTTATTTGCAATATCCGATACGTTGATTGCGGTTGATAAGTTCTATGCGCCAATAGTGTACAGAAAAGGTCTCATAATGACCACGTACTATTTGGCCCAACTTGGAATTGCAATGTCGACGTGTAAACATAACATTAACGACGTCGTTCTTAATTTGCATCCAGACGTCTGTAAGAAGAGCTGTCTGAAGGAGTATAAGAAGGACTGACTGTATCTGCTGCAGCGACGCCGAAACTTTTGTGTGCATATTAATTAAAGGTTTACGTTTTTTTACCTTTGTAAGAAGGGCTGTGTTACCTTTGTAAACGTCAGTTTATTTAATAATTCTGTAGTATATAAACAGTATAAATACTGTATTCACATCTAATGTCTAAGGTTAATGTGCACACGGTAACGTTTTCAAGCGTTTTCACAATCGTTTTCATGCCTCAACGGTTTCAAACATCGTCAATTTACCATAGAAGTTGAAGCTAATTTAACATGTAAAGCCCGTTTTTACTTGGATCATGTGGACAAGGCGTGTAAACATTAAAATTGACAAAAACGATTTTGAAAACGCTCGAAAACAACGCTCGTGTGCATTCAAATAGTCTTAACATGAGCTTAAAGGCTTAGCGTTTATTTAAGGTTAAATTTGTAGAAGACAACCTTTTTTCGAATAGGATGTGTATCGACAACTGGTTGAAATGTAGATTCTAAGAGTTTTTATCTTGACTGGGAAATAGCTATGTTTCTGTAAATCTGTGGATTTGATATTTACTTCACCAACCATATTATGGTGTTAAACTGCACGAAAGAAGATTTACACTAGGACTGTGATTGCTTAAAATATTATTCCGCGCTTCTCGTCGACTTTGGAAAAAGTCGTTGTACGAGTATCTATGATAACCATAGATATGATATTTAATGAATGGTGTAATTTAATGTACGTTAGACGAAAAGTTAGAAAATATAGATTTATTTATGCGTTTTTGTACATATTGTCGAGTATGCGGTATGCGTTTTTTCTTAAGGTGTGTTCACACGATCCAATTTTGTTGGATCCCTGTTGTGCAGCTAATAATTGAAAAAGCTTTATTATATCTCTATTATATAATCACGAAAGAAATACCTTTCCTAAGTGACGGTACTGATTCTGACCGGAGATTCAGTTACACCCGGGTATGGGAACGAACTGCGATATCAAAGTTGTCCATCATGTCATCAATGTTGAGTTACGCGCATGCGCTACATGCGAAAGGCATAAAACTAGTATTTTGTATTTGAATGAAATTCTAGATTATCAGCAATTATTTAACTCTCGTATTACCTCCTGCCTTAGCTCTTTGATTGCGGATATTTTATGAAAATATCAGAATAATTGCTTTCTTAACAGATTTCATGCTTTTACTCTTCGCTTGGATTTGCTGGTACATTACGTCTGTGCGCAGGCTATCACTAGAATGCCATTCGTCATTTATTCGCCATTTTAATGTCATCTTCATTGATAGATAGATTGTTTTTTTTTGATAGATAGATTATTTAATGAGAAATGGTGAATTTTACACCATTATGAAAACCATATAAGTATAAAAATCACAGTAGGTTAAGAATGTTTAAATTCAAGAGATAAATGCACTATATATGAGTTTTATAGATTACTACTTGCTGTAATAATAAAGAAATTTAAAAAACGTTCTGTCTTTACAAGTGGAACGTTCAGTTTCTTGCGATAGGCGCAAATCATTGTTTACTACAAATATTCGCCGGAATTAAATGATTGAGTTTATTATTAGAATTGGGTTTATTATTGATATTCACGTCCTTGGAGTAAATATTAATTTAACTGGGGCCGGTTGTATATCAAGCCCATTTAGCTTAAACGGTGGATAAGTCAAATTTAAATAACACTCTTACATCTCTCTTAAATGAGTCAACTTAAATATTATGCACTGAATATGTAGTTGTATATCTTTGAATTAAGGTTAAAAACATTTAGTTTGTTTCTTGAAGTTATACACACATTGACTATATCAAGGTAGTTGACCATTCCAATTTTGCTACACAGTGGCGTAGCTAGCCTTAGTATAATTATTCGTGTCTTTAGAAGTATACTGTCCGATATAAGCATGTCTGCGTGAATCATTATTTTCAACGAAGAAAACAATCAGTGATCCATTGGAACTTCGCGCAGATCTAAATCGTAGTGAGGAAAGATTTCTTTAACAAAGTTTTCATCTTTGGTACGTTCTAAGTCTTTGCATATCATATCGAACGGAACAGCAAATTCCATCAGGGAATATGTCTTCCCGTCCGCCAGGTTCTTCAGTGTGTGTCCTTTGGAGTGCATAGCGACAATATATCCACCCATATCAAATATAGGAGAACCACTCGCACCTGAAAAAAGACTTGTGTCGTAAGAAAGACTTTCTTTGTACTCCTCGTAAAATTCCTTCAATTTCTGGTCGCTCATGGGTTCACCGGTAATCATTTTGTATCTTTGGTTTAGTGTCTCTGAAATCAAGTGATCGCTGACAACAACGCATGTTTCCTGATGAAGTTGTTTTCCTTCTGGATGACCGATAATAACAATCTGTCTTTCCTGCACTGGGCGACCTCTTATCAGCGCACCAAGTTGATCACGATTCTCAAGCTTAGGCCTCTCGGGTCCTTTTTTATTCTTAGTAATTTATAGTCAACCTCTTTGCTCTCAATTTGAGGATCATGTGCTTCATCAACCTGTATGTTGACAAGATTTTCTGTTTGTCCCGGGTAATAATAATCAAATGAAATTATGATGGGCAAATTTTCATTTTGAGGCTGACATCTTTCACGTTTTATATTGTCATAGACATGATAGTTAGTTATCACTAATTCATCGGTGACAAGGAAGCAAGTTCCAACCACGTTTCGACATGTACATGCAATTCGACCAATTGATTTTATGCAATGTCCAAATTTGTCCAGCAGTATTGCTGGTATTTTAGTTGATTTGTTTTTTTGTAGGTGGCTGCTGGTAAGGTTTAATATTGAACCGTCTTCGTGCACAAAATTTTCGCATTCTTTTCCCTGCGAGTTGTCGCTTGAAGCTACTTTCAATGTTGCCGACTGGCTAACCATACCCATGTTGCATTTCCCCGAACGATCCAAATTTTCACTACCTTACAATTTTTTCTTGTTTTCTTGTTGATGCACTATCAAATCCTCTATTGGAATGAAAACATTTCAATCACACTTGGTTTATATTTCATTATGTATGTACAAATATTCTGCATTTGGTTTGAACACACAAAGCGTCAGTTTAACTTATTGCGTGTGTTAGAGTAATGTTAGTTATGGTAAAATGACATGAAGTATGAGGACGTAGAGGCGCGAAATAGCAGAGAACTGATGAAACTGGCTTGAGAACAGAGCGAACGTAGAAATGTAGAATATAGACATGTAAGGCATTAATCTATTGAAAAGATCACATTAAATATATTCTTTATACCTAACTCTTTATAACACGTGCATCAATAATTTATCACATCAAATCTATAAACCGTTTATCGAAACAATCAACGGATCCTGTTGAACTAACCTTATTTATTTTGTACCAATATTGACTTTGGTCCTTTGGAACTGGAATCCTGTATTTTGTCATTTGCTCTTTATCAATAAATTAGCATTAAAATATTCATAGAGCTTTACAAAGCAGTGTCATTTTACATGGTTTTATTAAAAGCTTACAATTATAATAATATTCTAAGAATGTTTCCTGCAGCGAAAGTATTAAAAGGTCATGATAGGTTTTAGGACGGCGTTTCCCCCATATGATGATGCATAAATATGTATTATAACATGCAGTCTTCTTTCCATTCAGTAATCTATAGGCGACAGGCTTAGAGTTATTCGAACCATTGGGATAGCAGAAACCTCAGGGGCCGGTTGTATAAAAGACTATAGTTAACTTTTAATTGTAATTAAGCAGAATTAGCGAATCAGAGTCGTGTATTTCGGCGTTAACTAGGATTTAAAGTGCCTATATCACTTGTGGGATCTTTACGGATTTGAATAGAACTTTAAAAATTAGTTTATAAGTTCTACAACCCTTTTTGATATAGTTAAATAGTTTTGGAAATATTTACATCTAAACATGACGATTTGCCTGAATTTCCGTCGTGCTCGGGGGCCTGGGACTCAGGAACCGAGTTCTTGTCAAACATAATATAATCAATTGTAATTTTACTTCGATCTTTCAAGAACGTAGAATATTTGAGAAAAACTCGTCCAATTGCTACAGCCATACACAACGTACCGTCCCCGCATTTTTTACTTGAAAAGCGCAAATTATATCGCCAGTAAAACTCTTCATGTTTACATTATAAAAGACGGCGTGTTTGCAAATCATTCCTGAGTCCCAGTCCCCCCAACCGACGTATTTTCGAAACTATTTAATTATATCAAAAAGGTTGTAGAACTTATAAACAAATTTTTCAAGCCTTATTCAAATCCGTAAAGATCCCGCAAGTGATATAGGCACTTTAACTATGCAAAATGTAGATAAAGAGTTTTATACAACCGGCCCCACATGCACTAAGCGCACATGCGCGGTATAGTTTGGCCACAAACCTACAAAACATTGTAATGCGTAACTCTTTTGATAAGGTTGCATGGGTATACGAAGCTACCATCTTACAATTGAGGTTATCACTCACAAGTGCAGTTTTTCTAAAATACGAACTTCGGTGATTTTCGGATTACCTGAAAATTGTAACGAAAGTTTCGAGCAAATGCATTTCGTCTTTATTGAAGTTATAGGAACTGCAGGAATATTCAAATTTACTTTTAATGACGTTTATATTCCTACTGAAAAAAGTAATTCAATTGAATTTTACTATTAGTTTTGCTTTGAATGTATTTAGAGTGAAACCAGGGGCGAGCATCAAGAAAATACCTTGGGGGTGTCCTACATTCTGGGACCCGACTTTTGTAGGGTTTGTAATCGGCGGTTTTTAAAAATAATTTCAGGAAAGCTGGCGGGATGTCACTACCTCCCCCCCCCCCCCCGCGCAGTCTTGTCTAAAACATTTAATTATGCAAAATATAAATATGAGTAGAAGGAGTGTCATCGGCCACATTGATTAACACGAGAGAGTAAAAGTGATATGATCTGATAGTTGATCTAAACGAATAATTACTTACTCCTGAATAATTATCATAATATTTGTCGGCATATTATTTGAAAGCGTTACCCGGAAGAGCTAAACACCTTAATTTTCTGTCGCAGACCATTAAATTCTCTTGTCGATATCTGTGTAATCAAAATATATCCTGATGTTTTTTTTACATTATGTTTTTTTAAGGTTCTCACTTACATTTCATCCGGAACCCATATACACAGCAGGTGACCTGGAATCGCACAAGTTGTCAAATAAAATCCATATCTTGGTTGAAACAATTTAATTAATACCTCTTTGAAAATCAAATATACCTTATTTCAGTTTCAAATTTGTCAGAGATATTATTACCAATAATTACAAAATTTTGACTATAGTCACTCCGGGTACTGTAACTCTGTAACTACCGGAGTCTGAAAATGCGCATTCTTTTTTCTTGGGCGACGCAAGTGTGCATTTCCAAAGTTGCCCATTCATAAGAGACAACAAATTTAGCAAAACATAATTTACGAAAATAGCTTTGTAGGTCGAAGCAAGTAGTGTTTTCACAACTATGTATTTGCTTTTAATTATTACTGAATGGTTTCAGGCTAGATCAATATTCACGAAAGAAAGGGGCAAGAAACGACAAAGTGTAAACATTTCACTGATTTCAGGCTATTGTAAATTTGTGTTAAGCATATCTACGGCATACAACGAAAGCGCAGATATATTAGGAAGGAATGACAAGTCAAGCGATGTGTTTACAACAGAAATTGGTTCATTTTCGACAACCCTTCTGAGCGCTGATTGAAGGTTTCTTAAAATAGGGTTTCTTAAAATAGTTTATGCCTCTGGAGCCGGCCGTATATTAACTCTCAGCTACATTTTGCAAACGACTCTAATCAGAATCGTTGCAAAATCAATCACTTAATCTATATAAACCATAGCTTCCTGAGTTTCTTCAGCACTCGTAAACACATGATAAGTAACATGACTTGCCTGAAAAATTGAATCATATAACTGAATTATACCCTTTGTCTTCGGTTGTAATGTCTTTAAATTCCTCCCTTATACAATAATACAAGTGTTGGGTTTTGTGTCATGTTTGCTAGACACCGCGGAAATTGGTATAGGCTTAGCCGCAATTCTCGATACTTAGACTTCAAACTTGGTGAGGAAAAAGATTTATAAATATTCAAGAAAATATGTCTTGCACAAAAGATTTGAAGCTTGCTCACGGTAAAAACGAATCGTCTGAATTAATAACCTTGTGTATACTTTAAGCCTCAAAATGGCCATGCATTTCACAGCGGTCAGATGTGTATGATGAGCTGTCAAAAGATTGCAGAATGCGTATTCAGAAGAAAAATTGAACTTTTTTAAGATATTCAAAAGGTTTCTCTTTGATAGGGCGATACAGAAATGCACAATTGTGAACCAGCGATTAGATTTTCGGGTTGAAACGTCTTAAACACCAATTTCTGCGGTGTCTGTTTGCTATGATATTGGCTTGAATGAAGGGGGGATCTCTTTCAGTCTTTCACAAATCTTCTTTTGGCAGCAGGTAATTAATTATGTACATACGTACAAGAAAGATGGCATATTTTATGCATCCAATTTCCTCACATATAAAATAATGGAAACTACGATGATTGATTGATTGATTGATTGACGATGATTGATGATTTAATGGTTCACGCATTTTGCAGAAAAAATGAATTACATGGTGATTACATTAATATAGTATATAACATGCATTACATTAAATATATATATAAACACTAAATGTTTACACATTGTATAGACTAAAAAACCATTTAGGGTCAATGATTGTAATTAAGACTACTAGTTACTAAAAAAGAATTCTTAAAACGTTCGTTTTAAACACTGGAACACTAATTTTCCTAACTTTACGTAAGGGATAGTTGTTCGTTGCTTCGCGAAATTGAATAAGATCGTATAGTTTATGAGTTTCATCTTTTAGGATTTCATTAAAAAACTTTTCACTGTTTTGTATCTTTCGATCTTGCAACGAAAGCTCTCCACATTGGATTAGAGAATCCTCATAATTCATATCTCTGAATACAATCGAAAAAGCTCTCTTTTGGATTCTTTCAATGTCCTTACACAGATAATTTGGTAAGGAGTGATGAAAAACACTGGATGCATATTCTAGCACAGGTCGTATGCAAGTCTTATAGAATTGTATTATATCCTTATCTGGCACTTTGGCTCGCTTCAATTGCACTAATAGCTAAGTATAGGCGCTTTGCACACTTCGAGATCATTTTATTTACGTGCTTATTCCATTTCAAGTCGATGTGTGTGATAGCTAAGCCAAGTAATTCTACTTCTTGGACAATTTCAATTGGTTTCCCATTCACCATTATCGCAGGAAATTCACTTTTCATTGGTTTAAAATCGATTCTAAGTTCCTTACATTTTTTAGTCTGTTGTGTTCAGTCTGTTAAGATCGCCCATCAAAATCAGACCGCAGTTTGCGTTGGCTGTTTCAATACTGGATAAAGAATTGCGAAAAGCAAAGAAGAACTTGATTCTACTTCGTGATTGGTTGCTTCAACAAAAATGTAGCGAAACTTGATGATTGCGTGGTATGTTACACGTGGTATGTTATAATTCTGCAATGTTTAGGTGTGTTTTCGCCAGTTATAGGATGAATTTTCATTAATTCTGGTGCTAATGATCAACGTCGGTCGTTGATATTGTGGAAGAGTAAGTCTCACTCATGGGTCTCAGATTATTGGCGACACACGGTGTGATATAGATGACGACGACTATAAAGCAGTTGCATTAAGGCCCTGTCTACACGATGCCGGAAGAATTTGAAAACGCAAAAATATTTATCCGTTAGAATATTTATCCGCGTCCACACGTAAACACAAAAACGATCCGAAAACGCGGCTATCAATCAATCAATCAATCAATCAATCAAATCGTTTAATAAATATACATCTCGCAGTCATTAAGACTGAATTACATGTATAATACATCAATATGAATGGTAAAAATATGTATATTTTAAAAGTTATTAATATATTTACAACTACAAGCATTAAAAATTAGAGTTCATAACCTAAACAAGCTATATGACATCACATGCTACAAGATTACATTTACATTTAAGAAGTGTGTCTATTTGAATAATTTGGCATAAAAGAGTTTTTAAAACGATTTGTGTAACATTTGATCGTTTGAAATGTTCTCTTTGTCCTTAACTGATTATTAATACCGTTGGTTCTTTCCGGTAATAAATTGGTGAGTTTATGGTCCTTGTTATCCACGATTTCATAAAAAAACTTCGTACATAGAGATTGCCTTCTTTCAAATAAGGTTGGAATATTGGCTTTTGCTAATGCATCAACATATTTGACTCCAGGAAAAATTATACCTATTGCTTTTTTTTGGACACGTTCCAATTCATCCGATAGGTATTTTGGTAAACTAGAATGAAACACTTGGCAGGAGTACTCTAGAATTGATCTTATTATAGCACAATAGTAGCAAACAAGATCTTTTGAGGCTATGTCAGCCCCGTTTTAATTGCTTGATGAAATACAAACGCTTTGCTGCCTTTTTAGTAATGTCATTGATATGATCGTTCCATTTCAAACCATTTCTCATCGTAAGACCCAAAATTTTTATTTTCTGAACACTTTCGAAGGGTTGATTATCTACCTCTACTGCTTTAAACGTTGGAAAGGTCTTACTAAAACACATAGTAATTTCTTTGCATTTCTTTGGATTTAAAATCAGCTTATTTTCCATCGACCATTTAGCAATATGATTAATTTCCTGTTGTAGATGACTTTCTTGGTCTTGTAGAATTAGTTCGGAAATAGTGGTATCGTCTGCAAACTTCCACATCAGTGAGTCCGTTTTTCCAGACAATTCTAAGTCGTTGATCATGGCTACGAAGAGCCATGGGCCTAGACATTGATCCCGCAGTACCCCTTCCACCCGCGTTTCACTGGCTGGATGTCGAATTCAAAGCAAAAATCTTCCAAATCCAAAGTAAAAAAAATAATGAGGACGTTGTTTAGAGAGACGACGAGCCCAACTCATAAATATTGTTGTTGAGTATGTCGTGTATAAGAAATTGTGTATCAACCATACACCGAGATTGTGGACATGTTTCTCTCGCAAAATACTTCCGCAAAAGCTAAAAGAATTGGCAAAGATTTTATTCACATAAATAAGACTTATTTGAAGTTAATATAACAATATAAAGTCAAGCCACCAGACTTGAAAAAAAGCCTCACTATATGGAAACGACTTGATACGTGACGTCATCGTTTTCAAATTTATCCGGCAAAGCAGTCCACGCGTATCCGCTCAGCCGTCGTTTTCAGATTCTTCCGTTTTCAGTGGGCGAAACGCCGGATACGTGTATCAGTGCGCGTAACCGTAAGAATATTCTTGCGTTTTCAAATTCTTCCAGCAATATTATATGATCGTATGTTAAATGCAAAAGTTAGGCGTTTGCAGATCTACCAAAGCACAGGAACTAACATCCGGTGCCTATTTGAAAAACCACGAGGGCGTATGAAGCGCTCAGGCTCGACCACGAATTCGAGAGCGCGGATATAAAAGACGAATACTATTGATTCTTACCTCAAGCTCTTCTTTTTGTTGTGGCAGCAGTGAGCGACTGGCTGTGGTTCTGCGACAACTGGCTCAGTGTAGTTTGGCAGGCTTCTCGAGCTAGCTGGCGCTTCGACCGGTTCCCGGTCGTGTATCTGTTGTGGCAGTTGCTCAATTTCTGGTTACAGCTCCTAATTATAAGCTTCGTCTTGTTGAGGAGGTACACGCTGGTTTGGGTATTGTACCCTAAGTCGCAAATTGCCTGCCATTATGCGGTGCGACCGTAGGAAGGTTTCGTCTTGACTATTCTGTATTTGGGCACACACCTGACCGGTGAAACTGAGCAAGAATGGTTCCTGCATATTCCTGTCTCGTGTTTTTATACCTTACGTACCTCATGCATGTTCAATGTCATATTCATATCATATTATCATTGGAGCGTTATATATATCTTTCCCATAAAACGATGGATTCTGATTCTGCCCGGATATTATAATAAACCAGTGTATTGTGAACGAACTATGTGAAATCGAAAATGTTCCCCCTATCTATAGTCAGGGGCAAGCGCATCGCCCACCGCACACGAGAGCTATTAGCGAGTTTCTCCTTCGTACCTTCTCCGACTGATACTCGCAATACTGGTGCAGATCCGCGGCCGGCAGCGGTCTGGAACCCACGTTTAAATTTTCAGACATGCGCACAAACGTCCTCTTTTTTCGTGGGCAAGCTTCGGTTTGGAAACTCACTTGAAAAGCTCGGTTTTAAACGAGAGAAATTTCCTCAGAACTTCGACATCCTTTAGCAAGTTCAACAAAATGACATCGCACGAGGTGAGTGGTATAAACTCTGTAAATTTATGATCTATTTTAGTGGAATTTAGTTGATATTTGTGACGAAAAGCGTCTTGGATGGAGCTACAAACAAGATTATTTTATATCGAAAGCAAACAAAGCAATGGATCGCCCCAACAGGTGCCAGCCTCGTTGGGGTTTGCCATGTACTGTTCAGAGTGCCCGCTCGAACAGAATATCGTTGAAAAAAACAACGAAACATGACCTAAATTTCTCGAAAAAATTGATAAATATAGAGGCTCGACAAAATTGGCGCGAAATAATTTCCGCCCTGATTTTTTTTTCCGCCTGCAGGTAACCGCCTCGCAGGAGAGTGAATTAGATGCTCAGGGTGCCAGCCCGAACATCACAACACATACAGCAGAGCACATACGTAGTATAGTGGATGAGCATTTGACGACATCCCTTAGAAAAGTGCTTCCATCTCTATTGAAAGAAGCTTTTATAGCCAACTCAGAGAGTATGCCTACACCTCAATCTGTGGATGAGAGAGGTGAAGAATCACAAGAAGGGCCAAATAACTCCACATCAACAGGGTCTCGCCTGGATCGTTTTTACAACACTATAAAAGAGAGTGTTTTATCTGAACCGATATTAGAAGTGATTAGAACAGCCTTCTCAAAACAATTAAGTAAGGACATATGGTCAGATTTGATGGAAAAGTATCCACAAATAAAGGGCACTGAAGAGATCCTAGTTGCCCCCACTATGGAGACTGGAACAAAAGAGTTCATGCGCCAGAAATTTGGCCATTCCAAGACAAAAGAGGTGTTTGCATTTGATGAAGGGCTCGCCGAAAGACAAGCGCCCTTTCTGACCGTTGCCCGTCCAATTGCAACAGCCTTAGAAAAGCTTGAGGCCACTGATGTTCTGGATGATGAAGGCAATGAGTCGGGTCCAGACCCTGATGAGATCAAAGGTCTATTGGAAGACGCATTAGTCCTACTTGGCAATGCGAATGTACGTCTCAACCAGTGGCGCCAGAAGAGATTCTCAGAGTACCTAACTGATGTTGGGAAGCGCACCCTCAAGGCTGGCATCCCAACCGACAAACACCTTTTTCCTGACCAATTCCACAAAATGGTACAAAGTGAGCATGAGCACTCTAGTACAAACAGCAAGTTGGTTGCAACACCATCCCTACCACATATGACGGGCCAGAAGAAGCCCTTTCGTTTCCCCCCAGAATCGAGCAGAACAGCGATCCTGGGGGAAACGAAAATGGTCCTTACGAACCGGACCAAACTATCAGAACACGTCTGGGTACAACTCCTCTTCAGCAAAGTCCTCCACAGCCAAGCGATTTCGACGCAACGCGGGCACAACCAATCACAGCTGACTACAGCATTCCTCAACTTCAAAACATACTTCCGCATGTGTCTACGCCAGCGGGGCGTCTAGTACATTTTTTAAGGAACTGGGAAAAACTGACATCAGACCAGTTAGTCTTACAAATTGTAAAAGGTTACAAAATTCCACTGAAGTGCACACCACATCAGTGGAGACCAAGGGTAACAAAAGGAAATTCAAAAGAACAAACAATATTGCTAGAGACGGCAATACACGAACTCCAGGGAAAAGGAGTATTGAAAGAAGTGAGCAAAGTGGAGGATCAGTACCTATCGACACTTTTCATTGTGCGACAGAGAGAGAAAAATCGACCAGTGTTCAATCTGAAATCACTGAACAATTGTGTGCAATTGGAAAAGTTCAAACTGGAGGGCTTAGAAATGGTTCGGAGTCTTCTCAGACCTGGAGATTACATGATGAAACTCGACTTACAGGACGCATATTTCATGGTCCCCATACACGAGAAACACAGAAAATACCTAAGATTGCAATTTCAGAACAAAACATACGAATTCCAGTGCCTTCCATTCGGTTTGTCATCGGCTCCGAGAGCCTTCACAAGATTGTTGAAGCCAGTTGCGGCGGTGTTGCGTTCATCAGGAATACGGATAGTAATTTACCTGGACGACATTATGATCATGCACCAGAATCAACAAGAAATTGCCAGGATTTTCAACATGGTTCTTGTATTATTGAAGAACTTAGGATTTCTAATCAAAGTAGAGAAGTGCTCCCCATTTCCAACACAAGAACTGGTATTCTTAGGAGCCCTCCTAGATTCCAAGAAGATGACCATGGCGGCCCCAATAGAAAAACTCCAAAACCTCCAACACGAGTGTGCCAAAGTGACAATGAAGAAGGGCTGTTCAATGCACGAATTGGCTGCAATGCTTGGCAGGATGAACCACATGGCGAGAATAGGCATTCACCCGGCTCCCCTACATTACCGTGCTTTACAGAGGACATATATCACATGTCTACACAAGAAAGGATATCACACACGATCCCAGCAAGTCCAAGTTTCTCTGAATTCCCAAGCATTAGCGGAGCTACATTGGTGGACTTCGCGGGCGATGTCAGAACAGAACGGTGTAGCACTTCACCTTCCACCGATCGATTTGACAATTACAACGGATGCTTCAACCAAAGGTTGGGGAGCAGTATGCAATGGAACAAAGACTGGGGGAGGTGGAGTATCAGCGAAAGCAGCTATCATATAAACTACCTGGAACTGAAAGCGGTGTATCTGGCAATTCAAGCCTTTGTCAAGGAAGAAGTGAAAACACCACGACATTTGAAACTCTTGATCGACAATACCACTGCAGTGGCATACATCAACAAAAAAGGGGGCACGAGGTCTCCACAACTAGCTACTCTAGCAACGGAAATTTGGACATATTGTCTATCACGCCAGATATGGGTTACAGCAAAACATCTTCCAGGCTTGATGAATTTGGAAGCAGATTATGCATCCAGGAACTTCAACACCCACACCGAGTGGACGTTAGATCCCGATATCTTTCAGAAAATTACGACCCGATATTACACTCCGGAAGTGGACCTCTTTGCGTCGCGCCTCAACCATCAGTTACCCATGTATGTAGCGAGATATCCAGATCCCGGAGCTTTAGCGACCGATGCTTTCTTGCTGGTTTGGAGCCGTTGGACAGTCTTCATCCATCCACCAATAGTTTTGATCCCGAGAATCCTACTTCAGATCAAACGAGACAGGGCGACAGGGCTACTGATTGCCCCGAATTGGCAGGGCCAGCCTTGGTTCCCAGATCTGATGGAAATGCTGGTGGACTATCCAGCACGATTGCCAACACTTCCGTCGACCATATATCTTCCGTTTGCTTCGAAGGAAGTACACCCACTGTGGAGAACACTTCACCTAGTGGTTTGGCCGATTTCCGGACTCGTCTCGAAACAGCGGGAATTCCAGAAAAAGTGTGCCAAATTCTCATGGCATCATGGAGAGGATCTACGCAACAAAGATATGAAGGACCATGGAAATTATGGTCGAGCTGGTGTATTCAACGGGAAAAGTGTCCCTTTTCAGCCCCTTTAAATGATATCCTCGAATTTCTTGCCGAACAATTTAACCAACGTAAATTGGCATATAGAACAATTGGCGTTTATAAAGCGTGTATTTCTCAGTTACATGATCCTATTGAAGGAAAACGAGTCGGTACTTTGCCTTTAGTTTCAAGGTTTATGAAAGGTATCTTCGAGTTACGGCCTCCACAACCGAAATTATGTTCGATATGGCCTGTGTCAAACGTATTGTCATACTTCGCTGAACAGGAACCTTTAGATGGTCTGTCATTGAAAGCGTTAACTCTGAAGCTAACCATTTTACTGGCATTAACTTCGGCTGCTCGGGCACACGAACTGGCGGCACTAGATTTAACTTGTGCCCTCATTAAACCGGATGTATGCGAATTCACTATTCCTATACACGCCGGTAAAAAACGCGCGGCCATACCACCCACCACGGAAAATCGTATTGACGAAATACAAAGAAAACCCAACAATCTGTGTGCTAAACTGTCTAAATCACTATTTGATCCGTACGAAAGATCTTCGCAACGGGAATCATCTGTTGATATCACATGTGAAACCGCACAATGCGGTAGGTAGTCAAACGGTTTCAAGATGGTTGTGCACAGCTATTCAGCAAGCTGGTGTAGGTTTGTCTTTTAAAGGACTCTCGACTCGAGCAGCTGCAACCTCAGAGGCCGCAGATTCCGGTATTCCTTTAGAACTCGTGCTAGAAGCCGCTGATTGGTCATCAGCTAGGACATTCGAGAAACATTACCACAAAGAAACAACGCAGGGAAGATTTGCACAGTCAGTACTGAGTTTATGTAGTGACTAGTTACATATGTTCTTAGAAATTAATTGGTTTATAATAAACTGTTATGTTTGACAGAATTTCACTCGAATCATTAGATTTCAGTAGAAATAACCGTTATACATCTGCACCAGTATTGCGAGTATCAGTCGGAGAAGGTACGAAGGAGAAATAAAATTTCCCCGGAGGGTCAGGTACTTACCTGAAGGGGAGATGTAGTTCTCCGAGGACCTTCGAAGACTGATATGAGCAATACTGGTTCCCCTACCGAGGTGGTCATCTTTACCACCCCTCCCAGCTACTGAAAATCTACCACCTCAGCAACCACTCATAAGAGGACGTTTGTGCGCATGTCTGAAAATTTAAACGTGGGTTCCAGACCGCTGCCGGCCGCGGATCTGCACCAGTATTGCTCATATCAGTCTTCGAAGGTCCTCGGAGAACTACATCTCCCCTTCAGGTAAGTACCTGACCCTCCGGGGAAATTTTATTTCCGAAAGCACAACGGCGACGGCGATGGCAACGCAAGAACGATATTTTAATAAAACTGCGCATGCGCCAGTCAGAGGAAACCCCAAATCGACGTTTTCGCTTCACGCGACCGACGTGAAATAAACAAACCTCACGTCGCAGCTAAAACGCGAGATCAAAGAGACAAAACTCCCAAAACATGGCTGCTCAAGAGAAACAAAAAAGGTATGTATTTGTTTATTTTGATCTGTGCTTACACCCCAACATCGTTTACACGAGAAAAACTATTTTAGCAAGATTGCTTACCATTGAAACTTGAAAGTTGTGGGACAGATAGGGAAAATCTAGGCATAATATCCAAATACCTGCAAGGATATGCAAATCTTTTGAGAAGAACCGACAAAGTGCAGTCAAGCTCGAAACTTTAAAACCATTGACACATTTCATTTCCTCTGGGAATTGCAAAACTTCATAAAGCGTGTATATGACATTTTTCAGGAAGCGAAATTCAGCTTTACACTCGTCATTGCAAAGATTATCCAGGTCAAACTGTTCGTAGTCCCAATATGGCAAATCAAGATTTGTTGATCTGTTTACATCATAGAGCATTAAGAACTCTTTGTCGTCAATGTAACCTTCATCGTGGGCATGCAGTAATGCTATTCTATTTTCTCTAAAACTCATCTTTGTTTAAGTATGGAACCACAGAGTGCTATAACATTTTATGACGTTTCGCGGCAAAATAAACATTTTACCGAATGAATGCTACACGAAACGGCGACGGCAACGCCAACGCCATAAATGAAGTTGCCGTCGCCGTCGCCGTTGTGCTTTCGGAAACTCTCTATTAGCTGAGCTAAGGACAGGACCTCGCGAAGCTGCACGGGTCTATTTCACGCGAGTTTCTATCAAGTCACAGGAGGTAGCGAATAAAACGATTAACGATACGCCTACGCAACCGAAAAAGGCTGATGATCAACAGGCTATGAACTTGCACAATTATCAACAAGGCTAGTGTCAGGGAAAATCCCAAGAAAAAATGTCAATATAAAGAGGGACTTCCCCATACTTGGACTTTGGCAATCATTATACACAACAACAACGACAGTTATATGTAGTGGAGCGCGTAGATTAGACTGAGCAAGCATATGGTGTCATTGTCTTTCTTCTCAGAAGACTAAAAGCTAAATTAAATAAATATCTGAAGTAAATATGACATTCCTACAATATATGGTATTAATCTTTCACTATAAATCATTATGTTACGCAAAATGAACAACAACCTGACAAGATTTGCATCGCCACCGGCCAAATATAATTAGCTTTATAGGGAACAAGTAAAAAAATTTCTTGCAAATTTGTTTTATAGCACTGCTGAACCAATAGCATCTTTGTAAGTTCATCTTTGTAAGCTAACACCAGAAGCGAAACCAGATTAGTTAGTGGAAGGGAGTCCTAAAGTTAGATCCCCTATTTATATTTGAAATAGAGTAATTTACGCTGTCAAATGTAAATTGTTGTCGCTAAAATAAGCAAATGAATCAGACAAATGACAGGATTTTTCCAAATTTGCCAGCAACTTTTTTTATTTTGAGCAAATTCTTAAGCAAATTTTCCCTCTTTTGGAGCAACTTTTTGGCAATTTACTAGCACAATCTGTGCGTGCCTACCGGACGAGATAAGTGATACGTTTAGTTCACATGCGCAGGCTTGTTAAGTATCATGTTTAAATATTATATCGAGTTGTGTCTTCGGAAACTTTGCACCGGAACTAGTTGTTGAAGCAAAATACGACCACGCTTACTGTTTTAACTCTTGAACAATTGCAAAGACATAAAATAACAGCTATTTTTACCCGTCGGTCGTTAGAAAGTTCGTTATTCAGTTGGGCAGCTTTGTCAAGTTTATCATGAGACATGTCTGAACAAGTCGAAACCTAGCCTATTCATATATACGGCTAAAATAATGAGTAAAGACTGGTAATCAACAACGTCAACGCATTTATTGGCTAAGACGGAAAGTTCATATTGAGATAAAAGTTGTTGAAGGGTAAATAATCAGTCAATTCATTACGGAATAGTACATGCTTTATACATGCATGAAAGTACAGATCGAAACAAATGAAGACAGTCTATATAGCTTTTATGGCCATTCTATGCATTATTAATTAATTTTTGAACCATGCTAAATTATGCAAATTACTGTCAGCTATTTGAAAAAGGGGAAAACCTTGCCTGGCTGCAATAGGAGAGATCTCCCTTTTTGATTTAACAGCGGGTATTTTATTTATATACGTATTTACAATTCCAATTCTCCCAAAAAATGGGTGATTTTGTCTCATAAAACCGGCCCAGCTCAGAATACTAAGTAGGGCTATATTATTTTGCAATTAGCTATTTCGGGCAAATAGATCCTGGTTACATAATGGCGTGAAATATTGAGACGGTGCTAATCTGTGTTATCAACCGGGCGAGCTGAAAAATTAACTATATATATAGTTTTACCGCGGTGATGCGTTTTAAGTTTTCTGGTATTGCAGTAAGTCTGCTAACCGGTTTAGATCACGATATTTAATTCAATAAAGCTCGAGATTCAACGAAGCGTAAGAGGACTTTGAGGTATTGAAATAAGTCTTTATGACACCAAACAAGCACATGCTATTGTTGTGATGATTATACGACTGCGAGGATCATGTTATCTGCTCATTTCAATACCTCAAAATCATCTTACGCTTCGTTGAATCTCGGGTAACCGGGCTCATGTAAACAGCCCCTAACATATAAGAAGCCACTTGAATAAGACGTGACCCGTGTCCGGTTTACACGAGTCTGCCAGTCCCGTCAAATGAGACGCGTCTTATCTCAGACGCGAACAATATACCATTTATTTTACTGTTGTAGAAACGCGTTCAATGAGTTGTGTTGTATAATGTTGTACTGAACGAGTTTAATATAAACGAGTTAGCTTGTTGCACTATCTTTCTAACACCAGTCTGTAAAGGCGTCCTTTCCCTACATATACGAGCTTAAATAGGCCTTATCTTGAACTAGCGAGTTTAAAGTTTGAGATCACTTTGAATCTAAATCTTTTAATTTGCCTCTTTTATAGCTCAGTTAAATGAACCCTGTTTTCTTAAGCCCACGCGTGCATTTCGTTTTATTTATTGACTATATTGTTATTGAGTTCGGTCAGCTTGATTTGCAAACTCGACTCTGCATGATCTTGCTGTAAACTCTTTGTCTTTTTTGCTAAAATACAAACGGTGCTTTTGTTTGCGTTTAGTAAACTGCTAAAATGAAATTAAAATAAATAGTGCGATGCATGCAATTTTCACTAACGCAACTTTAATACTAAAAATAAATGGGGAAAACCCATCATCTTACGTCGGGGATTCCCCCTTATATTATATGTATATATAGCCTGGTGGCAGCAGAGATTATTACAGAGGATAGGTTTACTAACTTTTTAAACTTACCAGCTCTAAGAAGAAGTTATAAAAGACATTCTTGATTTAAGAAGGTAGGAATTTAACGAGTGATCTATAGTATTTGTTTCCTTATTAGAAAGACTAAGACTCAGAAGCATGCATGGTGATACGCGATATTTCATGCCCATGGAACTTCGATCTATCCGAAAGGAATGCAATTTCGTTTGTCTAGTCGAACGTATTTTTATTTAATTTGTTTCTCTACTGCAAAATGTTACAAGTAATCGTTGATTACAAATGTTACAAATTGCGTTGATGATTCGTTTGGCCGTAATGATGAATTGTATTATAAATTGAATATATTCGTTCTATTTATTTCACGTTTAGAATACTTTCCACTGAGCATGGGGAGCACTGTTCGTAAATCTGTCAGTCACTTGATTGGAAGAAACCCAGCTGATGATAAAGCTAGATGTATTCAAGGAGAAGGGCAGGACGTCACTTATCATTTGATGGACATGAACTTCACGGCAAACGTTTCTAATAGTGTTCTACGCAAATATTCGAAAAACAGCAGGTGTCCTAGAGTATTAACAAAATACCCAAGTTCGGAGATGCTCAATTTTCCTGCTAGGTCTATTAATAATTATTCCGAAAAAAGAAGTAGATTTTTGGAGTTAGAAATACGAAAGCGCATTATACACGTATTCATTCAATTAACGAAATTTTCGCAACATCAACTTTCTCAACAAATTTACGGTTTTAACTTACAAATTCCATCGTGTGATAGATATTATATGCAGCCAGCAGGATAACGATTGTCTCTACTGAAATGTTAACACTAAGCGCCAAATTAGGTGACGATTTAATAATGGAAAATAAAAGGTTGTTAAATGAAAATGAGTCGGTAAAACTGTTATTACAAGAAAAAAATGACCTCATTGAAAAACTTCAGGAAGAGTATCTAGAAAAAGAAAGTCACTTCATAGAAGAGAAAAAACATTTAGAAAGTGAAATACTGCAGTTCAAGAAAACAATCCTCAGTCTTGAGGAACATATAAAGGGACTTGAAAACGATAAAAAAGATCTGTTATCCGATGTTGGAAGACTTTACGTTGAAATCGACTCCAAAATAAGCAAAGAAAAAGATATCGAGATTTTTAAGAAAATATTTCCCAGCAAATCCGCTTCCTCTGTAAACGCAAGTGAAATATCCGCCGAGATAGTCGTGTCTCCTGAAAATCATCGCACTGAAGAAAATATTCCTCGAAATCAAAACCAACCTGCAGACCGTGTTGGATCAAGTTCAGGCGTGCT
The DNA here is from genome assembly GCF_004324835.1 of Dendronephthya gigantea. Classification (NCBI taxonomy): domain Eukaryota; kingdom Metazoa; phylum Cnidaria; class Anthozoa; order Malacalcyonacea; family Nephtheidae; genus Dendronephthya; species Dendronephthya gigantea. Next base: position 135,666 of record NW_021163167.1, on the reverse strand, counting down.
CCCTTCAAATGAAAGCAATGGTTCATCTGAACCGCTGCGTTTTCCAGTCCAAATACAAGAAACAGATGGTGCTGATGAAGGGAATACATCTCTTTCGTCAGCAATATCTTCAGTCCATAATGCATATAAACAACTATTGCTAGCCATTGCCAATAGTTTGCTCACCGGTGATGTCATTAAGCTAAAAGATTGGGCTCATGAACAGTTTTCAGTCGCAACGAATCTTACTTCAACCGAAGTCATTCTTCAATTGGACCGAAAAGGTGTTATAAACGCATCGAATACAAGCGTGCTTCGCGAATTTCTCAAGTCGATTCTGAGAATTGATTTAGTTCACCTCATCGATGAATACAACAGCGGAAACTATGTTAATTTGAGAAGGATGGTTGTTACAATTAAGGAAAAGAGCGTGAGCAGCACACGGGAAGTAAATCGGGCGTACGCATCTCGTAGAATTCCGTCTCAACGAGAGATATCTGAACAAAACCTTCCCCCTGTTCGTAAAGACACTATGGTCATGCCTCCTGTCAGTAATCAACATGACATGGCCAATGTTCATTATCAGAAGCCCAGCGAAACTCTCTCAAGACGAAATAGATTGTCCACGCATGAAGATGTCTCTAATGACCGTTCAAGAGATACAGCAAGAGGTCGGTTTGAAATAACTTTGATCTAATTTCACAATTACTCCCGAATTTTGTTGCTTTTAGATGTGCCACTTCGGAATAAATGACCATTGAGCAAAGTTGGACACTATTTCTGCCGATGTTCTTTATTTAGCGATATTTTTTTGTAAGAATAACTAACTTATAAAGCTACAATTTTTGCAATTATTTTCAGGTAGCGAAAGTAGATCAAGAGAAGCAAGCAGTGGGCCTACAGACAATACAAGACATCAAGAGCACCGAACACGTGCTCGTGACCAAAACGCACGTTTCAATTTTCCTTCCACGTCAAATAATCCAAATGGTCGGTCTGAGAGATCAAACAATGTGAAGAAACAAACAGATAGGTGGTTGTGTAATCACTACAAAAGGCGTTGCATGGTGAAATTTGAATGTTGTGATAAATACTGGGCTTGTCATCGTTGCCACAACGAGACGAGCACGTGCCAGCAAAAGAAACTGAAATCACGTGATACGACAATGGTCAAGTGCATGGAATGCGGTAAAGAGCAACAGGTAATGAACAATAGGATAATAGCTAATTTATTTCATATGGAAAATTCACGCACTTGTGGGGATTTTTAATTCCCCCCCCTCTTGAATTTGCCGTATATTTTTTGCAACTTTTCCATAGCAATTTTTCTCCATTATCTTCTTATAGTTCGGTCAATTTTGTGTTTCATGTAACACTCAATTCGCTGATTTTTACTGTGGTCTTTGCAAGCATCTTACTGGAAGAGATGATCATCCTTATCATTGCGAGAAATGTGGTATTTGCAGGTAGGAATTTTTGCTATATAGATAAACTCTATAGATCAACTTAATAAAATGATCATATACTTCAATTACAATATCACAACTAACTTCATGACAACTTATTATTGCAGGATCCATGGAGATCGTTCATTTCATTGCGACGTCTGTGGTGTTTGTCTCGATGTTCAACTCAGAGGAAATCATAAATGTCGTCCAGATTCCGCTCATGACAACTGTGGTATCTGCCTAGAGGTAACTATAAGCGATGTTTAAAATTTACTGTCATTATACCATTGGCCTATCTTCGCCCGGACGCATAACCAATCCAATCTGGCTATCACATTGACCAATCAAAAAGGCAAGAGGTCAACGAATAGTAGCGGTGGAGGGAGCAAAATCTGAATCCTCCTTGATGACTTCACGTCATAGTAATTAGTTTCCGGACACCGTCTTTGCAGTTTAGGTTTTCTGCTTTAGGAAACCCAATTTACTATTAATTTTAGTGAAAAAAACTTGGGCTACTTGGGTACTCTCGTGTAATTAAATATATCATTTTAAAAATTTAAAAATTTGCTTCATTTTTTTGCAGGATGCGTTTACGGGATGCCAAATTTTGCCATGTTCCCACAAAGTTCATAAAGAATGCTCCAAGTTAATGATTCAAAACGGAATGTAAGATACATTATATACCTCCTATAGTTAAGACTTTCCCGCTGGCAAAAAAACTCCCCGTTATCAACACTACGTTTAGTTGTATACGAATGTCATTCTGACGTATGAAAATTGGTTTTGGTGTCAAAACTGTTGCCACATTTTGTTTACCCCTGAAAGTGAAGCATGATATATGTCCACTGCATAAGCGTTTACTCGATCACATACGCCAGGGTGGGAACGGTATATTAACTAATCTTATCGTGAAAGTGGGCTCTTACACTTTTAATCTGACACACAACTATAACTTAATGTTTATTAATGATCTAATATCCGTATATTGGTAAAAATTACAATTTTTTTACATGCAGCTGTTTTCAACATCAAGTTACTAAGCATGGCCTGCCCATTATGCATGAAGTTGACCGTGAGAGGTGACCGTAAGATGTTTTTTCATGCTATTTCTACAACCTTTTTCATTCTTTTTTCAGGACTCGCTGCCCAATATGTCGAGAAAGTTTTGCCCACAAACTTCAAAGAAAACCAGTTAGAAAACAAACAATAAAAACAAGGTGATTAAAGTCAGTAAACCACTCTGATCTCTTGGAATTATGGGGTGAACTGAAGATTTGCTGAAGACTGATTGGGACATGCAGATGATTACGATAGTATAATTCTCGTATTTTTGACGTCACTGGACAATTATCAGATAATCCAGAAGGCAGAAATTTTCGTTTGCAGCGAGTGTGGCAAAACTCGTTATCTTAAACCAAACCACATGATGCAGGCGTGAGCAAGTAAATAAATGAAGATCTTGGATGGAATTTACACGTTGCACGAATGGCACGTTGATTGGGTGGATTCATTCAGAGATCGACCAGAACATACATTTTAGGGAAGCAATGAAGAGAAAGTAAAGGAACTATCAATATAATCGTAATTTTAGGGTCTTTTTTAATTATTTTGCATAAAATTACATGCAGTATATTAGCGATTTAAAAATTTTCAAACTAGGGCATAAACAAATAAGTCTCCTTTAATGTGAGAGTATAATCAAGATGGAAGCTTTCGATCATTCTCATTTAACTTTGAATGGTAGATAGATAGATATGAGATGGTATATTAATTTTCACTAAAACATTACAGCTATAGGCTAAATTACGTTTAGTTTAATAAACTGCTGCCATCTGTTAATAGCTCCTCAGTGAATTTGAGAAATAGGCGTAAATTTGACATACCTAAAGTTAAGATGAACCGTTTTAAAACCAGTTTTATAGTTAGTATAGCTAACTCTGTCAAATCAGTAATTAATTTTTTCTCTACTCATCTACATGCATGCATTTAAAACTTTTATATCTATGTATATATAAATAATTTTTATTCTATTTGTAAGCTTATGATTCTCATCGTTTGAAATCTGTTTAAAACAGTTTATCTGCAAGGTACTGGCGGCGTACGACGAAAGGGACCAAACGAATTCAGCAATTGATAATGCTTCTTGGTATGATGTTGATGCCTGATGGATGTACTATATGCATAGCGCGCTTTTGCATTCTTTGAGATCGTGTGAGAGGTACTCGGGTAAGCTATCATAAAATGCTGGGCAAGCATATTCCAACAGAGATCTGATACACAGTTTAAAAAAATTGAACAAATTCTTTAGTACCAACATTAGAACGTTTTAGCTGAGATAAAAAAATAAAGTCGTTTGGACGCTTTTTTAACAATTTCAGTAACATGTTCGTTCCACTTCAAATTATTATTTGATGCTCTCAGACCTAAGATCTTAGCATGGACTACAATTTCCAGAACTTTATCATTTATTGTGATAGGTTCCATGCGCCAGTTGTATCAAGCTCGTTTAGCTTAAATAACACTCTTACATCTCTCTTGAATGAGTTAACTTGAATATTATGCACTGAATATGTTGTTGTAAACAGTATCTTTGTATTAAGGACAAAACCATTTAGTCAGTCCCTTGTTGAATAAAACGTTAGACTTGCTTTCTATTTTGAACTTATCCGCCGTTCAAGCTAAACGGGCTTGATTCAACCGCCACCAGGTCTTTCTTCTCTTTGGAAAAGCAGATTCGCATTTCTTTGCACTTAGATTCATTAAGTTGGAATTTATCTGCTCTGGACTGGTTGGCAAGGTCGTCCACTGCATCTTTACTATGACTTATACTTCATTTTTCAGGATGGTTTCACTAATGGTTGAATCTTCAACATACTTCCACATCTTTACCCGGGAAGACAATGGCGTAGGAAGCATCCAGAGGTTGGGGGGGCACCAGCTTCTAGGGGCACTTTTGGTTAATAAAAATGACGGTTAAAATGGTTAATAAAAATATATATATATAGGGACGGTTTGACTCAGGGACCGCCGACCGCAGAACATTTTTCGTATTTCTTGGGCTTCGTACTGCTATGGGGTCCGGGGGCATGCTCCCCCGAGAAAATTTTGAGATATAGGCCTCTGAAATGGCCGTAAATCCCTCTCAATTTAGGGATTATTGGGAAATAGGAGATACTTTTTTCTTTCTTTTCGCTTCCCAAAAAGGCATTTTTTTCACAAAAAGGGCACTTTTGTTCCCTTGAAAAATCTTGGGGGGGCACGTGCCCCCAGTGCCCCCCCCTTCCTACGCCACTGCGGGAAGACAAGGTCATTAATCAAAATAACGAACAGCCACGACCCACGTTTTGTGCCTTGGGGTACCCCCGATGGTATTGCACCCCACTCCGAGTAACACTGCATGCTGGCCAAGGTTAACTCTTTCGTGACAAAGGCGGTAAAAGTCAAAAAGGCGGTAACCACGGCTGCATGGCTCAACAAATTCATCAACGATGAAATATTCCGCTAGTTTGGATAGAATTGGTGTCAAGGAGATAGGTCTAAGGTGTTTGTTGTCGTCCGAGACAGGTTTTGGCTTGGGTATTGGAATGATTTTGTTTCTTTCCGTCTCCATACCTGCGTTTTCCTTTAAAAGCCAACCAGGTACGTAATGGATGGTTTCGGATGGTTTCGTTGGAAAAAGAGCGGATAATTTTTTAGAAACTTATTCTTCTGTCACGATAGGGTCGCTTTCCAAGACAGAATCTAGTGCATTGTTACGAGGGGATAAAGGGTTGTATTCTGTCATTGGAGAAATAAATACTTTATTAATAATGTTAGCAATGTTATTTTGACTTTGCTCTTCCTGATCGCGGGCTATGTGTTCTAGTAGAGATGTTATTTCGCGTTTCCATGTTGACGAAGACATGCCGCTCAATTTCTTAACTTCCCTCCACCACGTCGCCTGTTTGCAATGTTGTAAATGCTTCACTTTCGAGTCGTAGTAGTTAGCGCGACATATTTTCCTTTCTAGATTCACTTGGTTTCGCCGGGATTGAAACGTGTCGTTATCTCCTCGAAGGCCCTCTGCCGAGCACGATCTTTTTCTTTAAAGGCCTGTTTATCCAGGAGGGTTCGTTTACAACGATTGTTTTGGAGGACATAGGAATAATAATATCCATACCGGTTCTAACCATTTCTTCCAAGATATTTTCTTGAGCGTCGCACATAGTTTTGTTATGTACTAGTGCTTGTAAATCGATTTTCTCCAGGTAAGACAGCGATTGCCAGACGCTTGGTTGGTCGTGAATCTCTGGTTTTAATTGAGAACTTGGTGTGGGAGGTTTCTGGTTTAGCTTTAGTAATCATTTATAAAATAATCAATTCCTTTTGACTATAGTTGGGCCGGCAAGATGCATACCCAAAACGAAGATAATAAGTTTTTTCCTGGCAAAATAACCCCCCCCCAAAAATTTTGAAATATTGTGAGTGGAGAAAATAGGAGTAGCCCAGAATTATTTTCGTTCTCGTGACGCTCGCGCGTGTACAAGAGTCTACTCGGTCTATTATTATGACATAATATTATGTACACGCGCGCGCGTGTCATACCAGTAGCCTAATTTTCCAACAACTTGCAACTGAGACCTGCTTTTTTTGAATTGTCTATGGTTTAGAAAGAAAATGCTGAATTTCGGGCTTTTCCCTACAACACTCGAGAGGGAATATCAAGGTGTCGATTAAATGTGTACATAATTTTAACAATTAGGAGCTGTATTGTTTTTCAATATTCTATATCTGCCATTGTACATACCTTGCCACTCATTTGTAACTGCTTTCGATCCTTTCCTGGGTGAGAATATCATTGGTTAAAAATGGTCTACGCTTTTTAGAACTACTATCTTGTGATCCGAAATCATATTTCACGGTTTTTTAAATTGGTCACGTCGACCATGCTAAGCCAAAGTCTTTCAATTTTGATTGTCATTTCATAACTTGGGCGGCTGCATCATAATATTGTGCTTGCCCGCCGAATTGAATACTGTATATTTGGATGCTTCTTCCTGAATAATCTACGTTCAGTTTCACGGTTTGAGTGTTCAATTAGCTACTGCCATGCTTGCCTTAAATAGCCGAAGACCTACACGGTATTTCATAACATTATTTTAGCATTATTATGTAAAAAATGCATGTATTATAGAATAGAGCTACTCTTATTATTTTTATTATAAATAACGTGGAGTATTTGTGTGTCTTCCATTTAATATGGTGGAAATATCGACCGACTATTTTTATTGCGTATATATACTATAGTTATATATTTGAACGTGTTTTCTTTGCTGAAGAGTGCTGGCATGTATTAGAATTTACAAAGGTTTTTTTCATCTTTTAACTTTTGAAATAACATGTTGTTATGTGAGGTGTCTTCCTTTTTGGCTCTGTCATCTATTGTGGGGGCGGAAATTATATTCATTCTGGAGATTTTGATTAAAAATATCTTGTGAAAACGTTGACTAAGCATAAAAAGTGATAAGCGTGGGCGCAATGAATGAGCCACAAGATTTATACTGGGAAAACCCCATGTCTGGAATGTCTGGGGATTCCCCGTAATCGTGGCGGAATTCCCCAAATTCTAATGGGCTGTTTACATGAGCCCGGTTACCCGAGATTCAACGAAGCGTGAGAGGACTTTGAGGTATTAAAATAAGTCTTTGCGACACCAAACAACCACATGCTATTGTTGTGGTGATTATACAACTGTCAGGATCGTGTTATCTGCTCATTTCAATACCTCAAAATCATCTCACGCTTCGTGGAATCTCGGAGAACCGGGCTCATGTAAACAGCCCGGTTTAACCTACATAATTTAAGTGTTAAATACATGTGCTGGTGTCTTCATTGAGTTCATTCCGTGTTGAGGTTGTACTAAGAATGTGCAACGCGTGCTCACTTCTTTAGAAATATCCCGTTCTGTGGTTTATCGGTTTGTATAAAATATACATAGTCATGGAAAACATATTTCATAGGCAAAATACAAATGCGAAAAAAAATAATAAAGTGGTGATTTAAGATTGATTTCTGATTCTTCTCATATAGAATGTGCGAAATTTCCCCCAAACCTTGTGTGTAGGTAAAAAAATATAGGGAAGGAAAATTATGTCTGAATATATGTTGTGACCGTGAAAGGTGAAGGAGCATCTTGGTAAGTTCTGCACTTAGTCTATGTGAGGCAAATATGGAATTTCATCATGAAGAAACCCACGCAGCGATTTGAACTACACTATAGAATGCAACTGCTGAAACGTTCAATAACGCGCTTATTTGGGAAAAACTTGGTTCTTCTGCGAGTTTTGGGGATTACCCGCGCATTGTAGCTCCTGCATTATAGTGAGTGTATATAAAGCCGAGGAAAACTGAGTTTATCAATGAAAGCCACAACACAACACAACATGGAGTGCAAATGAGGCAAAATTTTTCGAAAGAGTATACATGCTATAAGCGTTAAACAAGCTAAGCAATGATCCGTCAAAAGGCTGTAAGTACTACAAATTTGAAATTTGTCTATTAGGCTACTTTCAATTTGATCCTCGTTTTAATCGTTTTAAATTAGTTATATTCGCCAAAGATTTATACACTCTCTAGCTTCTCTATCTGTAGTATTTCTCCTATAACTGCATGAATAATACTGAATCATAAAGCCGGGCAGTTAATACTTGTCATAAAGGTAGTTTTGAAATATATTTTGACAACATGATATTTTATTCAATAGTATATTTGTTTCAATAATAAATGTGAATAAAAAACTGTTTATATTGCGGTCTATACTTAAGGGGAAAACCTCTTTCATTATAGGGATTTCCCCGATGCATGAATACACGAGAATCAATTAATTTGATCATTTGAAAGGAGTTTTTATTTGTATTGAATTGAAAACAAATATTTTTAATGGCCCTGGATATTTTGGCATCATATTAGCTGCGTTGGCGCTTATCAGATGCAATTTAGATTACTTCAATTCAATTTAAGTTTGATTTGGCACAGGTTGACCGCCACAAGCTATTGACATCAACATTCATATAGTGTTGTTGGTCCTTATCTGTAAAAGATAGCGCATCTATTGTCGACTATGATGCCTTTTTCTAAGATATTTCCTTTGTCTATAACGAATGCACATGTTTCCCTTTACAGTCAGGCATAACAATTGCTAACAATATACGATATGTGTCAATGTGTCAAGATGCGGAAAAAAATGGCTAGCTCAAGACTTCTTTGAATAAAATGGGAGTGGATGTAATTGTGCGTTACGCGAAACGAAGCTGTTCAAATTCCCCAAACCAAAATCATTTGAGTAAAAGAATAACCGTCTTCCTGTTTTCTGACACACGTTTTCCTCACTGGCGTACGCTCAAAATATGTTATAGTATATTAGTGGATACGACAGCTCCCGGCAAGCGAGGAAAGCTTGCTGTTTTGTCGATGAGAGCACATAAGCTTATAGGCTATAGCGTTCAGTTTAGTCTCACAGTCTTGCAGTTACATGTTTTCCACGGCGTAAAACATTTTCATGATCGGAATGGAATAGGCTCGCCACCTTCGTTAGAAACTTGAAAGCATTTTTAATTCTACCACTGCAACTAGGGAAGGGGTTCACAATCAACATCATCGGATAAATGTCTACAGATATTGAATTGTTCTGTGAAGGCATCGTCTTACTTGAAAAATATTAGAATTGCTATCCGAATTTATTTTACAGCATTTATAATTACAAGCATTATTATTTTTTTTTGGTGGATCTTGTTTGATGTTCGTACTGGAAGAAGACATGCCATGCATGCAGTGAACAAGGAAAAAGCAATGTCAATGTTGTCAGTGGGCAGTAATCATCAAGACATCGGTTTTAAGAATCCATGTCATGTTGATTACTGCCAATTGGCAATATTATCTCCAGCTTCTTTGCAAGAAGATTTGATAAATGAAGATTTGAAAAATTGAATGATCTAGGCCATACGTTGTTGTATTTTTTATAAGATCTAGAAGTTAATTAGTTTATCTTGTCTTTTTCACATTCAAATCATTCTGCAGCACTGGCCACCACCCAGAAAATTTGCCCTGAACCCTTCTCCGAAAGAGAGAACGGTACGAACATAGCATACTTATATAGTTTTTACTCAGTTTATTTTGTGCCAACTTTGTTGCCGTTCTGCGTTACCTAAAGTTTCAGTTGCCAGAATTATATTTTCGTAGGGATCACTGGGAATTTTCAGTTTTCAAAATAGAATGGAAATAACGATGGATAGAAAAGACCCTGGGTACGAGGTTGGCTAAATGGTAAGTTTATATGATATATCCAAACTAATTTCCATCTCCGTACTATTTGGATATAATTTAGAAGCAATATGGGTATATATAGCATATTAGGATTTTGAAAAAATTTCTAGTTTAAGGTATATGGATTTCTACGCTTTTACCCCGCGCCTGCATTATAATTGGCTTGGCTTAAAAAGAAATGTATAGATAAACAACTTCTCCACGTTTTATCAGAACGGTTTAGGAATTCTTGAATCAGATGTAGCGATGGTGGAGACCAAAATGTATCTTTCGTTCTTTTGTTTGTCTCCTAATGTTAATGATGGGTATAGAAAGAACAGCAATGTATGGTTTCAGTATCGAAATTCAACTGTTTTGGTTTAAGTGCTTCCGAACCGCTGTTCTTTTTGAACCTTTATAAAATATGGCTTTTGACAGTCCAGAAAATATTTATGGAAACAGATATTTAACTTTGTAAGCAAGCGATTTAACATATTGACTTGCTTTTACCCAGGGTTAAACCAACCGGCTTTTGAACAACCGGCCCCTGGTGAATTGACGTGATTTGAATGTGCTGGTAAAATTTACAGAGCAAATTCATAAAAAAACGTTATTTGTTCTGACGGTATTTTGGGGTGGTCTAAATTCCTATTCAAACCATAACATAAGTCGGTTCAAGTCAATATTTCCTTGTTGTCAATATTTATAATGACTTGGCATGTGTTTCAACAACACGCGCTAATAACCGGAGATAAATTGTGGCCAAAACACTGAAATAGACGGGGAATCCCCCAGCCGAATGAGTTTTCCCTACTTATTACCTCTTATTGACATTGTTATAATATTGCAGACGCATCAAAATTCTGCGACCTCTCGTGACCTTTTTTCAATTTTGAAAGACTGATCGTTGTTACTAAAATGGCGCACGTTGCAATATTCAAGTTTACCATGCAGGTGGTAATGATAATGTTAATTGTGCATGCATGTATGTTTCTTCCATTGTTATTCAAAATATTTATCCTAAAATAAGAAATTGCATTATAAAACTTTACAAGATTTCTTACTTGAGTTTAGGCTCAGTCAAACGATCCATATCGGATCAGGATTTCAACGTTTCTGTGGTTTTGCAAATTAAGTCTCAGGAAAAACAATTGTTAAGGGGAGTACTAGACCTATGTTGGAGGAAACATGTTTTGATTGAATATTTATTTTGCTACATGTGTCCATTGCAGGCGTTTTAATCGTGAAATAATCGTCTATACTGAGTGAAAGAGTGAAAGCTATTTTTTAAGAAATATCTGAGTGATTTTTCAAACATAATATTTAATATAATTTAAAATAAAATTGTGTGAATGATCTCCCATTTGACAGACTATATAGGTGACTCTTTCACTGTCAATTAGGGTCATGTCGGAGTGCTCGGAAGCTTTCGTCCAATTGGATAATGCTTTTCTATGCTTTAAAGAACGAAGCTATGCTATTGGTTGAAACAGAATTAAATGTATTGTAAAGTTCAGCCAATCAAAATCATTCTTGCGAGGAGCTGCGACACTACCCGTCAATTATAACGAAAGACTATTTTATGGAAATCTTATATATGTTTAAGATAAAAGGGGAATGCCTGGATTTAATGAATGGAATTTTGCAAAAATGCAAAATATAGCTTTATGTTTTAAACTAGCCACCGAGTATAGCCATAATAGGCATATATCAATTAAACAATCAGCGAACGGAAAAGTGATTACTGGCAAAAAGGTATTGCTGACCTGTAAAATTTGCAATCAACGTTATGAAGAATATGTAAACAATGGGCGCGGGATCGCAAAAATTGAGACCCAATATATATAGCGAATTGGCCGTTTTTACACTATGCATAATCTTGAGGCATTAAACTGTCACATCTAACGAACTGACTAGATCGAAAACGTGATCTATATATCCTCTGCAATTTCAACTGCAATTGCAATATAAAGCAACTGCAATTTCAACCAATATGAGCTCCTTTTTCATCCCCGGAATTCTGACTGACTTACTAGATTTGCGACCAGTTATACAAGGTGTGTATGAAAAAATTGCAAGCTTAATAATTCCAAGGGACCTACGATTTTTGTTACTGAAAAGAAGCGAATATTTATGAATGTTTAGTAGATTTTTATACACTCTGTATCGACATGAGCTAGAGTTGTTCATAGGGATTCCACGTTTCCTCCGATTCAACCAGACACGCGGTTACCGAAAACGGCGAATAAAATGATTGCAACGCAAAACGTATTTGCTTACCAGCAGGTTTTGCTCAAAAAAGGCATTAAAAGGAATTTAATGAAAGGTTGCACATTTTTATTAATATCGTCTTTGTTGAGAAATTTTGTCTAGACTGTCTGTAACAAGGATTATTAAGATACTACAGGGGTTCAGAGGTTACTGCATGGGTGTAAACAAGCAAGTTGTTGTTAACCTTTGGCGAGTCGTTCAAAGGGGGAAATACCCACAAATTAGAAATCAGTTGCAAAAAAATGTTAATTTGCAGAAATATCATGTTAGTTGTATTCAATGAGAACGCTTCTTGTTGAGTGTAAAAACATGTATCGTCGATGTTATAAACAGTGTACAAGTTCTCAAATGTTAGCTAATAATCAGTCTCCTGCTATAGCTGCACGCAAATTTTTGGGGTTCCCGATGAATCACCTATGTCATTTCGGAAAACCCCTAAAAAAACTCCGAAGGCGAAGGATGCATATATAAAAGGGGCCACGGCAGTTCCATAACTTATTACATGCACATGTGTTTAATAAATCGAAAATACAAAACCTACCGCAGGAAGCCTATAATGCACTAGTAGAGTCACAATCGTCAAGGTAAGCTACGCGATTTCGTTAATGACGTTTATCTTACTTGAAACACTTTCACATGCGTGCAGATCTTGGATTTCTTAAACATGTGTCCAGTTTATGTTCAGTTTTTAGTGCTAAATTGACTTGTGAATTAAGAATTTACAACATCATTTTAGCTTCACCAATGGATTTAATACCAGAGGGTTAATTGGGGTCACATTACAAAACACATAAAGTTTCAAGTTTCACTTATGCAGTGTGCACGATACTTATACGAAACCATTTGTCGTCTCTAAATGTACGATTCTGACTCTAGTGTGTGTGAGCGAATATAGATGCGCGTAGAAACATCTTGTTTCAAACTTAGGGCTGCTTTCGTACACGCACGTAAAGGCGGATTTCCATTCAGTGCAAAATGTCGCGCGATCGACTTTTTGAGTGCTAATGAATCAGTGTCTATGATCAACTGGACTTTGAATAACATCTGGTTGTTGCTTGTTGAGGAAATGTTGAGTGTTCAGAATAACAATTTTTAAATTGTAAACTATGGTATATGTTCAGGTAGGGTTAGCATGCATATATTGATGTGTTTGTGGTAAATAAAATTATATCATTCGATCTCAGTTAAATTATTCCATATATAGCTACAAAAAAGCTAGCACTATATGACAATTATGAAATTTGTGTGAAATGTTTCTGACAATACTCTGATACTGCATGAAAAGTGTTATTCCCAGGGGCGGCGGGGGCAGAGTTTTAGAAAAGGGCACATTTATTTTACCTTGGCAACCACACGAAGAGGAAACTGAAATTTACATATACATGAAAACTTGCAAATCCACGGGAGAACGCATTTTCAATAATATTACCGGTTAGTTTTTATGCGAAAAGAAGGCATCATGCATGATTAAATGTTGAATTTATGATACTTTTGTATTCTAGCAAACGGCAATGTGGATATAACATGCACGAGTGAGTTTTTCAAAGATTAATAATATATATAATTTGATTGGTTCACAGGGAATACAGAAAATTGCACTATCATTACAGATTTTTGCCCTGTTGTTTAGGATTAACTAACTACCGCTTAAATCAACGAATCACATTCAAGTAATACTTTTATATATATTACTATATCACAAACGTAAACAACGGGAGTTACGGGATTGCCTGCGTACTCTCCTTGCTGTTGTAAACGCATGCAATACAATATAAATTTGATGCGCATTACAACGCCAATTAACCAGATCAAAAACCAAAGTTTTAAATGCAATAAAAACAAAACAAAAATATAAGAATAATCAATGAAATACTTTCCACTTCTGCGAATTATTTTCTGACTGAAACAATGTGTAGCTGTGTTCCGGGCTCGGGGTGCTCATATGCAATGCAGTTGGGGATTTCGCAATTAAATCCCCTCGCCTATTTAAACCAATTAACCATTAAGGAGATATTTCCAACAATGTACTCGTATAACTATTGAAAGATCGACTTTTCACTCATATAACTTTTATTTTATAACTCTATCAAGTACAGTCAACTCGTCAGAAAGACGTATGCCGTTATATCAGTTGTGTAAATTACGAAAACAAAAGTACTTTAGTGTCCGTGATTGTTTAGATGCATGATAATTGCAAATCAGACGATGTATGCATGCATGTTAGTTGCTGGACGCTGGTCAAAAATAATTAGAACAAGATGCCCGCTAGGCATTAAACTCGCATTGCTTGAGTCGAGCTAGGGCTATGACAAAAAAGACGCTTACTCAGGCGTGTGTTTGGGCTTGCCATAGTTGTTCAGCTATGGAACGGAACGGGCGTGAAAATGGGGAGAGCATTGGATAAATTTAATGGACGACTTGCGCTTTAAACTAATTTCTTACCTCGGCGATAAAAAGGACATTTTCTGAAAGAGCTTACTAAAATTAGTGAAACTGCCAAGTTTGGCTGCGAGTTGTTGTAAATTACGGAAAATATAGCCATGCGAAGTTGTCGATTTTTGTATACTTTTGTATTACGGTCAGAAGTGTGTAACTAATTTAGTTACACATTTCGGCACGTAATACAAAAGCATACAAAATTTGCCAACTTCGCATGGCTATATTTTCCGTATTTTACAAAATTTCGCAGCCAAACTTTGCATTCGCACTAATTTAAGTAAGATCTTTCTAGCTGTGATGATTTATTTTCTTCTAGTTTATTTTCAAAAATTAGTCTAAAGCGCAAGTCGTCCATTGCGCTGTGATCGCCTGCATCCCAATTCAAATATAACTTTGGATTTCAGAACGCGGGTTAGCTTTGTGATCTTCGTAACTTGATTGATTACGAGATTGAGATGTTGTCTGTTGCCACATTTCGAAATATCTTGAATTTTTATCGTCTTTTGTCCACAAGAAAACGATGAACGTCATGAACGAATGCACTCAGCAGTGCAGCATGCACGTTAGCTTAGCAACCAAGCCTGCGTAGCTCGTGGCTTGCAGTTCAGCGCACCTTATCGCACCTTGCGGGTCGCGAAATTCTCGACCATAAAAATATTAAGAACGCTTCCCATTTTAAGAACTCGCTTGCGCATTGCGCAATGCGAGTTAATTAGTTGTTTACAATGTCAGTGTCTTTTAGATCTAAGTTCCTTATATATTTATTTCATTTTCTCTGGGTTGCATGTTATCACGGTTAATATATGTTATGTTGTCGCTATCTATATGCGCATAATTATGATTGTAGGCAAAGAACCATACACACACACATATATATATATATATATATATATATATATATATATATTTATATATATATATATATATATATATATATGTATATATATATATATATATATATATATATATATATATATACACATCATATTTGCATCTGCCAGAAAACAATCTGATATAATAACTACAGTGAAACACGCAATTTGATTACTCAATAGACGTGCAGGATCAAGCAATCCTGCACGAGGAATTTAAAACCACTCAGCGGGATTTTCGCGGGATTTTCGGGGATTCTCAAAATATCATTGTTTCACTGTAGATACTTTATGCTTTCCGAAAGTCTCGCAACATCCCCCGTTTATGGATCACGCAATGCTGCACGGAAAACCATTTGGTAATCCTTTAATATAACAGAGGCGTAGGAAACATCCAGAGATTGGGGGGGGGGGCACCAGTTTCCAGGGGCACTTTTGGTTAATAAAAAGGGCAGCTAAAAATATGTATATAGGAACGCTTTGATTGCCAAAGTTGCAAGGGCACCACTAGTGTGGTGTATAACGATGCTCCACAAAAAGATTTGGGCACGCATCAGTGGGCATACGTAGCAAAAAGGGCGCTTTTGGTCCCTAGAAATATTTTGGGGCGGCACTTGCCCCCGCCTGTTTAATAACATACACGCTAAGATAACGTAAATCTTAATTCAACACGATAGATCAAAACTGATAAAAAGTCTTTGAAGGATATTTTCTATTAAGAATTTAAAGGCAGTTAATTCAAAACGAAAGGACATGCAGTGCCCATGTATGAATTAAGGCTAGTTTCCACTCAGGAAAAATCTCCTTTAGATCGGAACGGACAGGAAAATTTCCTTTGTCGGTGAGTTCTGAGGCGGCGTTTATACAAAGGAAACTTTTCTGTCCTGTCCGGAGTGGAAACTAGCCTTTAAGTAACCTCGCTCTATTATAATTATCCATGCATACGAAGTAACACTTTTTAGTAACACTTTTATACGACTTTAATTCCCTCGTATAAACTGGAACTCATTTTTCTATATTGCATAAACTTGGGAAAGACAATAATCTCAAAGCACGATGTAGCTAAAAACGCTTGCATTTGACTGTTTTGACTTATTTGGCGTTTTGACTTATTGCGGCATTGACAATTGGCAAATAAAAAAGAGCAGAATAATATACTTATGAAAAGGTTTGCAAGCAAATACTGAAATCAAAACCACCATGTCGTACTGCTTTTCTATGCATCTATGCGTGTTTAAATTTCTCAAATGCCATGCACTGATATTATAACTTGCTTTGAATTACTTATGCAAAACAGAACTTCAGACTAATTAACTTTCGTTTATGAATATAATTAATACACTTAACTCTAAAGGTTATAAACCAATGAGATCTCGACATTTTGCGGTAACGAACGTATTTGGTAGTCTCAGCCACTAGGGCCGGAACAATTGTCTTAACGTAGTAGGGCTTTTTGTACGTTATTGAAAAGCTTGCCTGAAAAATGCGCAATTTACCCCTCCTCTTTTTTGAAGTAAAAGGAGCTACTAAGGGATTCTTACACTAATAAAAACCAAGGAGTCGGTCACGGCAATTTTGCATTGGAAGAAGAATGCAGGCTATTTTATGGCCATTTTATGACTGTGATGAACCAACAAAATATTATGTATTAAAATCATTTTGAAGACGTCGATAAGTTTGATTGATTTTTTTAAGATGCTAAAGACAACAAATGGCTAAGAGAAGTCTGTTTTTTCTTCACGATTACTGCCGTTGTCGTGGGACAATGGCACTGGACAATTCAAACTGTCAAAAATGCAATTGTAGCGGTTGTCGGGTAGATCTTAAACAAAGTCTTTAAATCGCTGGTACCATCTACATTGTTGGGTAAAATTTGTCTTAAAAAGACGCCATTAGCAACCATCAGTAAAGTAATGCATAGAGGATGTTCCAGTTCCAGTTCCAGTTCGAAAAGCGTAAGAAAACGTTCCGCGATCGTATCCAAACTGAAAATCCAGACAATCCCACTGTTAAAATATTGTCGAAAATTCGGTTTAAGAGACGCCTTAACGATTTGGCGGTTGTTCATTCAGTTCCGTGGAAAGAGCTTGGAAAAGGAGACTTCAAAAATATAATTGTTGCCCTAGTTGAGGTGTTGAATAAATTTGATTTAAAACCCTGGAAAATTCAGTTTCACAGAGTAGAGAAAAAAGTTAATATAATCAAAATAATCTTGCAATCCTTTGATAGTCAATTGTGTGAAGAAAGTGACCTTCGCAAAATATTTACTCACGCTATTTGTTTCAATGAAAGGGGTCAACTATTGGAATTTTTAAAATATTATATTTCTTTTGTACATTGTGCGGTTAGTAGCAATTACTGTCGGTCTATGTTGGAATTTCGCATTTTCTTGAAAGAAAAATTCTATGGATTTAGAGAACGTGAAGTCTGTAAAAATCGATTTCAATACGACTATTGTAGATATTCCGGCAAAACAATAAACATACGTTGTAAAATAATTAATAATGTTTCTGTAAAACCAGCGACTTGTAACCAATCAACACAAACGTCAGACAATGATATAGATTTTAAAAGGAGTATTTTAGAAGTAAATTTTGAGTCAAAGAATAGCAGTCGAAAACCGCAAGAAAATGATACTTTAATACGCGATTTACGCCATAAAAAGTTTTTAATCCAAAAAATACAGAGACAATTGGAATTAGAAAGACAGAAATATATCGAAGAAAAAAAACATTTAGAATCGGAAATAGCAAGTTTGAAAAATGCCCTTCGGAAGATGGACAACGAGAAGAGAAATGTCTTAGTCGAGCTTGGAAATATTTTAGTCAAAAACGATTTAAAAACAAATGAAGCAAGAGCTGTAAAAAAATTTCAGGAGATTTTTCCTCGTAAGGCAGTAAATGATGGAAGCGATGATACGCCAGAGTATAGTCCGATGTCAATCGTTAATGCCACATTGCGTTCAGTGGCACCATTTCAGAAACCAGGATTGGACCTGTAGAGTTACGTGCACAGCAAAGCGATAATCAACAAAAAAGGAATAGACCTCAAATTCAAGATAACAACGAAAGTGGCGCTTTATCTGAATTAATACCATTCCCTGTTGAAGTGGCCGAAAGAAGTAGCGCAGAGTCAATTGGTAATCCAGTAGTGTTGAACGGCTACAAGCAGTTATTGCTCACAATTAGTTATAGCCTACTCTTAGGTGATATTGTGGAGTTTAAGTGTTGGGCAAGTGAAAATTTTTTCATTGAAACCAAATTTACAGCAACCGACGTCATTCTTGATTTAGACGGGAAAGGTGTTATCAGTGTCTCAGATTTAGATGTGCTCCGTGTTTTCTTCGAGTCGATTAAAAGAATTGATTTAGTTTACCTCATTGATGAATTTAACTGCGGAGACCATGCTATGCTGAAATTGGCCATGTGTGGAATAAAGGCAAGAAGCGTGAGAAAAACACGTGAAATCACAAGAAGTCAGGCTCACCTGTCTAGGGTCCTTACGACAAATCATCCTTCGAGCTCTTCATCTCCTGTGGAACAGAGCGTAGCATCAGAATCCAGCCGGAGCAGTCAATGTATAGGCGGTAGTCAACATGACGCCTCCCGTGGGTGTTCGCGATATTCTCGAAGGATCTCCAGATCAGTTGAAAATGAAGTTCCGATGAGCGAGAGATTCCTACAGATTCCTACCAGACGGGAAAATGAAAGAGGTTGGTTTATACTAGTTCGCTACTATAAATATAATTTCCGACTAGAAATGAATAAATATTCACTTTTTATTAATTTTGTCTATTAAATGCGATGAAAAGAAAGTTTTATAAATCTTCAGTGTCTGTAATAGACGAGAGGCTTGCTTGCAGGGAGCATGCATCAACCAATTTTATATTTTGCTGCTTCATGTACGTTTGGTTTTCGCAAGAACTAAAGTATTATAAATATTTTTTTCCAAAAAGGTGATGGCAATAGGTCTCGAGCAAAGATTACCTCAAGTGCTGCTGAGAAAAGGGAGACGAAGCATAATCTCTCCGGGCAATTAAATATGTCTCCAAGATCAAATAATGTGGTGGAACAATTGCAAGTGGAGAGATGGTTGTGTAATCACTACAAAAGACGTTGCATGGTGAAATTTGAATGTTGTGATAAATACTGGGCTTGTCATCGTTGCCACAACGAGACGAGCACGTGCCAGCAAAAGAAACTGAAATCACGTGATACGACGATGGTAAAGTGCATGGAATGCGGTAAAGAACAACAAGTTAGTGATAAAATTGTTAAATATTTTTACGCCCATAATGAACCTGTGATATAATTGCTTTGTATGGAGTTATATAGATCTTTTAAAATTGGTGGAAATCATACATGCATGTATAACTGATTCACGATGATGTCACCCTTTGTGGAAGGTTCAATTTTTTCATCGCCCACTTCTAGTGAAGATTTTTTACAATATTTAAAAGTCGCTATCGCAAGCGTTAAATGTCTCGTCTCTTTTTTAAATTTAGTTTGGCGAAAATGATCAATTCTGCGTGGCATGTAACAGTAAATTCGCTGATTATTACTGTGGTCTTTGCAAACATTTGACTGGAATGGATGATCATCCCTATCATTGTGAAAAATGCGGAATATGCAGGTATATATGCTCAATATTGTGTATACCGTCGGAAATCAAAGACTCATTTGCACTGCTATTATTATAAATTTTTTCCAGGATCCATGGAGATCGTTCATATCATTGCGACGTCTGTGGTGTTTGTCTTGATGTTCAACTCAGAGGAAATCATAAATGTCGTCCAGATTCCGCTCATGACAACTGTGGTATTTGCTTTGAGGTACATATGAACATTGATCACTATCAAAGTAGCAGAAAGTCTACAAATTGGCCGTACATATTCGGTTCGGTCGGAAAACAGTTGATCTCGGTCGGAAAGAAAGGTCTATTGATTGATCTAAAAAGATTGTATTTCCCTTTCAGTAAACTATTTCCCTGTTAGGAATATTTTTTTGCAATGTTTAGAGTACGCCTCACTACGGGGTATCGTGAAAATATTTTCGAACCTTCAGTTCAAAATTCGGGTCGAATTGTGTAAAGTGATATTATCCAAGTTTCTGATTGTAATTATTTTTCTGTAGGACGCATTTACAGGCTGCCAAATCCTTCCGTGCTCCCACAAAGTTCATAAAGAATGTGTCACACGTATGATTCAAAATGGAATGTAAGTTGAATGTCCAAAAAGCTTAAAACAGTTTCTCGTAAGGTGTGAAATAAGCGTTCTTATTAAATGCCTTTTCAAGATCCTCTATTCTGATTAGTACGGATCGTGGTCGGTATTACCGTATATACCTCTACGTGCCATGCAGTTCGGCCATATAATAAACAGATTATTTACCTTGCTTATGTAAATATCAGATCGATGTTTTTTGTTTACGGATAATAAGCTTCAGTTGTTGCATGAATCTCGAGGAATGTTAGGTGTTAGCGAGAAAAAATTGTCTTTAGGACGAGGTTTGTCTTATTTCTAAGTTCACTATTTTGTACAGACATGCAATAACCTGCTGGATCCTGCGCACAAGATTAATTGTAGTATTTTAGAACGACAATCATGGTTTAAATTAATTACATATAAAATCAGTCGGGTTTTGGAAATAATTCGCCAAATTACATATAAATTTTGACCATGGTATGTACTTTATCAAAACTGCAATTATGTTTTTCTTTCACCAGGACACGTTGCCCGATTTGCCGAGAGAGTTTTGCGCACAAACTTCAAAAACGATCAATTGAAAAGACAACAACCAGGAGATGAGATGTTTGTTTTGTATTGTCACGTTTTGCTGTGTGTGGAATTTATTAGTCCTATTTAACAAGGGCACCGTAGCGTGAAACATGGACGGATGAAAATTATGAAATATTCTAATAACAATACGTATAGCTAGCACTTAAACATACAACATAACAGAATATCGTTATAAATAGTCAGTAAAATTTTTTAATATGCAATCTTCGTCTATTAGCAATAAATTTCTCGTTCATTGTATTGTCAGCAAGTATTGTGAACAAAACACTCACAACAGACTCTAACCCTTACATTATTTTATTACAATAGAGGATGTTTCAAGGTGGTCTACCACACGATCTCCCTATTCGATCCTAAATATTTTTCTTGAAAAAATATATAACCGGAACGCGAGAATTGAACGAAAGTTTACCCTGAGCAAACAAAACGGCCCGATTGGATTGTTTTATTGTTTCATTGTTTTATTGTATTGTTCTCTCAGAGATTTATGAATATATTATAATAATTTATGAATATATTATAACCAGGTTAATGAAATTTCAAATAAGAATTGCTCAATAATCAGGCAAAAATTGATTGGCCTGTGAAAATACAGGAAGTAAGGACGTTACCAGAAGTAAGGAGTTTTTCAATTAGTTTTCTAAAATTCCGTACCAACTGATATTTTTTGGAACGCTTCTATTACTGCGACTGTAAAAGACATTTAACACGGAAATGAACCAAAAAGAGTTGCATTCCGTTAGGTCTAGACTAAGTAGCGACTAGATAGATTTATATTTATTGGCTAAAAAACGTTTAACAGTGCAGAAGTGTCATTTGTTCTAGTTTCAACTCCGTCGTTCTAGCGTTAGTTATCGTATTTACAAAAATCGTCAATTTTAAATCATTGGGTGTGTCTGGTGTTAGTAACTATGGTGATTGCACATTCATAAAACTCTTTTTACCAATAATAACTTGCTTGACACCCTTGTCAAGTAATCAAATCGAAAAAACTATTTAACATATCGTTTCACATATCCTATAATTATCAAGAAGAGGAAGTTTCAGCAAGAATCTAATTCTCACCAAATTGCGTACATCCGGGGTAACATGAGTTGCGCGCGCACCGCCGCATAATCAATGTGCTTCACCTCTCGCCTACGTGTTGGTCAGTTGCTAAGGATATCGCTTGAAGTCTGCTGTCTGTTTCTCTTTCTTTTCTTTCTACGATCCTGTCCGTTGTAGGTAAATATCCTTTGTCAATCTCTTCAGTTTAGGTAAGTTGATTTGTACATCTATGGTAGTATTTGGACCTTTATTCCAAGCAATCCGCCAAAATAGAAATAAAGTTATGAAGCCATAGTTTATATAGTTTAAATTGTGTAGTATAACGTGTTACACTTGAACGGTTTCAGCGACTGGTCGCTGGCTATAATTCACAGTAAAATACCTGCTGCATACTATTGTGCTTGTTGTATGCCATCGTAAGTGCACTCATTGCAGCAAAGGGCACCGTGGTCGTGTTCATGTTTTGTACACTGGCTGTATTATAACCCTCTCGAACTCATAATCCTGCAATTTATGTCTAGATATATCTGCTCCGGTTATTTCCGTGTATTAGGAAAGAAAATCAACAAAGCATCGATCAGTTCCTGCGAGAGCAAGCATGCCGCAACGATATCACCTCGCCAAGCTTTTGGCTTAATGGCCTTGTTTGCTGGTCAATCATACCATGCAGTACCAAGTCACACTGGAGCGTTCATTATACGATTGGTATATAGACTATAGTATTCTTTGTGTTTGCTATTCTATCGCGCACCCCGCAAATCCTATATATCTTATAGGCATGCACTAGAGAATAATCTTTCACCTCTTCAGGCTCAACACAACTCAGGACAAATAAGCACACTGATACGACAGTCTAAAGCCCCGTTTACACTACAGTCAATTTATTGGCACGGGTACCCATGCCCAACTTTATTAGTGCTTAAACCCGGTTTACACTACACTCGCTTTATGGGCACGGCACGGCACGGCTAAAATGTGCACCCGTGCCCATTTCGTCCGTGCCCCCGGTCTTTGTTTTGGTAGCCTGAACACTAATAAATTTGGGCACGGTATCCGTTATTTTTAGCCGTGCCGTGCGAATAATTGAGTGTTGTGTAAACGGGGCTGCTTTCCACTGTCACGTTTCTTGTACGTACGTACACGCTTTATAGAATAGCATTATAGAATAGCCTTATTCGGTCGCTTCTGCATGATACTGCTTATGATTATTTTGGGAATGCGGTGATAAACATTGAATTACGTAACACTTTGTAAATATTGAGTTTCATTGATACATGCATGGTATACGTTGAAACGTTTTGAATAGAATAGCTATGATAAATGCTTCGTCCTTAAAGATACAAGTAATGCCTGTAATATGATACTACAGTGCTCTTCAAAAATGCATTATAGTTATTACTAAAAAATTAAAGTAATGTTTCTGTCTCAAGACAGTACCATTAATTACTAGCAGTTCTTAACGGAAGGAGCAAAATCAGGTGCAAAAATGGTGAGTACATTTTTTCTTACTTTTTGATTTTTGCCTCAAATATTCCTGCTTCTACAATTCTAAGCCCCCGTTTACACGACACTCAATTTATTGGCACGGCTAAAACGGGCACCCGTGGCCGATTTTATCAGTGCCCAGGCTACCCATTAGCCGTGCCCTGCCAATAAATCGAGTGTAATGTAAACGGGGCTCTATTTACCTCCCCATCCCCCGCGCGTGTACAAAGTTGCATGCGTCTCTTTCGAAAATTATTGTTTGTATTGAATATTTATAGCTAACACTGTCTATAAATGGGGAGAAGGGGGGATTGGAGAAGCGGTCTCAAAGATTTTTGGGAGGTGGCCTGTGTAGCCGAATTTTAATGAAACATTTCATCATCATATAATTCGCATTTTGTTAGAATATGTCATAAAATACTTTTTTAACTTAGTCTCAGATGAAAGCCCAATTTAGCTTATTTTGCGTTTTTTGTTTTTTGAAATTTCTTGCTGAACACAGAATAAAAATTTGACTACAGTTCAAAAAACGTCCTTGCTTCGTAGGCGTTTTATAATTACGGATTTGATATTTTTTGTTTTTGCTCTCTTCTGTTCTGATTTGACAAGATTTATTTTGTGTAATTCACCAGCATGGTGATCCTGGATTTACAAGCCAAGATATATGCGTAAATACAACATCTAAACAAATTAAGAATATCTCGGATATTTTGCCTTTACTGTATGTATTACTAGATAAGTATATGCTTGCTCTATCCAGTCTATACTCTTAAATAGCAGCGTATGTCACTGTATGTAGTCATAATTGTGCAATATAAGTCAATTCATGGGGAATCCCCTAAGGCCCTACAAAACATGCTGATGCATCGATTAATAATTGATATAAACAAGCCGAAATTTACAAGTGGTCGAAATAAATTCGTTCGCTTCTTGTAGTGACATCAGTTGAAAGAAAATCACAAAGGAATATACCATACAACAAATGTGTTAGCGTGGGCTTCATACAATATAAGGTGGGAAAGAGTTTTAACATGATATTTGCGTTAAAAACTGTTATATTTTAAATATTATTTTAACGTATTTCAATGTAATAATTCGGGTCCTATAATCATTTAAGAATATCGCCACAAACTAGTAAGACGAGTTGAAATACGACTTTGAAACAATGAAGATATAAATTATTACGTTTATGTATAACCGAGTTCTGACAAAATATTTCTGCATGTCTCAAGTGAAGGCGTTCCATGCGTAGCCGTAGGGCTGGAGAATCTATGACCACCTCTAAGGGATTTAAACATCCAACAAGACGCCTGTTCTGGCGTTAATTAACTCCGGCGTGCCGCGCATGTGCCAGTCTTCAATATGAAGCGTCACTCAAGCGTCTGAACATAAACAATACAATTCATGTTCGAACCTAAATGTTGTTCGATCGCCAAATTCAGAAGCACATCGTACTTTAAAAAGTATAGAAGTTCAATTGTTCAAAAATGTAAATAAACCGCATGATGGCATTCACTTTGTCTTACACTTTGCCTTTGGAAAGCCTTGATCCTACACGACGAGCCCATATAATTATACACGGCCACATCTTGTTAAAAGGCGAAATAGCAGCGACATTATTAAAATAGGACCAGAATCTACATGTATTAAATATATTCTTACCCCAATTTAATCTAAACTTAATCGAATAGCATCAAAAGAACGGTTTATTTGTTCCTCTTGGAGGAATTGCCCTATCATGCGAGCGAAATAGAATCGCGCATCGGAAAATTAGCCAAAGCTGTGCACCACAACTGTTAGGAGACAAAACGTAGATCAATCCGATCATATACACATTCTTAATAGTAAAATAAGTAAATACTAGTATATATTTCGCACCGTTACACACTTACGACGATAAAACGAAAACAAAACAAAACCGAGGCAAATTTTCAACTCCATCGCTGACGCCGGAGTAATTAGCCATTAGCTGGCGTCGTATATAGTTGACATCGTACGTCATTGCGTGTTAAGACGAAATTTCGGCCTCTATTAACTATTCCCTAAAGAGCACGAGATCTGTTGTAAGTTTGACGAAAACGAGGCCAGCCCTTCACACCCTTTCACGCACTACGCCTCCGAACTGTGTTATGTTAACTTCTTGCCGCTTAACAATTTCATGGAAAGAATTGTGCCAAATGTATTCGTACAAAATACGCGTCCAAGTAGCTTTGCCACTTGAGTTTTGGAATGATGGAATGGAATTATGTATTTGTGTCAAATTAAGACTGTTTAGTGTTTATTTATTTGATTTTCTCAGCACCAAATATATTTGCACTGAGTTTCTGGCAAAATGATGGGCCATAGGCTATTTATACTTTCGAGTAATAATAATTATATGAGTCAGCGATTTAGCGTTATTATATCTATACTTATAATTGTCTAATAATTATTGTCAAGTCACGGCCGGGGAAACCCCAGAAACTTGCAGACGCGCGTAGATATACAATAAATAATGTGTATGTATGATTCTGAATTATGTATGTATGATAATTCATGTGAATTTGCTTGGCCGTCTTGGCGCTACTTGCATTGACATCATTTCGAAGTGTAGAGAGAGGAACATTTGTGCATCAAGTGCGTTATCGTTGATTCATAAAGTTCATAAAGTAGAACACTGTTATTTTTTTAATGTATTATTTTATTTTTGGTTAGTGTCATTTTGAGCAGTACTTAATATACAGTTAGTTCAGGATAGCAAAACTGCAGAGCAAAAATAACACTTAGAAACTAGTAATAGGAGCCGTGGAGATCAAAATTATTACATTTATATAGCATTAACACTTTAAATTGGTTCCGACTGATAACAAAATTGTTTCATTGTGTAGGGAGAAAAAAGAGCATTATTTTATAGACTTTCATATTAGGTAGGACCTGTATACTATAAGTAGAGTGTTCGATATTAGCCGAAATGCCGAATTCATAGTAGAAATGGGAAGCTTATCTTAATTGATTCGTTCTTTAATAAACTGTCGGAAAATAGGAATTGTGAAATAAATGTAGCAGTGGTCATGCAGGTGGTTATAAAATCCCTTACTTTAGTTCTGTCTTTGACCGTTTTGGTGATTAGAAAACTCGTTTGATTTATCCGTCTAGATTTGGATTTAAGAAGAGTTAGCCTGGTTTCTCGTCTGCATTGACATGAATTCAACATCTGTCTGCTATAAGTCGATGCAGGAAAAACAAAGCTGGCGATGTAATCATTACGAAAGACGTTGCATGGTGAAATTTGATTGTTGTGATAAATACTGGCCGTGCAATATTTGCCACAACGAGGCGAGCACGTGTCAGCAGAAACCCAAAACACGTGATACGACGATGGTAAAGTGCATGGAGTGCGAAAAAGAACAACTGGTAACAAAGAAAAGATTCCTTTAGCCCATTTTATTCAGTTCTAGCTCAAGTCTCTGCACTGCAAGAAAAGAAGGTTTTTATTTGTATGGAAGTATACATGCAAATGTATAGTCAAAAATCTCTTTCAATGAGTACATCCGTTTTATGCCCAT
This sequence comes from Dendronephthya gigantea, assembly GCF_004324835.1. NCBI lineage: Eukaryota > Metazoa > Cnidaria > Anthozoa > Malacalcyonacea > Nephtheidae > Dendronephthya > Dendronephthya gigantea. Next base: position 108,503 of record NW_021163167.1, on the reverse strand, counting down.
AGACTAGCCCACGTTTGCTGCAGTGGATTGACAGTTATTCACCTTTGGAATTTTGACAATTCTGCCAGTAAATATTCTGTTACTAATATTTTTATATTTACACAGTTTGGTGAAAATGGTCAATTTTGCATTTCGTGTAACACTCAATTTGCTGATTTTTACTGTGGTATTTGCAAACATCTTACTGGAAAGGGTAAACATCCTTATCATTGCGAGAAATGCGGAATTTGCAGGTATGAACCTTCCTATTGACAATTGCATGTAATTAAAACGAAAAAATCTTTTACAAAATTATGACTAACCAGACATCGTAACTTGGTGTTGCAGGAATCACGGAGATCGTTCATTTCATTGCGATATTTGTCGTGTTTGTCTTGATGTTCAACTTAAAGAAAATCACAAATGTCGTCCAGATTCCGGTCATGAGCACTGTGCTATTTGCCTGGAGGTAACTATGTATTTTTCTTCAGGGAAATCGCCTACTGATCATGAAATACCATAATTACACACTATAGCCAGTATATTATACATAATATATACTAGCTCTTCCCCGTGGAAAAAACAAAGTAGCAACCGTTTTAAAATCCACGTTTTTTTTATCTTTTTGCAGGATACGTTCAAAGGTTCCAAGATTCTTCCATGTTCTCACAAAGTCCACAAAGAATGCCTAATTTTGATGATGATTCAAAGCGGAATGTAAGTTATTTTTGCGTCATTAATTTGGAGGTAACCCTCTTTTGAAAATTAGGAGAACAAGCCTGAAGTAGAAACGAGACAATGCTTGTTTGAAAAAAATATTAAAGATCTCTACAATATCTAGAGATATTGAGAGAGATCCGCGATTGCTTTTACATCTCTGACAACGCTATATATCACGGAATGTTTTCCGGTTTTTTAAAGAACTCGTTGCTCGATATGCCTGGAGAGTTTCGACTACAAACTCCAGAAACGCCCAACAGCTGGAAAGAAGCCATCAAGAAGGCGATGAAGACTCGCATAACAAAAAAAAGGATATTTTATACTTTATATTTATATATTTTTATTTATATAATAGAGGTGTATATATTATAATAATTGATCAATTTTAGTGCGCGCGAATTACGATTAACACATAATTATATAGTTGATGGTATTTCAATGGCGACCTAAAGGAAAGGATTTATATATCCTCAAGCAAATTTATTGGTCGAGACCGTAATGATGTTTAGATTCTCCAGTTCCCCCCGAGTAAATACGAGTAAATACGTGTAAAAATAAAAATATTTGTAAATAAATCTGGAAACCCATAAAAATAAGTCAACACTCAACAGAAGTACCCAAAGAAGCCTGGTTCACATGATCGCCGACCTGATGCCGGTAGCAGACGAACCGGATAATTTTGAAAATAATTGATGTATTAGTAACAGATATGAAAATGCAATATAAACGCAAAAGGCTTAACATGGTGAAGCCAATAGTTTCTTGCATAATAACTCAAGCGTTAAAAAATGCGAGAAATAATTTTAGAGAAAAAATTCAAAATTACTGAATTGATATTATATGCATGGACGATAATCTATATCATCTAAATCTTGTTATAGGTCTTTCCTTTTGGTTTTGCCACTTATCCCTCCTATCACTCATATCATGACTATATGCAAATTTTCACGACAACTGTAACGTTCAACAGTTCTTATACAGGACACGAGAAACAGAAAGAAAGTATTAAAGTAGCTATAGTATTACATTTCTTGGAAGTCATCACTTCCAGTGTGTGCATGAGTATAATTACAATAACAAGCTTGTAAAATTAATATCCGGCCATACTGGTTTAAGAATGACTTTGAGATAAATTCGAAATATCACTGTAAAACTGTTATCTCAGAGCCGGTGCGGAGCACGTGCAAGCCAGGCGCACGTACACGACGCGATTTCTGTCCTATGATTTTACGTTCTCAACAAATGGTATTTACCAGAGAAATTTGAAATTTTGTCAAAAAACTTAGATTGCGTGCATAATTGCGAACACTTGGCAAAAGTCATGGGTATAATTATGTAGATCGTTCAATTTACATCATAAACGCAAGTCCGCTATATACATAGCTATGTATAGTGTGCAATGGCTTTGACGTCATATATCAATGACTATCAGTTCTATACTATACAGTAGAGTGTATTGTGAGTTACTTTTTGGACCAGGAACTGGTCTCCACACGCGGCTAATCTTGTTGTTGTTGTTGTTGTTGTTAGGGGGTGACGCTCTTTAAAAAAGCCTAAGGCTCCGTCAATTCGCATCAGATCGCAATAAAACTTCGCACAACTATTCTTAGCGATATTCCCATTTCCCCATCGATTGACGGAGTTATAATTTTGATTTTTTTTATTTTAAAGAAATTTAGAAGCAACTCAAAATTGTAGCGTAGTAATGCGTATAGATTATATTCAATATTAGTATGCATAACTGAAGCAAGTTCGAATGGCTAAGGCTCCGTCATTTCGCACCAGATCGTGATAAAACTTCACACAACTATCTTAAAGGTTATTCTCTATCGACTTACGGAGTTAAATTGTTTGTGCTTGTATTCTGCAGAAGATTTGCAAGCCATGTCAGATTGTGACGGGAGGCAAATTTTAATATCATTAATATTCATATCCTGTGAGTTCAAGCCAGAAGGTCGTGTATTTTCGTTGTTTTGTACACAATATATATTCATGACTACGTATAGGACCATTGCGTTAAATGCATTTCTCTCTAGGGCATTTCTTATTTTTTATTTATTTGTTTAGGGTTTGCCCAGCATACATATGCATAAAAAACGACTATAATGACAGTAGCACGGTGCACGCAACGCTAGCTTCTCGCCAGCTACAGCGGCATAGATTAATTAGGACATAGATGTGCAACTCGGCATATTTTAAATGTCTTTGTATTGAAAGCAGATGAAAAAAGTAGAAAAGCATCCATTTTAACATAACCGCAAGATTGCCTAGGTTCATAGATATTTGAAATTTCATCCTGGAGAGAAAGATTGAATCTATACTTCACCAGTTCCTGGTCCAATAGTACGATCGTACTTATTCTAATATTGTAGCCATGATCACGATTGACTTATATTGCATGTATTTTCATTAAATCATTGCTTGGGGTTTTTATTAGCTACATATAAATGATATCAACATTGCCAAGTGCAGATTTGAATGTTCCTATTGACTGTTGGTTGTTTTAGTAACAACAATATAACACATGCAGTTGATGATTTGCTGGACATTTTATTCGTTTTCAGTGGTGGCAATAATAGTTACTAAAATGAAGCGCATACAATGCGTCACAAAACCACTGAAAAATATAAAAAAAGGTCTATAGACCTTTCAAAATATCCATATAATAATATCCATATAGAAATTGATCTTTCATTGCATGATTTTGAAATTGTTGAGAATGTGAAATAGGAGTTATTCTTATTAAAAGTTATAAAAATGAAAAGATATGAGTGATAATAAAAAATTGAGTTGAGTAGCATATAGTTCGATCTTGCGACACAGACTCTGTTAGGCCTAGGTTATACGTCGCATTTTGGTCGCGTCGAATGCAATTGAAACAATAGATAATGAGATGATAATGAAGCTTAATGAGGTTTATCATCTCATCTATTATTTGAATTGCATTCAACGTGACCAAAATGCGACGTATAACCTAGGCCTCAGCCAGTCATCTCCCGGACGATTTTGATAGCTTAATTAACGTTTTTAGTTTATCACATTTGGTACAAACAATACAAGTCAGCAGAGTGCAAAAGGTTGACCACAAGCTAGTGAATTTCATTTCCGCACAAAATTGTAGCACGTGTATAAATTAATAATAATTAATATACATATAGGATTCTTAACAGAAAGTTACCCATGAAACATTTTATTTATATTATTTATACATTATACACACTGAAATGACTGAAATAGTTACATATCTATCCGACAATTAGAATAAACTGAGGACTTGATTACCTATTGTCACACCTCTTGCTGCTCTTTCTGCAGTATAACCGTATAAAGCGTTTTATTTAATGTGATTTATTTACGCGGAGTTTGTATTATTACGACTAGGCAATGCTAATAGGTTGCTCCAGTTCGTGTCGCACTTTTGAGATTTTTAGTACGGCTATCGAATGCATCGCTACGGAAAGGTTTAACATCGGCAAGCTCCTTCATTAATTTTGCTCGACGACTTCCTGTTTGTTGCACCGGATTATTCTGCTTCTTAAACAAACTTACAATTATTCATTGCTCTTTGTGATTTCATTGGCGTGCCTATACCATCGGAAAAAACCATGGGCTCCTCAACAACCTTAACGTTCACTGGGATTAAATTAGATACAATACAATTTAAGGCCTGATTGCCGATTGATAAAATCGAGAAATGTGTTTAATCTATCGCACGCTTTTTAATTCGTAAAAAGGTTACACTCAAAGAACTTCAGTCCTTGTGGTTTGGGTATTCGGTCTTTGTTAGTTTTCAAATAGCTGCTGGCCATTCACCACCATTCCCATATTGCGTGCACTCATTACCTGTCGGTCTTTTAGATAGGGTGCCAAGCCCATCATATAAGATTTTTAATTATCGTCGGCAAGGCGTATCCCCTTGGGGGTAACCTTGTCTTAGTAGTCTATTTATAAAATCACATTACATAAATCTCTTATTTCCTTCGTAAATATTTTGTTATAAAACGTTTTTTCATGATTTAAACCTTGCCTAGCCTGCTCGCAGACTGAATTAGGGGGCCGGAAATTAAACGGGGAAAATTCAGTCTGCTGAACTGCGGGGTTTATCGTCAGAGATTTATCACGGTGACGTAATATGAACTGCATAATAATATGATAATCATTCGGGCGCACCGAATACTAAATTCATGGCCAGGAGCGCACATGGCGTCGAATAATCTTAATTTTTAATTGTATTGTGTGCTCTCGAACCATCGAAAAGCCACACGAAAGTTATTTGGTATCCAGGAAGACGAAATTTAACGCTAGTGAGGCTCTTCCATAGTTGCTATTTGATGTTTTAGACTTTTAGAGCATCACTTTACATTTCTCGACAGTGTTTCGATAAACTAAGGAAACGAGCCGCTCTTCTTGCTCAACATAACCTCATTGTAAGCGGACTTAAAGAGGCATACGAAAAATGGCAACTCAAAATGCGACAAGTCTTTGAAGAAAGTTCTGTTCACCCAATGGTGAACATCTATATCGTAACTGTGCTTCGATGACGCCATGCTTTCATAACAAACAGTGTAAAATTATTATGTTTCCAAAAATAACTTATTCAAAATATTTAGCGACAAAACGAATCAAAACTCTTGATCTATCGTTGATACGTTTGAGCCAATCACGTTCAGTTACTTAAATCCGTGTAAGTGATACGTCACCTTACACGATAAAGCCCGCAGTTCAGCAGACTGAATTTTCCCCGTTTAATTTCCGGCCCCCTAATTCAGTCTGCGAGCAGGCTAAACCTTGCCCAGTTCAGATCAATTTTCTCTGGAAGACCTGACAGTTTAGTTGACAAGAGTCATTACCATTCGAATTCAGTTCTTGTAATTGATAAAGTAGTTAATTTCTGTGTGACTGTATAGTTTCATTGTCTCCAACACGACGAAGTCGTTTCTTAAATTCTTTCCAATAGGCAGTAGTGTGGTGTTTCTATTATCCAATTAGTTGGAAGTATGATGGCTGCTATATGGCCATGAACAACGGCATTGTATACAGGAACACTCTCGCTACAGCATCTTGATCACATTCTTGACAATATAGGAGAAACAGATACGCAGGTTGATATCAGGGTTGAGAGAAGAAGTACATTGTTTTTGCTAAGCGGATGTTTTGACTAATGATTACACTTCCTTGCTGTGTTTCGGATACATTTAACCTTTCTTTAAGAGGATCGCTTCTTTTCCAAAGCGTGCATGTATAAGGTGCGTATGTACATGTATGCAATGACTATAGTCATAATCCAGAATAATTAAACAGACGAGCAACAGAACCATTACTTTCAAATATTCGTCAAAATCGTCAACGAAGTTAGGAGTGATTATCATTACTATAGCAACCACAAACCAGTTGATGCGAATAAAAGCAATGTTCGTCGAATTTCTTCGTGGATTTTTTGATTGAAATTTAAACAGTTCAACAATCAAGGTATACTGTGTCAGTGTGAAAAACGCTTGCATAGTACTTGGGGTTCGAAGACTAGGGATATTAGGATAGCTCCAGATTTATACGAACAGATCCGATGGGATTGGAGTTTGGTTTCCATGCTGCAGATAACTGTAGGTGTCTACTTAATTGTTTATTTTTGCGTTTTTGTGTTTTCTGAGCTTGGTATGTCGTTTTGCGAAGACGTAACCGATTATTAAGGCTTTACATAATAGTTTTTAACTTCCAAAAGAGTTCTTAAAAGTGTAATTCGGAGTTTTGATGTAAAAAATCACTTTAAAGCTTTTATAGAGTCGACTGCAACCCCTGCATGATTTTAACAATCGAAAAACAATATTCGACGTTTATATATATAGTGTTTGGTTATTTAAATTATTTGTGGTGTTGTAAATCTACGGTACGGTATACGGCGTATCTGTAGTCAATCCATCATCAGAATATTAGGAAATCTTATTTGTATCTCAACACTCGTATATCAGTGGAGAACGAATCCAAATTTGATCAGCAAGTTAAGTGTAATATCATTTAACAAATATCCACTTACGTTAACACTACCAAATTTGCAAAACATTTGTGAATTGTTCCTAACTTGTTCCGTTAGAATGTCAAAGGATCCTCAACACGCTGTTTAAGGTCAGCAGCACCAGCTTATAAGGTATATAAAATGTGTCCTCTCAAAAAGCTCTCCATTTCATTTCCGAAGCGATAATATCTTGGGCAAATTTCCATGCAGTGACAACTTTGTCTTCATGCAAATACTTGCACTGATGAATCGAAAATTTACAAAGACCTTTCAATCCAACGATCGAATTTAAACCCAATTACGCGAGCATGCATGCAATGGATTGCTCCCTGCACTTCAAATGATGCGACGCGCTATCGACGAAAAAAAAACTGACGTTATTGAAAAACTATTACCTGTATATAGTCATGGGAGTTTAACGCATGCATTGATATCGCCTCGCTTCAGGTGTTGGACATGGCCAGAAAATTCGGACATAGTTAACATTCTACTTTCGCCTAAATTTGCATATGGTGTAAATTGTAATGTGCACAGTACTATAAACGCTAAAAATACACCTTTAGGTAGGTCGATAATAATTTGCCTTAATTGCTCGTTGCAGAGCAAGTTAATCTTAATATTTTTATATAGTATTTCAAAATGTTTTATCAGTATTCGTCCTGCATTTTCAAAACAAAGTTTTGGTCATTTATCACGTTGAATACCATATAAAACGAAAACCGTAATAGCGTAGAAATAAAATAAAAATGCAGAGCCGACATAAACCTTTACCAGCAAAATATTACCTCAGGATCTTTAATATGACACGAATTACAAGAAACAACCAGGGCAAATTGCAAAGATGCAATGATTTTCTTAAATTTTGCGAAATTTAAGAATGCGCAATATGATTTATAGTTCTGCAAACGAATAATATTTGAACAGATATGCAAATTTGCTACGGCAATCTGCATATTCCATGTCCGCAATTTTTGGCCATGAATGGTCGCCTTGTGTTTCATAGGCTATTATTAGAAGAATATAAAATCACACACACCCGAAAGTCAGCGCTATATTTTTAGCATACGTAATGAAACTTTTCTGCGAAGAGGAAATGAGGTCACTTGAGACGTGCCTAATTTACACGGAAATTTTCTAGGATAAAACAGTTTTATAGAAATCACGCACATTCTAAGAAACTGTTCTGATGCATTCTTCGCTGCATGTGCACGACTAACGCGCGATTCTTCCTTTGATTCCGTTCAGATAATTGACTGACCTACCAAACAATTCACAAACTACTGTATAGTCTATAGTCTAGACTTTGCGAATGAGAAGTTTGGAAATTTTCACAGTGGATATACTGTCTGTAAATCTGTGATGTATTGGACAATACAATCAGTCCGTTCTACATATACGTTAGTCGGATTTATAGTGGTGGATTAAGTCGTGTAGCTGTTGAACTATTTGCCGTATGTTGAATTGTTCTGAATAACGAAAGTTGCTATGTCTGCTATACAAAGGCGTGTAAGCGGAATTTGCCAAATAGGAGCAGAGTTAAAATAATTATGATGTGCACGCCAGTTAGGATAATAAATGTACGAGTGGTAAAATGTTTCTTTCCCTTACTCTAGTTCTGTTTAACCGTTTTGGTGATTAGAAACTCGTCTGATTTATCCGTCTGATTTGCCCTCGTTTTGAATTTCGATACACTGCCATGCACATGCATTCACCAATTTCCGTGCGGTTTCTAAACGCGCGATTCTGTTTCGTTTGACTTGTTTTAGTTTGTCTTTTATCAGACGGAGCACTCGTCTCATTTCTACCGTATAAAACCGTGTTAATAACATAACATCCTTTCGTGTAAAAACTATAAAATGCCTTAATGCTTGTGTCTACAGTGGAGATTAATGGAGAACAACAACTCAACAAGGACGTCTCCTCCAGGCAGAAAGGCCAAAATGGAAAGCACTATTACATTAGCCGAATTCATACTACTCATCAAAATCAAAACCTCACACTTCACAATCACTTGATTTTGATTTTTTTTTAATTCTTCTTGAAAGATTTCTCACATAATTCATTTAAAAGTAAAATCTAAAAGGAATCACAACGCACGCACTATTTTCGAATTGGTTAGTTTTAATTAGATTCGTTATGTTGACTTCCGGTTAATTCTATTACTATAAAAAATTCCCAACACATAATTGACGGGAAAGTTGATAGTAAAATAGTCTTCAGAAACTTGTCTGATTTATCCGTCTAAATAAAAATTTAAGACGATGTTCTCGGCTTCTCGCCCAGACGGGACTCCTATCCAACTTACGTGTCTGTTTAAACGGGAAAGTTACACGGGAAAATTCGAACGAGAAACCCGTCTGTGCATCCGGATTCACATCAGACGAGTTTCCTGTTTTCGATGAATTTCCTGTTTCTATAATATGAATTCGGCTATTATATTGTAAAAGTAATGAGGTTCAACTGATGACAAGCGTCCTATACAAACGGAGGTCAGGCCGCAAGATTAGTTGAAAGTATAGTTTCACATGGCCATATTAGATCATGCCTTTATCTGGATCCTGATGAGAAGGATAGTCATCTTTATAAATAGCAATGACACCGAGAGAGCTCAAAAGGACGCTACTTTTCTCAAATTATATTGAACTTTCAGTTATTCATTCTACTGAAAAAAATAAATATATATTTGAAAGCAATAAACCTTTTTTAAACATCTTTCAAATTAAAGTTAAATAATCAAACTAAAGCCCAAAAATGCAAAATACCATAAATACGATATAAAGGAATGGGGTAATCGATCTGACGTGCTTTGCCAAACACTACTTATGTCCTAGAAATTTCTCTGAAGGACTTCATCACCGCTATATTGAAACAATGACAGGTTCTACATTTCTTATTATAGAAGTCAAAAATTTTCGATCAACATCACTATTTCTCCTAAGTGCTACTCACAAAACTTTTCATTATTTTATTTGACATTTATCCATGCTTGGTATTTTTAATCCTGGGTATTTTCGATGTGTTTTATCAAGTTCGAAATTTGTATTTCGGACATTTTATGGTGCACGTTGATATAGCTACTTTTATACTACTCCAGTATATTTTGAGATCAATGACATGCAGCGTCATGTAATTATTTATTGTGGGGAAAACCCCTATTATATCGTTACAGTATAAATACTACTGACAGTAAAATGCAATTAAGCATTGGCCTTAGTCATTTCGTCCCATCTTGTAGAGATACCAGTTCAAAGTACAGCGAAGAATATTTCTGTGAATCGGTGTTAAATAAAGGATACACAGTATACAGGATCGTTGATAGTACAAGTGTGTTATATCGTTGACTTCATACTATATAAGGTGAGCAAAATATCATGTAGTTTATAAATTGAGTTGAGCACTTTTATCATTAGTTTTTCCAACGTATTTTTAACTCCGCGGTTAATGTTATTTTCAACACTATAGTATGGTTTATTGTACGGTTTATTAACATTTCAACAAACTAAGTGGGACACCAAGTCAAAATATCACCGCAAAATTATTGTCTTGTTTTAATAAGTAATTAAGCTTGTAGGTATAAAAAATCAATAAAGGTACATTATTACCACATTTTTACCTCATTGATTATTTCCATTACCTCGTCTGAGGTGTATGTAGGGATTGCCTAAGGTATAGTAATTATTTATAAGCATCTGCATGGTGAAGAACCCTGTATATGCATGTAGGTACAAGAATATTATTGTTTTAATAACTTTTACCTGAAGTTTACCAGATGTTGTTTTGCGGAGTATGTTTTCTATTGCATTTCATTGATTGTCTGCTAAAGGTTTTTTATATTAAATAACCCTTTATACTATATATATTATATAATTTTCATATATATCTGCATGTGGTAAATCTACGGTACAGTGTACCGCGTATCTACAGTCAATCCATCATCAGAATATTTTAAAAGCATTTAGCAAATCTTAAACATTTATCTCAACACTCGTATATGGAGAAAGAACCTGAACATTACGGCTACAGACCTCTCAACTTAGCAGATAAGTTAAGAGTGAGATTGGAGATGTGGTCATGTGGAAATGGCATTTCGTGCATTATGAGTACTTTTAGTGCTTTTTAATGAAATACATTGCTTCAAAACGTTCTTTAGGACAAGGCACTTTATTTACAATGTTAAACTGTATTTCTGTGACATAATAAATTTCAATTTGCCTTTGATCACTTTACATATACAGCTAATTGCATTGAGGTTGTTCTCCAACAAAGTTAAAAGGCAAGCGCTGCGTACTATTTTGTATCCAAATTGCGGGCAAAATGTCGGGCGTATGCAGGCTATGCAGCAACAACAACACGCGATTATATATTCAACTCGCTATCCATATAATGATTAATTTAGTATAATATTATTATTTAACAAATATCCACTCATTTTAACACCACCATATTTGCAAAAACAGCAGCACCAACTAAGGCTATATAAAAAATTACTCACTGACTGTCCGCATTTAATTTCCGAAGCGATATTATCTTGGGCAAATTTCTACGCAGTGACAACTTTGTCTTCAAACACTTGTAATGATGAATCGAAAATTTACAAAGACATTTCCATCACAAGCTCGAAATTAAAACCCAATTGCGCCACACGCATTGAATGGACTGTGCTCCTTGCACTTCAAATGATGCGACGAAAGAGAAACCGACCTTATTGAAAAACATAAGGAATTGCTTTTTCATCGATAAATACGTGTACACGGTTACAATAATTACTACTTGTACTTCCTGTAGTCATGGGAAGTTCCGAGCGTACGGAAATGGTCGACTTGTGTTTCATATGCCATTATTATTATAAGAATTGAATCACAGCAACCCGAAGTCACCTCTCTATATATAGAGGAGCTCAATGAGCGTATTTTTCATATATATATTTTTAGCACACGTAATGAAACTTTTCTGCAAGAGGAAATTAGGTCACTTAACACTATTTCTGGTTTACCACCGAGTTTACACGGAAATTCCTTTCAAACGTGTCATTACGCCCTAAACTACAAGAATGAAAGTTTTAGAAACCACCCACTGAATTCTAAGAAATTCTTCTGATGCATTCTTAGCTATGCACGACTAACGCGTGATTCTTCCTTTGATTCCGTTCAGATAAGTGACTGACCAACTAAACAATTCACAAACTACTGTATATATATAGTCTATAGTCTATACTGTGACTGTGAGTGAGAAGTTTGGAAAATTTTATAGTGAATACTGTAAGTCTGTGTTACACTTTGGACAATACAATCACTCAATCAGTCTGTTTTACGGTTTTCGGATCGATATTGGTGGATTGAGTCGTGTAGCTGTTTTTTTAAATGTTTGCCGTATGTTAAATTGTTCTGAATAAAGTTGCTATGTCTGCTATACAAAAGCGTGTAAGCGTATAGGATGGAAAAAATCCTCGACGCTTTAAGCAAAGGGCTTTGCTTTGAACAGAAGAGTTGGCATGACTCGCTCAACTGATCAAAATACCGTTACTGAACCACTCATTGAAACGTCGAGAAAATATACAGCAACGTTAAACCAAATTTGATCTCCGAGTATACGGCTACTATCTTTATGCATGGCTACTAGTTTATTGTGTGCTGCGATATAACAACAGCATATACAATTGCATGCTGTATAGTCAATAAAAATCAATCCCCATGCTGCACCATGGTACAAATTGTGAAATAGGGATATTAAATTTTGATAAATTTTAATAATTCCAAATTTGTTGTCACTATAGCTAATGCAGCACATTGAAGGCCCTACCTGTGCACACACAGTAGCACCATGATCCAAACTTCAGCGGCTGTTCACATGAGCCAGGTTCCCCGAGATTTAACGAAAAAATACACTAAAGTTTAGGAGCTTTCGAGAGTTATTTACCGAAAACGTTTAATAGCAAACGACCAAACCTGTGTGAGTATGTCAGTAAGTAAGTATGCAAGTACTGTGACGTTGTCTGGGTTCTCTCAAAACATAAATTTAGTTAAAATATCAACTGTGCTTCATGCACAAGCTCATGAAAATATCAAGAAATTTGCTGCAGACATTGGACAGCGCGAGATCTTTAAAAACTAGGATTTTTATCCATTTTGGAAGCGGTCAAGTTTTTTATTCATATGTTTGAATAAATTACAGCATCAAATTCGCGATCAGCTTTAGTTGTTCAGCTCTAATGCAGGCTCATATTGTTACACCGGTGGCTCGAGCTTCGAAGTACTGCATGATTCTCCCGCTAACTCGAACTCCCAAGGGCACGGTGAAAGAAAAATTGTTCGAGTTACCGGGGGTTCGAGTTAACCGGAGTTGGTGTCAGATTTCGTTTATATTTAATAACATTGGATTACCGCAGTCCGATTTTAATTATTGTTGTTTCGATAGTTTCAAAGTTGTCAAAATGATGATCTATGATTCGAAACCAAAGTTCGAGTTATAACCGGATATAGTCGGCCAAGGGAAAACACAATTTGTTCGAATTAGCGAGGAGTTCAAGTTACGCGAGTTCGAGTTAAGCGGAGTAAATTATTATAAAGAACATTACCTAATCCAAGCCCAAGGGGAATTAAATTTAATTCGAGTTAGCAAGGAGTTAATTTAAGTTAAGCGGGTTCGAGTTAAGCGCAGTAAATCACTATAAAAAACATTACTAAATCCAAGGGGAATTGGAGTTAGTGAGGAGTTCAAGTCTCACTTATTTGTGTTAGCGGGGGACTATTGTAATAACTGCCGAATAAGCTTATGAATTAATTCAGTCGAGGATCTGGCTTCTGATTGGTTTATTTTTATATTCATATCAGCTGTAACTGTGGTTACCGGAGCAGCGTCATGTATAAACAATCATGAGACAATCTGATGAAACATTGTATATATAGCAACTATATACCTATGAAATTAAAGTGAGGCCTAAATTATCCAAACTCTAAACCTTATACAAAGAGAAAATTCGTTTTTCATTGGTATAGTTGCTACATACATGTATCATAGGGAAGTAAAATCAGTAATGACATGTCGCCCCCAATATAATATGCTATTTATATATATTCAGGGGAAAACCCTCGCTATGCCGATTCATGCAGCGTGGGCAAATTCCTGATTCAAGCATACATATACATGGCAACAAGTGGAATTTCATTATATTTTCATATCGTCCGTTATCTTAGAGACAGCAGTTTAAAACACAGCGAAGAACATTTTTGTGAATCTGTGTTACATAGAGGAATATACTACAGTACAAGATAATCGGATAAATAAGTCTGCCATAGTGTTGACTTCATATAAGGTAGGTAAGCCAATTACTGACATAAATTTTACTTATGGTATCATGTAGCTTATAATGTTGAACACTCAGTTATTTGTATTATTTTATGTAACTCCAGTTAGTGCTATTTTGAAACTATTGTATGGGTTCATATTTTGTTCAAAATAACACAGACTATAAATAGCTGTATAAAACCTATTGCCGGCCGATCAGATGACCTTTAAAAGTGGTTGGCGCGATTTATTTATTATTAATATTATTATTATATCGCGGCCTAATCCTTAGAATGTTGCCCATAACGCAATGGAAAACCGGTTACAGTGTTACAGTGTCACAGTGCTACAGGGGGACTATTATAGCTAGGGGGTCGGTCTATCCGGAAACCGCCATATTTTTATCCTCTTTCACCGTTGACCGTCATATTTTTCTTTGAAAATCCGTAACCGCCATTTTCCTTATCGACATAAAATTGGCTTTCTCTTCAAAGAACCCTATGAACAACACTTACAATAAGTCTTACATGAAGGAAACTCCGCACAAAACACAAAATCAAAGCTTTAAGACCATGCGAAAATCATTCAAGATACCTCCCATTAAAACTTCCAAGCCTTGACCTTGTTCATATTTTAAACCGTATTCCGTGCATAAAACATATATATATATATATATATATATTAATATATATATATATATATATATATATATATATATATATATATATATATATATATATATATATATATATATATAAACCGCCACGAAAACGTAGATATATCCGAAATCCGATCCTTGAAATGGATAAAACCGCCTAACCGCCAAACTATATTAGCCCCCCCCTACAGTGTTACACAATTCTTGATATTTTGATATCTTTAGCTTCAAAATTGAATCTTTAGAAGATTTTGCTGATTTTTAACCGCGTGACAACATTCCTATAGCACGCGCTTAGCAACGTGTATCGCCGTTAAAACTTTATAAAGTGAAAGGCTAATTCTCTGATTCTTTTGCACATCCTACCCCTAACATTACTTAGAATTATAACAGAATGCTAATATGCAAAATTCAGACTGTCTGAAGACAACAGAAAAAATTTCACAGAATTCGAAAAAACGGAATTTCTAAAAGTTATGCATTGGCAACCTCGTAGGTATACGAGGTTGAAGTTATGGTGAAGTTTGGATGTAGTTTGAGATAAAACGCAACATAGTATTTTGGCACTATCTCCCGATTTGAATACACTATTTATATGACCTCTTCAAGCGCTATCGTTTGGTGGTATTCCTCGACCTGCATCTTTAGCCCAAATACTTGCAGAGATATTCAATTTAAGCAAGGATCACGCGTTCTATGTCACTATGACATGCACCGCCGAGATTCCGAGCATGCAAACGGGAAAGGAGTTTAAATTATTTCCCACTTTCATAAGGGCTGTTATTTCTGGAAGGGCTGCTATTCATATGGAAATTGTTAAAATTTGTTAAAATTTATTTCGATGCCGTTGTATCCCATTTTATTTTCATCTGAAACAAGACTTCCTAGTGAAGCAATTTATTGAAATTCAAAACGACGGGAAAACCCATATAATATAATTTGCACACTTTCAGAACTTGTTTTGTTTACTTTTTTGCTGACTGAATAAAATTGCTGATATGCGCTGACACATGCACGAGACCGCAGAAGGTCAATACGCTCACGCGACCAACTTTTCTACATACGCTTCGCCGTGCACGCTGCGGCGAAGTGCCAGAGGTAGATTAGGTAGAAATCCCTGCATGGCTTGCGAGATTATCACGCGACTTGTATGGGATGTGCGCAATAGTTCGACTACATACACATTTCGCGCCGTACAACTCTGAATAATGTCTTGGCAAGATGTAAGATATTGGTATTGCATGGAATTATAAACACATCAGTGTAAAAAATTGACACCTCATATTGAAGTTGTTGGATTGCAAGTTATCAGTTATGTTCGGTCAGCAATTTACGTCATATGGTGTAAGCGGAAATTTACCGTTTTTCAAAAGATCGTCAAAGTATTTCGCCTTGGCCTCGAGAAGTAAGAGATAAATAGCCAAGAGCAAATATGAGGAAAGGCAGTGCTAGCTCAAAATTGTCACAGGGCTTAATTCCTCACCCAAAATATGCATATTTCCGGAGTGTTATTAAAATATTGAAATACAGCTTAATAAGGATGGTTCTAGACTTGCTGACGAACGAAAATATGCACACACTCTGGGTTGTGTCAATCCCGCCCCGCATATGCTTCCACTTGACCCTGAAGGCTGAGGCTGGCCTCTACTTGCACGTATTCCCAGTACCGCCGATTTAGCGCATGTTCAGTGATTCGAAACTGGTCGCTGATGCCGGCCGTCGCGGCTAATTTTTTGCACGTATGTTTTTGTATACATACGTATTTTTTGTAAAAATATCTACGGTATAATAACCTCATGCTAGATGTAATTGTTTAACCTTGCATAAAATTGCTTTTTGCATAGATCTTTTCCAAGGACATGGCAAGTATGGCAGAAACTCCGGAATTGAATGAAATTTTACCAGATGGCGACAAGGATGGTAAAAGGATATTTGTAATAAATGCTCCATTATTAACGCGTCAATTAAATGATGTGAAACTTATTGGTGATCCTGGCGGTGGAAAGGTCATACTATGCGTAATTAAAAAGGAGCTGCTTAAACTATTTCCATGGTGGTACAAAAATAAGTTGAAGATTCCATTGGTTATAATCCTCACCTCGAATGACTCGGAGCAACAATTGTTGCTGACGCAACGGCAAAATTTATTCCCTACAGACTTACGTCAGCAAAATCATAACCGCAATGACGTCATGTTGAGTTATGTCTTGCATAATCAATCAACCCTTTTCGAATTGCCTAATCATGACATTCTTTTATATTTTGATGTTTCTTCTCAACATGTTTTGAAGAGAAACAAAAGGCGGTCGAGTTTGCCTATTGAGCCGACAAATAAAAACGCTCGTCATATTTCGCCCGTGGTAATCTTTGTTGCTAACTTTCATAATCTTGAAGACTTTAAGAAAAACGTTTTCACTTTGTACAATGAATATCAACTTAATAAACAACGAATAATAAACAGGCAAAATATGCATAAGCCCGTTTTCAAAAGGTGTCACTCCCTTCCAATAATGTCAAAAGAAAGCAACAATAAAGAAAATCTGACAGTTGTAAAAATATTACCTCTATCGATGCCAACTGGCGTTGACATTCCGCAAGCTCTCAATCTTAATGATCAATCCACGCAAACCATAGATAACGATGATCGTTTTAAAAGACTTTACGACGAGACAAAATTAGAGAATGAAAAGTTGATGAACGAAAATGAATTGCTAAAACGCAAACTTTTGGAAGAAAATAATTTGTTTGAAAAATATCGGGCCGAGAGGAGCCTTTTAGAGAATGAAATATTATATTTAAAGCAAAGGTGTCATGAGTTAGAAAAGGAGTACAAAGATCTCTTATCCGAAAATGGAAGGCTTTTAATCGAGATGGATTCCAAAATTACTAAAGAAAAGCATATCGAGAAATTAAAAAAAATATATCCTACTATGCCAATTAGGAACGTCAATGAAGAAATGGTCACGTTAGGGGTTGATAATAATCACACAGAAATAATACCCCCAAATCATAGTCGAACTAACCATGTTGGATCCAGCAGTGATCTTTTAAATGAAGGAAACGTTCCACCTGAATCTATAGAATACCCTGTACAAGTAGTAGAAGGAAATGAAATAGAACCTATTGGCGGGGAGAATAACTCATTATCAACCACGCCCCAAGATAACAATTCATATAAACAATTATTGCTAGCTATTGCCCATAGTTTGCTCTCCAATGATGTTATTAAACTAAAAGTTTGGGCTCACGAACAGTTTTCAGTTGAAACGAATCTTATCGCAACCGAAGCCATGTTTCAATTGGATCGGAAAGGTGTTATCAATCCGACGAATCTGAGTGCCCTACGCGTGTTCTTCGAGTCAATTCTGAGATTTGATTTAGCTCATCTCATCCAACAATACTGCTGCGGGGATTATGCTAATTTGAAGCAGCTGATTGTTAAAATTAAAGAAAGGCTCGTTCAAAACGCGAGGGAACGCAATCTACATCATGTACGCACTTCTACCCTTCTCCCAACACATTCGTATTCTCCAAGATTACCGGTACAACGAGAAGTATCGAATAGCAGGAATCAATATGACACTGCAAATGGCCCTCCACTTAATGATCCTCAAAACAGCGCAACTGATACAAGAAGAAATCATAGATCGTCAATGTTTGAAGATATTGCTGATCGTCGTTCCACGAGAGAAACAAGAGGTATGAATTAAATAAACATATTTTTGAGCACTAAAATATAATATTATAAATCTAATATTCAGGTATGTTAATTGTCGTTATTAGTATAATTACTAATTCCTCAGATAATTACGCTATAATCACCTAAGCGAATTTTTCAAAATGGCGGCTAGTTGTTAAAGTGCAAGATGAAAAAAAAATCATCCAGTCGTTTTATTACGCTTGTGAGGAATGTATTTTCTTCAACAGATCGTTTTCTTTCAAATAATCACCCTTGTAATCATACTAGAACAATCATTCGCCACAGGTTCGGTGAATATCACTGGGTTTTTTCAGTGATATTCTCCTGTATATAAACACGTGCAACTTTTTATTCTACTTTTTAAAAGAGAGCAAAAATAAGGATTATTTAAACAATCAGTAGAATTGTTAAGAATGCTGTTCAAAGTATACTGGCGTATAAATGCAGTGAAGTTATAGAGAGCAAAAGCATGACTTGAACATGAAGAATATATTTTTCATCCAAATCCAGGTAGTGAAAATAGTTCAAGAAGAAATTTAACTGAAACGACCACAAGAACAAGTAATGGCATTGCAGATAATTCAAGAACTGAACAGTCTGCTATACAGCTTAGTATCCGAGATCCTTCTCCTTCTGCAGAATACAACGATCCGTCAACATCTCACGAAAATGGTCGTTCCTATTTACATAGTGATAGAAGAAGAGAGGAGAGATGGTTGTGTAATCACTACAAAAGACGTTGCATGGTGAAATTTGATTGTTGTGATAAATACTGGGCTTGCCATCGTTGCCACAACGAGACAAGCACGTGCCAGCAAAAGAAACTGAAATCACGTGATACGACGATGGTCAAGTGCATGGAATGTGGAAAAGAACAACAGGTAACAAGTGAAATGATATTCTTATAGTCCATATTACTCAGTGCAAGCTTTCTTTGAGAAAAACCCGCTGTTGAAAGATGTGAAGATTTTCTATTCCATGTAGTTATTGTGAAATATCATCTCTCAATGAGTTTATCAGAATTCAGATTTTTTTATTCTCTGACTAACTTAACTTGTTTTCAATTGTCGGTTCGCTGGTGATTTTAAATGTTAATTTAAATATTTTTACAAGTACGAATATTCTAATATTTTTCATTGATGTTGTGTTTAAACAGTTTGGTGAAAATGGTCAATTTTGTGTTTCGTGTAACACTCAATTTGCTGATTTTTACTGTGGTATTTGCAAACATCTTACTGGAAGAGATGATCATCCGTATCATTGCGAGAAATGTGGAATTTGCAGGTATGAATTTTGGCTACTGATGGTTAAAAAAATCATATTAAATTGAATAATTACAATTAATTTCATCGGTAACTTGATGTTGCAGGATCCATGGAGATCGTTCATATCATTGCGACGTCTGTGGTGTTTGTCTTGATGTTCAACTCAGAGGAAATCATAAATGTCGTCCAGATTCCGCTCATGATGTTTGCGGTATCTGCTTGGAGGTAATTTTTCACGATTAGCTTTTGAGACATGCAATAACCCGTTTACACCACACTCGATTAATTGGACCTGTGCCAAATTGTATTAGTGCTCAGGCTACCAAATCAAAGGCTGGGCACGGATACCCATTTTAGCGGTGACTTGCCAATAAACTATAAGTGTAGTGTAAACGGGGCCATGGCAAATTTTCTTGATATTTTCAATAATTCCTTATGATATGCAAAGGTTAAATCTGTAATTCAAGTTCTTATAGCTACTATTACAGATCCACGGGCAAGGCAAGGTGGTAACTGCTTTTGAAATCATAATTTTATTGTACCTTTTTTCCAGGATGCATTCACGGGCTGTCAGATCCTTCCATGTTCCCACAAAGTTCACAAAGAATGCTCCACCCAAATGATTCAAAGCGGATTGTAAGTTATTGAGACAAATAATCTTAATTCACCACTTTTGTTAAAATGAGGAGGATCGGACGTCAAAACTATAGAAACGCGAAATCTATTGTATGTTTGTTTGTATATGTTTCTACAAAAAGTAAAGTATATGGTTCTTTGAAATAACCAGACGCTTGCTTTAAATGTGCATGTCCGACAACGCCTCCATCATTAATCAAAGGCATAATTGTACTATTTTTTCTTTCTTTTCACAGAACTCGGTGCCCAATTTGCCGGGAGAGTTTCGCTCACAAGCTCCAGAGACGCCCAACAGCTGGAAGGAAGCCATCAAGAAGAAGGCGGTGAAGACACGTATGAAAAATGGACATTTTGAGCCTGCATGTATACGATATATATATTAATAATTCCAATAGCGCATTTTTTGGGTAGTGTTGCAGCTCCTTGCAAAAATGATTTTCATTAGCTGAACTTTACAATACATTTCTGGTTCAACCAATAGCATAGCTTCACTCTTTAGAATGCATAGAAAAGCATTATCCAATTGGACGAAAGCTTCCGACGCGCATATAATTAATTAATAGCCAATTTGAATTGTATAGCTTTAAGGGAGCAGCTAGAGCTTTTCTTTAAATAAACGCAATGCCATATATATAAAGTAGATCAAAAGTAGGATCGTAGCATGAGCGCTACTTGCTTCTCAGAGGTAAACAACTTTGAAATAGACCCAAAGTGGTGATGATGGGGACGTTAACAATAGATGATGGAATATGTCATGGGCGTGGTCAAAAGACCACGAACAGCAACAAACACACCTTGAGTATTAGAAAAGAGATTTTACAATTTCAAAAAGATATTTTATGAACATTAGCCGCATATGATAAATGACCAGGGCCGATGGTTCGAAAGCTGAATAGCGCTAAACCGAATAGGGGTTTTTCAATCCCGCTAAAATTAATCGTTGATCCGGCAGAACTTTGATTATTCCTTAGTATTGGTCCTTTAAATTGGGGATCCTATTTAATAACTGCATGTTATAGCAGCTTTAAAAACTTTAATTTTAATTGCTTCTCGTCCGGTTTCACAACTGTTAAGAAATATATACTATCTGCTAGAAATAGCGCAAACCAGTATTCGTACAACCGGCCCATGGGGAATAAAATAGTTAATATATTCGATTAGTATTGAAACCGAGAACTGAAATGCATGGTTTAAAAATTATGGACGTATAATAATTATATTTTTTATCAATAAAAAAAGGCCACACTAACTCGTTCCGGCATGTGCTTATTCTTATTGAAAGACTGTTCGGTTCGTGTCTTAACTCTGTTCTGTCTTCGAATTATATCACTAAGAGGACTAAGAGGATTGGTTATTGTACCACTATTATCTAGGTTTAGGCTAAGTTTATTCGTTGCATTTTGATTGCGTCGAATTCAATTTAGACTTTTGTCCGGCAGAACCGTCAAATTTTCTTCAAATACAGCATGTTTTTTTAGCAGTTCACATACAAGGAATCTTGGCTTTTAACCTAATGCCTTAATTTTACGACACCTGCTGATAATATGAGCCTGCATGAAAGGGGAAACGTTCTTAAATTTGAACCACTGTCATAAACATAATTTATTTATTGTTTGAATTACGTTCAACGCGACCAAAATCCAAACTTCAGTTTTTCAATGAATAATTTGCAAGAACTACTACCCCGGCCACCATGAATAAAGTTTGATATCCAATATGGCCCAATGCGGCAGCGCATGATATGTCTGGAATCAATAATACGTAGTGATCTCTCTTTTCAGTATTTTCAATCAGGGCGCACATGCATTCAGAAAGGTATTTGGGGTGTGTCTTGCTTTCTGGGACAGGCTTTTGTTTGTATTTGATTGGAAAAGGCAAGTTTTATTAGGCGTAAATTTTACAAGCAAATAGCAACGGAAGAATGTCTTCCCGGTGGAAGATGAAACCATAGCAGCCCAGAAATTTTTACGTTCTCGTGGTGCTCGCGCGCGTCTGGGTGTGTCCCTCTATTCTTTTTGACCCAACCGCCCCAAAGGCACAACCCTTTTTGACCCTCCGCTGCGTGTCCAGTCATATGCCTATTCTATTAAATAATTAAATGAAGTTTCGCCCGTTGCATGTACCTGTTACAGGAATAGGTAACTACCCCGCCATGAAGTTTACAAAAATAAAAAAGTCAAAAGCCTTGTCATATAATTTTCCATATGGCAATCCGAGTTTTCTAAAATTTTCCGGCAAACTTTTCCATGGAAGTGGTTTGTAGGTTCAGGGTAGATTTCATCATAGGCAGCTCAGAAATGTTTTCGTTCTCGTGGCCCTCGCGCGTCATAATAACACACCGAGTAGACTTGCGTACACCGTGTAATTTGTCAAATTGATTCAGTTAAACTTATATTTTCTTAATAATTATTCTGTACATTCCTGAGAAATGATTGAAATAGGGAGACAAGGAAATCGCACGAGGTTTCAGTATAAATGTCCGTATTAACCTTAGTACTAGTCCCAACAAATCGCAAATCAGAATTTGTTGGTTTTGGTTTCTTGCTTTTGGCAAGACCCACGATCCAGAGTTTTGACGGATCCAGTTTACTGTGAAAACAGAATATAAAACATCCATCAGAAGTCGATTGGTATTGTACGGAAGTGTCAGATATTTGATCAAGAATCTAGAAACATACACTTCTATTCAGACTTCCCCACACGTCCAACACTGACTGAATACATAAACTACAGAGAACAATTTGTTGAATGCAAAACGGCTTTGACCGAAGCTAATTTTGATTCATAAAGAAAGACTTCTCGTCATGATGGAGGGAAATCACAAGGAAAATATAGTTGTTGCTGGAGGTTCAGAAAATAATTCAGTAGAGATGTTTAACTGGCGTCAAAGAATGTGGTCGCCATTACAATCGATGCCAGAGGATCGTGAGGGAGCGACGTCGTTTATTTATAACAATTATATTACTATAGCAGGCGGTGACTGTGGTTTACTTGATATTGTTGATGATATGATTAGAATGAATATTCACCCAAACCCTGGTCATTCAAAAGACTGGAATGACGGTCCGGTTGCACTACCTGATAAGTTAGCATACCACAGCAGTGTGGTGTATAATGATATGTTGATAGTTTCTGGAGGTTATAACAGAAATAGTTCATCTGACCTAATTAGATCAGTCCAGCTTGTTCCTCCCTATACTGTGAAGACCTTGTCAAGGATGCCAGAACATAGAGAAAATCACAGCATGGAATTATTTGATGAGAATTTGTTGATAGTTGGTGGAAGTACAACTGGCAATAGGAAGCGTCGCCACAGCAGTGTCATACTTTACAATATAAAGAAGAATGAGCTAAAACAGTTGTCACCATTTCCATATGAAGTGAGTGATATGGCAACTGTGAGATGGGAAGACAGCATCATTGTTATTGGTGGCATTGGCAAACAAGCCAAGACATTGGATACAGTTATCATGTACAATGTCAAGACGGAAGAAAGTATCATGTTGCCATCAATGATTTGTGGGAGGTGGGGATGTACAGCAGTTGTTATCAAGAACAACATTGTAGTCCTTGGAGGAAGGAGTGACCAAGGGCAACTAAAGTCAGTTGAAGGTTTCAATTTTGAAAGGTATTCTTGGGAAGAACTACCAGAAATGTCTGAGGCAAGATATGCACACACTGCTGTTGTTGTATGAATAATTTTGGAGTGACATTGAACAAATTTGTTTTGGTAATAATGACAATAATCAATATGAACTGCCTATATATATCTTGTGTCCTGAATACTTAGAATTACTATTGGTCTATATATTTAGATTTTTCATGCAATCTTTCCTGTTTAATTACTTGGAACTTTCAAAATGCCTAAAGTTAATACTTTGGGCTGTGAAAAATTGAAGTTTAAGGCGCTGCAGCAGATTATAGATTTATATTTCCACCTTGATTTAACACTTTGCAATTATTATTTTTGTACATGATGAATAATTTAGAAAATTGAATTTATTTTTAAAAATCATTTATTCAATTATATCTAGGTTTTCTTGATACTGATAGTGTCTCATTCATTATAAACTTTGTTTTTATGATCCAAAGATCAGACAATTTTTAAAGCTTGTTTCACAAATTTGTAATTGCCTCATGTATATTATTTCTTTTATATCTTGATTTATTTGATTTTGTGACCTTATGATGATTTTAAACCTGCACATTGAGCTAATTCAATAAAGATCAAGTGTCCTTCTGAAGTATCAACGCTAATTGTGCAGTGGTTAACTAAAACTTAAGGGTGTGCTTTATAACTAATTAGTTACCCTATTTAAACACCCAACACTTAAAGATTTGGCTCTGCAAGAACAATCGCATATAGGTCTTAAGGGACCAAAAGTGCCCATTTTGTGATGAAAAATTCCTTATTTTTGTCCTTTTTGTTACCTAAGTCTGCCCACTTAAATGTGCACAAATCTTTTTGCAGAGCATAAATATAAACCACACTAGTGGTGTCTGCAGTTTTGGCAATCAAACCATCCTCCCTATACATATTTTAGCTGCCCTTTTTATTAACCAAAAGTGCCCTTGAGAGCTGGTGCCCCCCTTCCCCCAATCTCTGGATGTGTCCTATGCATGCCCTGTGCAAGAATACTGAAAAGTTCAAGACAGTAATGTAAAGAACTTCTAACAGAAAAACATACTGCTCCAGAGGCATTTTTTAGACTTTACTACCCTAGTAGGTCAGGGTGAATTCAGTGTGACTTTGTAGGAGGTGATGAAACAAAGAAATCAAAGGGCCAACTACAACAATGTTTGGCTTCTTTTTTCAGTAATCAGGCAACCCTGTGATGCAGGCCACCAGCCAGCTATGGGTGGGTGCGATCACCAGGGCTGGGCTGGTTGTTCACAAGGTGGATAGAGATAGATAATATAAAATGGTATTTTAAAAATATCACCAATACAACCATGATAATAAAGGCATATACCCAGTTAGTGAGTATAAAAGAAACCACAAACCCCTAACAATAATAATGATAATATCCCCTTCGTTTTCTCAAACTTTATAATTAAGTTTCATTTTTTTAAAAAAAGCGCGGGCGCGTTTGAATAATGGCTGCCACTTGATTGGCCGATCACATCTCTTTAGCCAATCACAGCTCGATTTTCTCTTGTTTACAACATGGATTGCCGCTGGACGTTCTTCACTTCTCAAGTTTTGATTATTGATTGCAAAAGTCAAAATTACGTGGAATTCATGGTCTAAAATCTTGGCATTTGTATAAAAAGCTCTTTAAAGCAGCTTGTTTCATAAACAGAATACAAAGCATATAAAGTTGAGCAATAAAACTTGTCAGAATTATCAGTTTCAGTTCAGCAGTTAAAACAAATACAGGCTTGATAAGAAATTGTTGGACAAGGTCAATTTAATATGTTTCATCATGACACTGCAGTTGTTAAGGTAAGTCACAGAGTCCTATATAATAATTATTTAAATCAGTAGTGTGCGCGACACATGTTAGGCCTCCTATGGCCAGCTCCTGGTTCTGCTATGTCGGAGAGGATTTGTATTTTTCAATACCTACCTAAGGGTGTGGTGATTGAAAGGGCTGTGACATGTCCAAGTAATTCACAAATTCATATTTGTCACATGTTATATACCAATGGTTGTTATTGGTCAGAAAAGTGGAGCATAAAATGAGAGTAGAGCATATAATAATTAATCACTGTATTAATCACTAATTAATCACCATATGGTAGTGGGAAGCAACCATATATTGTGGTTTGCGAATTCTGTCTGTCAAATGGGCAAATGTTTTACTGAAAACATATTATTTTTTGTGGATGAAGGAATTAGATTGACATTTTCAATTATGTATATTGTGAGATGGAATTGGATAATTGATGAAGTCCTCCAATGGGTTGACCTGTAATTGGGCTGGTATTATACTTTTGTAACTAATTGTTCCCCAGAAGTTTTTTATGTACTTGCAATTAGTTCTGATAGCATGAACTTCATTTAGCTAAGATTTATTGTTTGTGTTAATTAAGCTATAAAGCTACAATAGTGTGACATATATATTATTTAGGAAATTAATTAATATTAATTTATAGTTCTTTATCAGCTATTAATATTATTATTGTTATTATCATTATATTATCATATACTGCGTTGCCGCAGTATAAAAGTACCTATGACCCCAAATCACTGATTGAAATTTATAAATTATAACAATTAATATAAATGTATTATAACAGCTAGTATAAATATTTAGAAAATTAATACCTATATACCCACTACGGTATGTCTAGTGTACGGAAATACAAGAAAAATGGCCAGTGAACTGTAATATATCAACTGGAACACTAACGCCTATAGTACGTTGAGCGTGTTAATACTAGCTAATTGGTTGAAGCCACAAATTTAAGCAAAAAACTGAGTTTGTGACTCTGTTTCAATTTTTCTAAAAATTAGCAAATCATTGTATTTCACACAGTTCTATAGACATTTCTGGATAATTACTCAAACGTTCAAAAAATCAACGGTTTAGTGGTCATTTTTTGCCGGCACCTTTTTGATAAACGTGAGTGCGCAATAAAAGTAAAGAGTCTGGACACTAGGTGCTCTACCATACCTGAGATAACCCTAACCAAAAACTATCTTCATGATTGGCTTCAAAGATGGCGGGCAAGTTAGCGTTGCGGGTTTTATTACTGTTCACTGTTTTAGGCTAGGCAGGATTTCCTTTCATTTCTACATAATTTTTAAAGCCCCAAATTAGCTACAGTAGCTATATTAAAGAACCATTAGGAATTCCAACTGACATTTATCGATGTATGTGATTCACATTAATTTTATGCGTCCCGCCTCCGGCCAGGTTTACGTCTTCACACATGCAGAGGAATCCTGGTAAGCCATTATTACCAAATAGCAGAACCTATATTGTTTCTAAGAAAGAAATTTGCAATAAATCGTATGTAAGTCATTATAGGCTACATTTACTCTATTATACTTTAAAATTAATCATCAGTCATTATATTTATAAGGCGCTGTTACACGTCTAAGAAACTTTCATAGAGACTTGCTATCAATGCTATGCAATTATAATTTTGAGGGATTAATTATTTGTAAAGAGTGTTCGAAATGCTAAGAAAACGTTTCCGGTTAGCAGATCGTAACAAATGTTCGTATTTGACAACTTTAGAAATCCTCACGAGTAGAAATACATTGCAAGTTGCAAAGAAAGCATGTTGTAAAGCAATTCTGATTTTTGGCACTTCACTCGATGCACGTAAATTCTAGGGTTTACACTAAGGGGTCCTAATTTCGAGTGGACTAATTATACACACTTCAAATTCAAGCCAGGAACAGTTGAAGGAAAAATGAGTCAACCATATATAGGTCCTCTGGCAGGAATCGAAACTACGCTTTTGCGATTCCGCTGCAATATATATGTGCTCTTGCAAGAGCGGAGGGATTCATTACAGGAAAAATAATAATTTGTCGTTTGTAGATATGGTTTGTTAGCTTACTAACGCGCATAGCCCTCCCCTCCTGAAGAGGAGCAAGGAGAAAAAAATATATTCTTACCGAATTTTCAACAAATTGTGGTCGTGATCCTCTAATGATTTTAATTGCCTGAAAGACATCAACTTTCTGGTCAACTTTCATTCGTTCAAGCAGGTTTGAGATGGCAATGAATGTTCCGGTACGTCCAGCACCATCACTAAAAAACAAACGATATAAAAGTTATAGGCATGTGCTTTGTGTTCATAATTCTTCTGGAACGTTGAAGTCTGAAACACCAGCTAACTCGCGTACTGCATGCATGCAATTTTTCTAAAACTTGTTTCAAGCAAAAAATACTAGTTTTAAGTATATATACAATTAGAATCTTAAAAGTAGATTTTGCCATTGTGAAAGGCATGCAGTTATTTTTTCTGAGTAAGACAAATAACCTTGTATTAAGAAAAAAATTATACCAAAAAAATAGTTCTTAAAGCAAGATAACGTAGCTTAAAAGAAAGGAAAAAATCTCATTAAGTGTTAAAGAGTTTGCAGTGTAGGGAGTTACTGAATAATATCAAATATAGATTGTCACCTGCATGCAACAATTATTGGTCCTTGATTATCACTCTCCCAGGAATTTTCAACCAATGACAATAGATTAACGACGCTTTCTGTGTGGCGTGGTACACCATGGTGCGGCCATTTTGTGTAATGGAATATTTTAACTTCACGACAATCTTGTAAATCCTGTTCCGAACAAAAGCACAAGGTCGTAACTGTATAAATAGTTACTCGCACATTCAAATATAAATAGAACAGTATAATTTCCAATATAATCAAGGAGCAGCGCGGCGGTGTCTTCAAACAACTTAGCATCAAATGTGGTATAACAACTGCCTAAAATCAGTGTTTTTCGAGCAGTGTTTTGTCTATTCTAGGCAGTTGTTTTACCACATTTGATGCTGAACAGTATAATTATGTAATCCCCTGCTTAACCTCCCCACCCGTAAACCACAGGTGGAAGGTATAGCCAAGGAATACACACCGGATAAGGTGATATGACGAATTCTCTAGTCCATATCCCATTAGATTCCCATTCAGAATTGAATTGCACCGTTAAAGAACCATACTGAATTGGCTTTTCTTTCATAGTCGTTGGCCAAAATATCGGGAATGCCTAAAATATCAAATGAAGCGAATATAAGAATATAACAATATAACAACTAGGCCTCTATGCATGGTGTCCAGTTGTTCGAGACCGGAGAATAGCGCTTGTAACGAACTTAACATCAAGCATATCATCCAAATTACTGAAATTTTTAGGCATGTCTTTTGTACAGGCCTAGTTAAGCATTTAAAAATGGTGGCCGCGAAAGCCTGGTTCGTTATCATAATTATAACGTAATGCATCGGTGTTGTCTATTGTAATTGGATTGATACTTTGAATGAATACAGAATTATTTGTCCATTAAAAATGATCTTTATTGTTCACGATGAAGAGTATCGTAGAACATCGCCGATATGAAAACAAAGTTTTCGGGATAGCCAGGGGCCAAAACTAGCTCGATAATTGGAGGGATATGGGCGAGGTGAATATTCAAATATTCTGTTATGCCCGACGGATTTCTTTTGAAGAAAACACGAATGCGTACAAAATAAATCCGTCCGTGGCAGAGCAAAATATATAAACATATCCACCCCCGTTCACCCCGGCTTACCGTTCCATCTTGTAAGCTATTTAACAAGACAATCGTGGATGATTTTTGCGAATAAACCAGTCGCCAGAAGTCGTTGATTGTGTTAGGAAGAGGACTTTGCGTCGCGATAAAATGATTTCTTGTAGTGTAACTCTATATGACAAAATGAAAACAAATGTTTGTAAGACAATGGAATTGTTGTCATGGAATTGAATAAGCCAGCTAGCTACCACGGTAAAATAATAAGTATATTCCACTAAATGTCGTTTTGTCAAACAGAACCTAAATCTTCAATATAGCATGCACCATTGGCATCATTGTTGGTAATTAATGTAAACTATATAATTTCAAAACAAAAATCATTACTAATTAGCTATGTTTAGCTCATGCACGTGAGTTTCTTATTTGCAAAACTCTTACTTATAATGGACCATTCCCCCATTAAACTAAATAAACGAAATATTGTAAAGTTTGAAAACTATCGCCGTGCGAAGTTGGTAAATTTTGTATAAACTAGTAGCTAGTAGTTATATTGCAAGACTGATAAAATATAGTTATCCTTTGACCGTGTGCGTTGTATGACGTACATCAACAAAAACAGCATTGATATAATCTGAATTTTGAACACCATCCAAGTATTCCAGTGTAACACGATTGCCTTCCCCTAAATAGAATGTGCAAAGATTTATTCGGTGATTAAAGAACTTAGTTAATACCAACAATCAACGATAGGCCTCTTGAGAAAATGGAGAATGAATGCTTTATTAATTTAAACAAAATATTTGCGTCACGTGCTACAGACATGCAGTACATCGCCGAGTGCCGGTGACATGATATAAAAATCAGGCCCGACAGGATCTTTGAAGAAAGTACATTCAATGAAGTGATTGCACGAGACTGTGTGTGTTAGTTATAGCGAATTTCACAATACCTGGATAGACATTTTCAACACGATTTTTTTTGCCATTTTCCTCAAGTAATCCAGCAATGCATTCATCTGGAGTAAGAATTGGTGACACTTTTTCCAACGTCTAACAAGATGAAATTATTGTAAATACCAACGTTATATATATAAATATATATACAATACGGAACAATAATTTATGCGTGGCACTATAGTGAAGGATAACTCGGTTTTCCTGAAAACAACACTCGAATTTTTTTTTAAAATGCACGTTATGGACATAGTATGGATGCTACTTGGAAATTGTATGGAAGTTTTCATAGTTCGCATTTTTAAAAAATTTCATTGCCGTCGTATTTTTAACTAAATAGGTTTATTCCTGGCAACTCACTCAGCTAGATATCTCGACCAATTTATAACACTTTCGTGATATTATTTCGATCGAAACAGCAGAGCATCGTCCGATGTTTGATGTCATATTCCTTTTTTTTATGAATTAATTACATGTAGCTATAAGAACATTGAACGCATGCATTTTTATAGTAATAACGGAAAGGACGGTTGATCGATCAAGATGGCAAGATACAATAGTTTTATGAAGATTACAATGTAATAAAGACATGCAATAAGTAAATATTTCCACTATTTCCTCAATTTGTTGTATCAAACTTCATATTACCCGCAATTCACTGTGCATCCATCGATACAAATTCATTCACATTTGCATGTGGCATCCTGATACTCTTTTATTCATTGGCATAAGACAAACATGCCTAGTTAACCATAAACTGACAAACACACCTTAAACTTCTCTTGAAAACCAGTTAAACCACTGGGCTTAGTTTCCGCAAGTTTCCCAATCTCCTCTTTGATATTACAGCAATCAACTTCGTTCATCCCACATACAATTGCCTCCATGATTGCTTCGTAGACAAATATATATTGTTCCTTTATTAAAAGATTAGTAAAATTTATTTAGTTCTTTTAGTTTCACATGCCTAGAAAGGAAGTGAATATGTAAAGTGTGAAATAATTATATCAATGTTCCGTGCTTTAATGAGTTCGCAACGGAATGATCCTTGACTTGGGGAAAAAATCGGTCACATATATTAGAAGCATATTATAGCTTTTCTAGTGTGAATTAATTTCTTGCATGCCTACATACTGTATAATATGCATGATTAATGTCTGTTTAACAGCTTTTCAGTCAAAACGTTCAAAACTACACAACGGCTATAAGATGATTTTCATTATTTCGCATGTTTGCCAGTTACTTGCAAAGTTTGTAAGAAATGAAATTACTACACCCATATACCAATGTTTGCACCATATTCATTCTTCGTTCTCTCATTGAAGAAACCTCTCCAAACACATCAATACAATTCACTACACCTTTGTCGAGTTTATCAAGAATGGTATCTATAGCAATAAAGACACCGGTTCTCCCAACACCAGCACTATAAACAAAAAAATTCTATTATTCTACGTTGTTTTATACAAATTGTTTTATACGAATTATAATATTTGTACAAAATCTTTTTATTGAGTTATATTATAAACGAAATAGAAAACTTTTTTCCTGTGTTTGATTACAGTTATAGAAACACTACTGGGAGTTTGGGAGAACGAGAAATAATTAGTGGGAGAACGAGCCCGTAGGGCGAGTTTTTCCACGTTATTTCGAGTTATCCCAAACTCCCACGCGTATTTCTATAACTGTATAGAAATGCGGAAAATGTTTTCTATTTCTTAATTACAAGTCGTTTCGATGTCGTCTATAAGTTTCACCTGCAGTGTACGATGATAGGTCCAGATTGTTTCACATGATGGGTCCTGTAATGATTTCTAAAAGCTAGGAGCTCTGTAGGATATTTTGGGACGCTGTGATCAGGCCAGGATTTGAAGTAGTAATGTCTGACTTCTCGTTTTTCGTCGCCCTAAAGAGTGTGTGAATATTAGGGTGATTTAGCACGAGGACGTGAACGTCAAAGACGACGTGACAATGGCAAAAAAATGGCGTGATGCGCCCAAATATGGACATGCCACGCCATTTACTCGCCATTCCCACGTCGTCTTTGACATTCACGTCCTCATGCTAAATCTCCCTAATAGGGATTAATCCCCGAGCCGGTGCGAAGCACCGGGCGAGGGTACTAATTCCGCCCGGAGATTTTGATTACGCCCGGGAATGCAAATGCGAAATGAAAGTTGTCCGCCATTATGTCATGGACGTTGGGCGTTTTTGTAAGTTATGCGCATGCGTGAATTTAAGACGAGTTAAAACTGGTAACCAGCAAACGTTTGAAAGCGTGCGATTGGCTAAATTAAAATTTTGGTTCGCGTCAGCATAACTGATATTTTGAATTATAAAACTTTTTTAAAAATATTTTTCATTTGAATGGTTTTGAAAATATACGGAAAAATTCACTCGTAAAAATGATTAAAATGTAAAGTAGATGGTGCTTTCGGATAGAAAAACTTTGATTCAAATAGATGGTGAAAAATCTACGATTTTAAAGCATTTTTGGAGTGTTTTTGAACAGGTAAATAGGTAGATTTTGTATTTTAAAGCATGCAAGTATTTCGTAGTTTAACTTGTAGATTTATGAACAAACGTACGACACCTCTTTGAATTTATTCGTCAATTTCGTTAAAATGATTTTGATTGGGAAAGCATATATTTTTAAAGGTCAATCTGTTTAAAAAGGAATTGAAATTTCGCTAAAAATTGTAGTATTTAAAACTATTCGTAGCACAATTTATAATGAATTACGATTATAGTCGATGATAGCTCGAGAGTCGACTTTATAATTGTACCAAGATATAGGATTTTACTTGCACGGCTTCGATCATTCAGCAGAAACGAGTATTATAGAATTTCAGTGATGGAAATATAAGTTTATTGCTTCAGGCGAGGGGACTTTGCATGCAATGTATTTCTAGTAATTAAATATATAGGATGTGATGCAGTGTAACGAGAATGAATTTCGTTTTAGACCAATCATCAAGGTTGTTTACGCTAGTTATATATATCATAATCCTTTTACCATAACGATTCGCATTTGTAACTTTGATATTAAGAATTTTGTCCAATATTCCCGCATTAACTACAGTGCTGATCAAAAGTATTCGAACACCGATTTTACAGATCTCATAAGAATGCTCATATCTAATTTAAAACAAAAGCAATTTGTATGAAAATTTTACATATTACAGAGCGAGTTTTTCGCACTGTTCACCAGTTATTTTAATTTTCTATTTTAAACCGAAAGTATATTTTTAACTAAGCAAGTGCCATTTACTACTTTCGTTACAAAGTTTACTTGGGCGGTTATTTGTGAGAGTATCGATAATATTTTAGGAAAAATGAGTAGAAAAGTGTTTGCAATTTTAAATGAAGATCGAATATTGCCAGTAAGTTGCGTATAGTTTTCAATGTGCATCAAATTATATTCTGTCAAAAATAACAAAACATTCTCTACATGAGGTATTAATTTTACCTTCCTAATTTGTAACGTGTGTGTTTCAGAGAAAGCAAATATTTCCGTCTTCTCCAACGTTACTTCAATATCTCCATACATTTTACTTCCTTCGTCAGGCCAGTACTTCTCACATTTAGGCTAAAACAAAATTGATGCATACATGTTATTTATCTGGCGCGAGCCAGGTTGGAATGTAGAATGCCATCCATGCATGAGGCCTCAAAAGCAGGGTATTTTTCATCCGGACCGACGGTGCATGAGTTTTGTTTCGCACTGAGTTATGGCTCAGTATGATTAAATGGACTTGCTGTAAAATACAGATTCTAGGTACAAACAATTATCCTTTTTCGGGAAATTAGTACAGTAGCAACCAAATCCCTTCTATCGCAAATAGATCTTGATTCGTGTTAACGTAATTTGATCCGGGCTACCTTAAGATAATTGTATGATGTATCTAATTGTAATTAAGAGATGCCACTGACGAAGCAAGTTATTCGTTGGATAATTCTACCAAAAACTTGAAAGGTATCTTAGATGCTTTACACTTCACTTACCTTACGGTTTCCAAGTTCGTTGAGAGAAGTTACCATCACAATAGAGTAACTGCGCTGCTCCCAAACCATTTTCCACATATCATTCACTGTAACTGGGGTTGGGCCTGGGGGAGATAATGAGATGTCATAAATTTGTACCTATGTACTGCTTTTCGTGGGATAGTAGACAGGTTCAGCTCAGCACAAGGACGTGAACGTCAAAGACGCGGCTTTAAAATGGCGAATAAATGGCGGGGCATGTCCAAAATTAATATGGACGCGACACGCCAGTTATTCGCCATTTTCACGGCCTCTTTGACGTTTACGTTCTCGTGCTAGATTTCCCTAACTATCTGTATAAATATTAACCAGTGTTGCTGACCTTGGCATGCTATATAGGAATTTGCACTCATTCCCTGAAGGAAAAATAAATTTAACATTAATGCTACTCAGCGATCTTTGACGCTGGTCGAAGTTAGAAAGTTGTGGCAGAGGCATTGTTCCCAGTGAAAAAGTTCCGGGAAACAATTTTTCGCAGATGTTCCCATACCATACGTGAACAAACATGGGGTAACATTTGATGAAACAACCGAAACACAAGTGTTACGGTAATCTACAATATTTCTTAGTCTTGAATATTACACGTAAAAACATGAAAAAAATGTATTCACGCTTCATTCCATGCAATGTCATGTGGATTTAATAAGGAGAACATGAAGCGAGCTACAATCCTGGCCAAAACCATTGACAACACTCTAAATGATTTGTAGTTTTTTTACGCAAAACATCGACATTTCTGTGTCGATTTACCCCTTGCCCCCTAATCATAACCATGCTAAATGCTTGAATCAGTTTTGCACATCACTCAACATTGATTTGTGGGGGGAAAGGGGGAGAATTTTGAAATATATTCCATGACTACTGACTGTATAGTGTCAATTAACACTGAGTGTCGTCAATGTTTTGACCAGGATTGTAGGAACAAAATTTTGAAGATTTAAAGTAGCGTATATGTATCTTTTCCTTAACCATTAATTTTTAGTACATTAATTCATATTTAAAATTTCATGAGAAACTTACGTCAATGTAGCTAGCGTTAATGTAATCTTCATTTTCATCTCCAGAGAGAACAACACGACAATAATCATCTGGAATTATACAAAATTGATCAGGAAATCTGATATAAAAAAATATATATAAAATCACATATTTTTCAACATTACTATAATTGTCATTGCTGCTAATTATACATTAATAAAAATTTTATCTACCCTATTCCCCGCATATAAGCAGCGCCTATATCTGGAGGGCGCTTATATGCGGTGCAATAGGTTATGTACTGTATATGGACGATACGGAATTTTATACAATACATGTGACAATATTTCCATATCTGTTTTTGTCTTTATTGAACGGCCTTTTTGACACTTCCCAAGATGTGGTAAAATCTTTTGGTAAATCCTGTTGTAGAAAGATAAATTTTCTTTACATACAGAAATTACAGTATGGTTTATTAAACAGTATAATTTATACGTATACAAGAAGATATAACCAAGAGAGTAGCAAATTGAGCATGAAAATTATGTCTAAAGGCAGAAAAATGTACGTATTTTGAGCATTCAATTTGCCAAGTTTCTTGTTTACAAGTTCTCGGTTCGAATATTTTGTTTTTTTTAATCCTTACTTCGCATGCTGCACGTAATACCAATTAATATTTCGGGTCGATATTCTCCTGACCAGCTTTATAAACTGAATTAAAGTAGAGCCCGATCGTTTGAAAGGAATCCATGCAACTGATAAATCGGTTAATAAAATTGGAGTATCATTTCTCCGAAGGATATTTCTCAATGTCCGATACTTACATTGTATTCATTGCCAAACATATAGTTATCGTTAGCTTTTAGTTCATTAACGTAGTGCAAAAATTCTGCCAAGGAGACTGGTGGATGTCTGTTTTCTTTAGCATTTCCTTCAAAGTTGTGCAAATAAGAATGTACGAGTATTTCAGTTATATCTTGACAATTCACTACAATACTGTATTATGGGTATAAAGTCTCCGGCACATTAGTATGTAGAGATGAAGATTCGTATATTATTTTGTAATTCTCTTTGGTTATAAACGGGACATTATAAAACAAATTTGCGGTCTTTAGTCAGTAGGTGTTAAGAATAGGAATATAACATTCATTTACATATTTGTCACCCCCCTGGTTTCCTTGTATACGGCTACTAAAAAATATCACTGCAGTTCCAGCACTGAAGTTGTGAATAGAATTGAAGATTGTAAATAAAATAAGAAGCTGCATCAAACCGAATGGTACAGGTCTAGTTTTTATTCTAATGTGCATGTATTTAGTTGCAGACAGGGCCGTCGCTAGAGGCTTAATTGGGCGGCTACGTTATATTAGCTCAAATCAAAATATCACTGCAGTTCCCGTACTGAACTAGATGTTTTCAGTAAGCGTGGTCTATCGTTTTTGCTTATTTAACACTGAATGTGAAAAGAGCAAAAATAAAAATAAATGTGTAAAATCAGTAAAATTGACAACTAGTGAAAATGTGAAAAATTGCATTTTTGATGTATTCAAACATATAGTTTTTAGAATCAGATTCAAATGATGAAAAGTTTTGCGTTTTCCTAAAACTATTCTAATAGAACCATGCATGGTGTAAATGTGTAATTTCACTTATGTGGCCAGCACACTAGCTATCATTACGGCTTACCACTGCTCTCATTTAAATAGATTCTTTCATTGCTACCAGTTCCCGCGCACCCGTTTGATCCAAAAAACTTGTCTTCACTTGCGTAGCTTTCAAAATCATCGCTTTCGTTATCCTGGTATTCTACCGAGAACATTTCTACGTTCGTTTCCTGCTTTTGAGCTCGCCTGAGGGTAAGCACAAAAGAGAGTGAGCGAAAAACTTTGCAAGTACGACAATTATTTCCAGAAACTCTATTAATTTTCCCTTACCTTCGCTTGATGATTATGACAGCAGCAACAACTAAAATTGCAACTAGAGCGAAAAACACGCCAATTGAGACACCCAACACCACCAACACTACCAATACCACTACTGGCTAAGTCGTAACTGCATCCCCTGCAAATACGGTTTGGATAAATATATGTAGGTAATTTTGAGGGAACGAGGGGATATGTGAATAAACACACATCCCCGAAGTGCCTCAAAGTAACGTACTTATTTTCACATTGGCGTGGTTGCATTTATAATATAACAAATGACAAGAACAAAGAAAACCGAGGAATGTGAAAAATAACATAGATTAAACCGCAGGTGCAGCCAGGGCCGTAGCTATAGAAGCTTATTTGCATGGGATGGGGTGCATATTCATATTCTCGTCTTATGCGTGACCGATTTCTTTAGAAAGCTATATTGCTCCTATATGATATGTAAACTTGCTTATATGAATATGCAACCCCCCTTGCAGTCTAGCTACGGTCCTGGGTGTATGTTTTACGCACAAATGCAAGTCACTCAGCAAGCATCAGGCCCGTAATATAAATAATCAGTTGCTCTATTTTTTCCTATAAAATATGTAAACATGAATATGCAACCCCCCCCCCTTGTGGTCTAGCTACGGACCTGCATGGGTGTATGTTTTACGCACAGATGCAAGTCACTCGAAAAGCATCAGGCCCGTAATAATAATAATAATCATGCAGTTGCTCTATTCTCTGCTAAAAATACCTACTCGGTTCACAAAGTTCAATTCTAAGACAAAATTCCTGCTTGTCAGTCGATTCTATCTTTATGTAACGCACATTACGAATATCAACGAAAGTTGACGCCGCTTGATAACCATTTTTATTCCCAGTTATCTGAAACAGGAAAATATGTCATGAGAATAGTTGCTTATATAAGCATACGAGTGATACGACATCGTAGTTATAGTGGAAGTTATGTGATAAATTATATTGATTATAGCATATGGAACATGCGCGATATAATTTATGCTATATTTGAGCGAATGCCGTTGTCATAGGGCTTTTGTTTGCCATTCTTTAGTTTTCTTGTTAATAAACATTTATTTAACTTTCTATAATTCGGCATGTTATTAATGCAAATAATAGGACATAACACACAACGTAATATTTTTTATCATTTTAGGTCAATATGCAATAACTAAAGTCTTCAAACCCTTATGCATTTTATCTGGAAAATATGGAATAGCAGTCCGACATTGAATACCTTTATGCTGTTTTCATACGATGTGTTACGACTGTATTTCAAGGAATATGAACCACTCCACTTTGCTTGGTTTTCATCCGCCGCAACCACAATCTGGAAAATGTTGTATTCCTTCTGAAGGTCGATTTCTAAATACTCGTCTCCATTCCCTGAACACCAACCGCGTTTGTCCATCCTAGCCAGAGTGTAATCACTGGTCCCATTTCCTGAAAATGTGGGTTTTGGAAACGTGTTTTGGCCAGTAATTATCGGTTTATCGCATATCTGACCTACAGAAAAATAGACAGAGGTAGAGAAGCTCAAGTCATTAAGTCAGGGGCTAAACCTGTCTAACCTACAATATGTTTGGTGGACGCACAAGTAACAAGTAAGTAATTCATAACTCATAACATCACGAGGTTTTGAACTATAATTTTTTTCATTTATGTTTTAACAGTTTAATATTGATTCCAAATAAAACCAAATATCGAATTTACGACAAATTTGTTTTTATTTGCTGTAGGAAAAGGGATTTTTTCGTATTGCTAAGTCCACCTACCACTACGCATGTTGAAACTACGCGAATATTTTCTCTATAATGAATATTTATTATTATCATAATAATTTTTTTGGACCAGGAAGTGTTGTTAATTGTTGTTGTTGTTTTTTGTTGTTGTTTTTTGTTGTTGTCGTCGTTGTTGCTGTTGTCGTTGTTGTTGTCAAATATGTCCATAATGTCTTACCTATGTAGGAACGAAAACACAGCGAAATTACCCTGCATGGGTACGAGCATAGACTATCCAAAAGACAATTGTCTATGGTACAATTGTCTATGGTACGAGGTTGGCACATTATTTACCTGGTTATTAGACCACTATTATTATGAGGCAATTTGCTTTGTTGATAAATATATGATTAAGTTATCTCCTTGACTCTACTTACAATTTACATTTGGAATTGATGTACTTGAAGTGGTTGTGTAAGACTGAAGATGCGTACAGCATGATGTTTCGTTTGAGCGAGTAGAGTAACACATGACATCTCCCTTGGCAATTTTCTCCCCACTGGGAATATCTAGTGAAATCAATTCATTGTTTCCATTCACTTCAAACCCCAAGTGTTTACACAGCATGTTACGGCGAACTTTATCCCAATTTTCATCATAAACTTTCCACGAAGTTGAGCCGTCGTGTACTTCAATGAAACCTTTGTATAACTTTGTTAATCTTACATCGAGTGCTAAAGATTGTGAAAAAAATAAGAAGCTGCATCAAACCGAGTGGTGCAAGGTCTGGTTTTTATTTAATGTACATTTAGTTACAGATTTGGCTTGTCAAGATTTGGTGTAGAGTTATGTCTAATATGATATAATAAAATTGTAATACACAAGGGTGTAATTGTAATTGTAATATAGGCACAAGGGGCTTCTATAATTTATCTTGTCGAGAGTAAAATTATTTGTGAACAACCCAGCTAGTGCATGGCAAGTTTAACGGTCGACGTAATAATTGTTATTGCGCACTATACCTGAAAACATAGGTGATTTGTAGGAATCCGTACAAGTATACTCAGTAAAAATCTGTTTTTCGGCGCCGGAACAATATTCTGGTGCTAAGAAATTATCGTCAAAAATTATACTACAAGATCTGTTTCCATTACAAAAAGATTTCACTTTGCAGTTGGTAAGTTTGGTGCATTTAAAAGATGTTCCTGCAGAATAATCAAATCTACCACCCTTGTCAAAGTCCCCATAATCTGCTCTCTTGACCACCATGAGTTGTTTTGAAGAGCAATGAACGTCTTTCGTTTTGGCGCCATACCTGGTTACTGATCCTGTAAAGCATTTAATAATATTAATTCAGTAAACTCATGTTTTCGACAGAGAAAGTTGATGACAACCTTGAAATAGTGGACGTTTATGCATGAGCAATTAAAGGTCATTCTGAAAATGCTTTCGTTCGATTGTTCTTTACGGCATCATCGTTCCCAGGTTTTTCGCGTAATGCGTAAAATGAATAACTGCGTATAATGTGTAAAACTTCGGGTTAACGGACTGAAGGCTTTGCAGTATTAAATAATTACGTGGTGTACCTACAAGTTAATTCACTCAAAAATGAAGTTTAACTTATTTTTTCTTTATGGCAAGTAATGTTTTTATTAACTGTTTGAATTTTATAAAAAACATGGCGAAGACAGGTTTTAAAAGCGCTCTGTATGAATGTCGCGTAATGTGTGGGGTGATAAAGTGTATTACTTTCACTTACCTAAAGTAAACTTTTGTTGTGGTTTTTCAGTGCAATTCTCTCTTTTTATATATGCTGTTGAGTTAGGTTCAGCACAAATTGGTACAGATGTTCTGTTGTAAAAACTTAAGGATCCAGCTGGCGTTTGCTTTAAACGGTGTTCCCGGTAATTTAGGTAATCCCGTTTCGTGACAGTTATTTCTATATAATACACTATCCAACACCTTTCATACTGGTTACCATATGGAGACATAAGTATTGCCATACTTTCTATGTTTTGTAATTTCTCATTACTGAGATAACGGAATTGTGCATTATCTTCCAAACAGTTGTCACCCATCGTTGCATAGTTATAGGCATGATTCAGGTGAGATGCCGCTCGCAAATTGCCCACCGTTGTAATGCAATACCCGGAAAGGTGGTTTCTGAGGAAAAAGCTTCGACAATCTGTAAAATAAACCACAGCTACATAATTATTTTCTCGTAGTAAGAGTATAAGGTTTATCTTTCTTTGTGACGACATTTTTCGACTATATGTGTGTGCATGTATTGCTATAATTCTATTGTTCCGTCGCACATATAATTATAAGAAATTACACTGAGATAATAATTTATATGTATTTTAAATATGTATTAATAAATTATGACAGTCGATAAGATAAAATTACCCGGGCATGTTTATTTGTAAAAACCCAAAATGGCGTATGAAATTTTAGGCTGTGTGGTTTTCGGGCCGGTAAGGTTTTTTCAGTTTATTTCTCTTTAAACATTCAATGCATGCTCTATAGGGTTCTGTATTATTGGAACTGCATTAATAAATGAGTAGTCTGATCATCTCGCAGGAGTTTGATGCATCGAAATTTGCAAGTGCAAGCTTGACTG
Source organism: Dendronephthya gigantea (assembly GCF_004324835.1). Classification (NCBI taxonomy): domain Eukaryota; kingdom Metazoa; phylum Cnidaria; class Anthozoa; order Malacalcyonacea; family Nephtheidae; genus Dendronephthya; species Dendronephthya gigantea. The sequence goes on along the minus strand of NW_021163167.1, from coordinate 66,827 downwards.
CGAACAGTATACAGGAAAAAAATTACAGGCCTGTATCAGAAAAAACTATAACTAGAAGATTTTAAAATGTTCAAAAATCTATCATTTTATCAAAATATCTGGCTAATCTAACAGTAAAAACTAGCAGAAAAATTAACCTCGTAAAGCGGGAGAACGGTTTGTAAAAGCCTCATTTTTAACCGCTTGTGCAAAAAAAATGAGTGGTTGAAAATCCAAGTTCATTTAAAGAGGTGAAAGTTTAGACTCTTTTGTGCAATGTATCGCAATTTCAGAAAATTTAATAAATATTAAGTCCGCTGCGAGACGTTTGAAAATTAGACTTTTTTCCCGTTTGGAATTTTTAAATAATTTTTTAAACTTTTATATTATATAAGAGTATAGCTGTATATGGTTTGTTTTAAAGACTAGTGCACAAATACTAAATTCAAAAATGTATAAAAATATTAAATGTTCGTAAAAACTTTTGTGAACATTTTCGAGGCCTCGTGCGAGATTTGTCACTACGAATTGTCGAGGCCATAATCATGGGTCAAATTCCTTGCCAAATATTTTTGCTAATTTCCAATTAACAAGTTTTCCTTGACAAGGAGCCTTGTTCAAAAGCTAGTCATGCCAGCTTTTCAACAAGAAAAAATGCTCGTATGTACGTATACGGCCGTCAAGGAAACCTGACAAGGAATTGCGCAGTACGGAACTATATATTCAACAATATAACAATATTGTTGCAACAACATTCATCGAGCCAACAAATATTCTATGACAAATTCTTTCTTTGACAAGTTTTGTCGTGTGAACGTGCCAACAAGTTTACTTTGACAATTTAGTTTGCAGTTAGCGATGTAATCGTATATACAGCGGAAAACGTAAGCGCGCTAACAGGCGCCATTTTAAAATTTCAATTCTGCATAATGTAATATCGTAAGGAATATAATGTATCATAATAATGTAATTCAGTGTTTTTCTTGTTTCTATCTATGATTCCGAATTAATATTTAATAAACTCTCTTTTAACATAAGCAGTTCTTTATCGCCAAACCAGTCAACCGTACAGCGCTAATGCATGCTAGCTGCCAGTGCAAAATACAATAGTCCGCTGGTCAAACGCATGCAAGTGCTCACATTACTTTGACAAGTTTTCTTTGTTGACTCATACACGCGAGCGAAATATGTACTTTGACAACTTTTTCTATGACAAGTACACTTGTTCAAAATCAAGTTGGATGTATAATGACGAACAATTAAAATTGTCAAAGAAATCTTGCTCGTCTGTAAGGGGCTTTATACTATAATTATAAGGACGGATCATCGGTGGACGAACTTGGGCAAGCGAAAGATAGTTCGTCTGTGTGTAAACACAGGGAAACAGATAGATAATGTATCCGTCACTGACATGAATTATCCGCATAGTTCGTTTATTTAGACGAATTTGAATAGGTAGTTCGTCTTGACGCATCATCTGTCTGTTAGTATGAAAACGAGGTAAGGACGAACTACGGAAAATTAACCATAAAACGGCTTCTGTGCGTTTACGTTTACCATGCACATATAAATAATTTCCTCGTCATGCACATTCGTTTTCAATATTCCCGTGCACTTTTTGAACGCGCGATTCTCTTCTCTTTGACATATTCATGCATCTACATAGTTCGTCTATAGATAGTTTGTCGTGTGTTTATATTCAGAGGAATGATCGGTCAGACGGATCATTCGTCCAGACGGATAATCCAACTATATTAATTTTGTGCATACGACGTAAAAGAAAAGGCCTCATATATATAGCCATGAAATAACGGAGCCTTACATAAGTATAAGGTTTACATGCATGAAGCAGGAAGTCCAGACTTTGGGTCTAAAATATGAGGAAAAACATTCACCTATATATGTTACTTGTTCACTGTGATGTTCCATGCTTGCGATTAAAATATTTGTATTTTATAATGGAAAAAAAAATAAATACTGACCTTTAAACAATAACAATGCGATGCCATATAAAACTATCAAGACAAGACATAAATTTGCCGCATTCTTCCGGCGTTGGTGGTCGATTTAAACTGATATAGTCATAATTACGTATGGCTGCATCATTTTAGTGCCATGAGAGATATCGAAAGAAAACTATACAAGGTAACTGCGTGCGTGGTATTCATTATTATATTCAAGTCCAGGCTCATTATTGAAACTGATTGGCAAATTTTTCGTAATATGATTAGTAAACTGATAATGCTCTAAAAGTGTAGTGCCCCAAAAGATATCTTATGGCAGAAAGTATATAATATGTTTCTATGTTTATAGTCATGTAATTGCATTAAAAGCCACTATAGTCCATTTTTTGGTATCATGCACTTAAAAGTTGATTAAGATAAATAATATAGATAAATACTATAGTTTTGCCTTACTGATTTTATGTTACCAAATGCATTTATATTTGTCAGCATATGATTATAATATTTTTTATATTATCGAGTAAAAATAATACTTGGATGCAGTTGAAACGCGTGGTGTAAACTAAGACAAGCTTATACGATAATAATTATATATAAGCCAGTTCATTATATTTCTGTTGTTTACTTTCATTTTTCCAGCGAATAGTGACACTTGATCATGTGTAGAGGATATTGCTAGAAGTGAAAAAGAAAGGAACTAAGTACTTGTTAACACGTTGTAAAGGCTTAAGTTGATAGTCATAATTGGCCGGCATAAAAGTGAAAAATTGGATAATGTGGGGGGTGCTTGAACCGACGTCTATAGCAAACTTAGTACGCCTCTGTATGAGTGAGCAGATATAAGCTACGCAAGCTAGCTTGAGAAGCTTGGTTTACAGGTTTAGGATTACGCCCGAACCATGCATATAAAGTTCATAGTTGTCGACCTATATATGTCATAGTTCGTCCACCTTCATTATTTTATTGTCAAAACAATCAATTTTAAACAGTTGCCTTTTTTGGGTTTGGAAATTTCTTATGTTTTATCACCATTAATCTTATAATTATCTTATTTTTTTTTATCATTTAAGAAATAGAAAACATATTCCGTGTTTCTATATATACAGTTATAGAAAAACGCGTGGGAGTTTGGGAGAACAAGAAATAATCCACGATATTTCGAGTTCCCCCAAACTCCCACAAGTGTTTCTACAACTGTATAGAAACACAGGAAAAAGGGTTTTCTATTTCTTTTAAAGCTAATAGAACTCGATATTAAAATGATTTTGTACAAATAATATAATTCGATTCAATTACAAATTCTCATTACATCGATTCGCTTGTCAATTTCGGCGAGAAAATTCCCGTGTTTACAGTTATAGAAACACGCTTATCAACCAATCAGGACGCGCGTACTATAAATGTTGTATTATAAAAACATTTATAACAGTCACAAATTAGCATTTTTTTATATATTCACAGAGTACAATTTTTCCGAACACAATTCTGTATATATCGATAACTTTAGCTATAAGCCATGCGTATATTTTATTAACAGTATATAACAAAGGTGATTATTGAAAATTCTGGCCTCTGATTCGTCGAGAAACCTTGGATTTTTTTAAGGGTTAAAGACTGTTAATTGTGAGTGTTTTATTGATAAATAAACGCACGCACTGACCATACAATGAACGAGAAATTTCAACATTGTCAACAAGTGCAAAGTCTCTAACACTTTTAATATACAATCTAAGTTCATTGATTGCTGCATTGAAGATCCAATTTCGAGTTCATTGTATGGTCAGCAAGTGCGTTTATTTGTAAACAAAACATGAACATAAAGTCTCTAACACTTTTAATATACAATCTAAATTCATTGATTGCTGCATTGAAGATACAAGCTTCGTCTCAGGCTGTCATTTTTGAATAAACCACGATTTTCATGGGTTATTACGAATAGATTATGATTTCATTGATCTGTCGCCAGGCAACAAGAAACCACGTGATTGACCAATCGCGTGAGTAGATTTAGGCCAATGCACGAAGATTGTATAATAATAATTATTTTGAATAAACAATGATTTTTATGGATTATTGCGAATAAACTGCGATTTTCTACGAAATAAAATCCTCGACTTCGTCTCGCTTTTTATTGAGCGATATTCACCTCCCATTTGGCGAATAATTGTTGAATATTATTATATTAATGTTGACCACACGGGTATACATAAATATATTTATTAGCCAAGGGACAGTATTACAATATTTTACTTGTTCGCTGCGCTCACTATATGAATAGGATTTATATGTAGGTAACATAGCAGCTATAATTTCTGGAATACAAATCTCAATAAATTATGTACTAAATATTATGTCATAATAGACAACATCGCAGGTATTACACTGTATCAAGGTGCATCTATGGTCAGAAATGCTAAATGAACAATGCTATAAATCAAATATGACTTAGCTGAAATTGTATTTTCTGCACATAAAATGTTGATAAATGCATCAATATTTTAATGGTTTTGTGTTCTTTGATATAGATGTGATTTCTTCCGAGAAGACAACCAAAATGATAATGTGGGCACAGATGCAACAAGCTCTGACGAAAATAGTATTGCAAATTCTTTGCCAAATATACATCCCTCAAAGGTAGAAATATACATTGAAATTGGGTAATTTGTATATGGGGCTGAATCGGTTTATTCCACAGAGCTATACTATAATTCCTGGAGGGAGTGCTCCTCGAATTTCAGTAACTTCGCTGCCATCTTTTTGAAGCAAAAAACATGGCGGATTTTGGCCTCTGCAGGCGCCAGATTGATGCCACATGGTCTTAGAAGGCCATGGTAGTTACCACTGACCAGGCTCAAATCTGAGCCTGCTTCGAAAATATTTTCCTCGATTTTTGGGAAATTTCTATTTTGTTCGAAACCTCGTTGTTTTCGTTATTTTCGATATATTTTATTAACTATAATACGAAAAACCATTATTTCAAGATGTTTTTAGGTCGCACACGTTATTTTTACCAATATCAGCCATTTTTTCCTGATATAATTATAGTTAAACAATCTCTTTCTGTGAAGAGTTTGCTTTCATTATAGTCATAATCATTTATCATCTCCAGATAGTAGTTGGCTTTTGAAGTTAGTGAATAAAATCATTATAAATTATAATTAGTTAATTAGAATTAGAATTAGAATTAAAATCGTAATTATGATTAGTTACTTATAATTAATAAGAATAATTCTAATTTATTATAATTATAATCAATTATGATTATTAATTATAATTAAGATTATTATTATTATTAATATTATTATAGTCGGTGAACGACTATAGAACGATTCATGATTTGAGCTTTAAGTGATTACAAAAGATTACTGTCTATTTTGCGTAATTTTTTCCGTATTTTACTGTTAAAGATGCAGTTCATTAATTTTGTATAAATTAATATGAACTGGAAGGAATGGTTGGTGTTTTGCAGACATTGCCGGAAAAAATAATTGTCTGCATAAAAGATAATTTTCATTGTTCACAATTCACACATTTTAACAGACTTTATATAATGCGTGTTAAATGAAATGATGTACACAGTAATCAAAGTATGCATAAAGTCAATCTTTTTAAGAAATAAGTTGCATCTCTGAGGATATTTTAAAACGTGCATGTTGTGTATCTATAATGTTGGGAAATCAAAAATTTCTTGCGGAAAATGTCTTAAGAAGAGTTTGAAAGAAGAGTTTTTGTTTGCTTCTCGAAGCAATTAACATTCCTTGAATCTATTATAATTTGAACCAGTCTCTCATTACAACTGTTCAAAAACTTTATTTTTATTGCTGCGATCTTTTATTAAGAAGAGAGTTAATAGAGCGTTACTGGGTAATATATTCAGGAAAAAAAACGCTGCACTGCATGTGTCTTATGGAGGAGTTGCATGGGTAGGGGGAGCAAGAGAGGAATTATTCAGTTCGCTAACTCGGGACCGATATAAACAATAAAGCTACTGTAGAATAGAACGTAGACAAATCCCTGTCGCACATCCTCGATCTGATTTAGATCATCACGGTACTCCACTTCCTCTCCCATAACACTTGTGTGTGTATGCTTAAAAGAGTAAATCGAGGCAATTATCATTCCAATCTGTAATTTCTCACCAGCTAAGGCAAAAAAAGATTGAAAGAGATTAAAATATCGTTAGGGTTTTTGAATTACATAATGATTTTAATAATTATATTGAGTAGTGAGAAAGCACATTATGTTGGTATATATAGCTAGAAAAATTCTTTCAAGGTACTCCCAAAATCTCCTTGGAAACTATTTCAAAGCTTATACTTTCCTTTCCACAATTTTGGTCAGCATGATACCAGTTTGACCTGCGCATAATTACGCGTTATATTAGTTGTCGTTGAGATATCGAATTCCACCACTTGTCTATACCTAATGAATTTGCGTTAAGTATATTTTGTAGGTTTTTTGAAAAAAATTCTGCAGATAGCGTGCGCGATCAATATATAATTATTGTCAATAATTATTATATCTAAGAGTCGCGTAAATGGAATCTTGTTCACGAGGTGTGTCCTTAATTTTCCACTCGAAACAAGACAATTACCGTGCAAACTTAAAATATTTTCCTCTTAGCCTTTTTTAACCTCTTTGGAAAGAAAAAAAATGGAACTACGGTGACGTGTATGTTTCTTGTTCTGTTCCTTAAACCTTTTTCTCTGACAGGGGGTGCAAAGGGGACTGATTGACAGGGATAGAGAGGGTATTGCTTGACTGGTATGATGATAAAAGTAGGTTTGAGCTTTATTAAGGTATGACTGGGAAAAGCAAAAAGAATGTGCACATCTCCTGAGATTATATATAGGCTCCACGTACCAACGAGTCAGTTCGTGGAGCGAGTTTGCGAACCTGGCCACGGGTTCCCTTCCCACCAATTGGCAACAATCATCAATAGCCAGCGCTTTACTAAAGTGTTGACCGCTAAATTGTTAAGTATTCTGTGCGATCATTAACATTTATTAATAAAATTGTTAAAGCAATATCGTTTGCTAAACGCCTGTCAAATCGATTATGATTGAAATCTCGTAACTAACATAGGAACTAGGAAAAGTCCGGCATTTTTTTCTCCCCAAAAAGGTCGCATTGTCGGGGTCACCGAGTAACGTTGTGGGATCGGAACAAATTTCCTTATAATGCCGTATTATATCATGACTTTAGATATAAAACGGCATTATAAGGAAATTTGTTTGGTCCGCAAATGCAATCACCCTTGCTTAATATATATTATTAATATTCATTTTTTGTAAACTTACGTTCTGATTGGTCGATTTGTACCACGTGAGTGAATTTTATATAGCAACAACGCCACGGCAGTGCGTTATAGGATTTATTGCACGATAAAATGGCGGCAATAAACAAAAAATTTGCCGAACTTAGTTAAGAAGAAATTAATGTAATTATAGATGAATCCACACCGAAAAATACTAAACGGGCAACCGGTCAGGGTGTTTTAGTATTTAAAGGTATGCATGTGTTGTTTATTTAAGTTTTAAAATGATATAAAGTCTTTACGATTTTACTCAAAGTGAATATTAAAAGCATTAAAGCACTCTTTGTTTGTGTATTATCGGGTTTTACGTGCACTCGTTCACAAACAAGGAACTCGAAGTTCAATACTGCACTCGGCTTCGCCTCGTGCAGCATTGAATTTCTCGTTCCTTGTTTGTGAACTCGTGCATGTAAAACCCGATAATGCACTCACAGAGTGCTTTAATCCTTAATTATTATATACACAAGCGCCAGATATGAGGTATGCTGCAATTTCATTGGTTGGCTACTATATGACAGATATTAGCTCATATCTGTCTAGCAGAGAAAGTAAACAAAATGGCCGAAAGATTTGGGGAGTTGAGTGAAATAGAAATCCAAGCTTTAGATGATAATAGCACACCAAAATGCACCGAAAGGGCGACAAAGTTTTTTGTATATAATAAAACAGTTATTACGGCGCTACACGTCTCGTCGGCTATCAGCTCATATACGACTCGAGTTCGCAGAATAACTGTTAATTATACCACTTGTCAAAGTTTGGTGTTCGTAGCATTTCATTCGTCGAGAACGAATATATATACGAGCTAACTTTAGATGGAAGGCTCCCCCCCCTCTTGCGATGCTTGTAATATACGTATTTTTTTGAATAGACAAGTGACTGCAGTGTTGAATAGACTCTTCAAAGACAAGTGTTTTAAATTAAACGTTATTTGGTATTTGCGTGGGCCCTAGTAGTTTACAACATCGAATTGTTAATCTCAAAGAGAATCGCACAACACTTGTGTCACAAAGAATTAAAGAGATGAGGCGGAAGAAGTGATCGGATATTGATAATTTCTAATATTGAATGCAAAGTTTAGAGCCTTTTACTGCATGATATTTGTAGTGCGCGAAGTCGTGCACTTCAAGGAGTGTATTATTTTAATGTTTTTAATAATATTTTTTGAATACTTCTACTCGTGAGATTGCTTACTGATGCTAACAGAGCTCAGCTCTCAAAGACTACCAGGGAATTATTTGGAAAACCAACTGAAGGAATGACTTTAAGACTTTTAAATATCGCATGAAAGATTACTTACTGAAAACTGTGATTTTAACATATGATACTTATCATTTATAGACCTGGAGCGAGGGGAATTCGACGAAATATTACCCCCAAGGGACGATATATCCCGAGGGCTTCGCCCGAGGGATATATCTTCCCGAGGGGGTAATATTTCGTCGAATTCCCCGAGCGGAAGGTCTATAAATTATATATTATATCGAAACAATGTGTAGGCAGCGCAAAAGCTGGGTGAAATGGCTTCTTTTGCCTCCATTTTGAAATTGTTGACAACCTCGAGTCGTGTGCGAGGCATCCACGCGTGGACACGCAAACTCGAATACCCCGCTGCAGCGGGGTATTCGAAGTCGAATACCCCGCTGCAGCGGGGTATTCGACTTTTATAGCATAATGTGAAAAAATTCGATGGAACTCCATGATTAATTTACTGATCACGTGGTACAAATCGAGCTTTCTGATTGGATGATTTACAGTTGAGATATAATATTTACAGTTATTCATAGCTTTTTTTATAATATCATGAAATTTAATATTTGTAAATATAGATGGCATAATTCAGTCATAATAATTATGTCAATATTTTTTGTAAATAGCTTCTGAAAACCCCGTGTCGGAAGAACTATTAAATTATCTGTCTAATTGACTGAATAGAATCGAAGAAATTGGAGACTATATAATCATAGTTCATATCGTGGAATATATACTTCCACAAGGCACAATGAGTAAATTTAAACAAGCAGAATAAGGTCCGCGCGGTTTCCACTTAATTGTAATTCAACTTGCATGGTTAAGGTATTAAAGAATGTTGCTACGTGTGTTCAGTCAAAATAAAGACAAATTTTGAAATCAGAACTATTTCAAATAGGTTATATAGACATGTTCACTACAGTTACGATACGATAGAAACTATGGCATAACCACAGGAGAAGGATGTTTATATGCGCTGTATAAATATTCGCGATATGAGTAAAATATGGATGCACAAATATGGATAACAGAGCATCGTCCGATGTTTTTGTCATAACATTGAACACATGCATATAATTTTATATAGTAATAACGGAAAGGACAGTTGATCAATCAAGACGGCAAGATACAAAAGTTTTATCAAGATTACAATGTAATTGTGACATGCAATAAGAAAATATTACTATGTATTTCCTCAATCTGTTGTATCAGACTTCATAATTATTATTACGTGTTTTTCGTGCAGAATGCATTTCGTGCATTTCTGCCCGCAATTCACTGTTCATCCAGCGGTACAAATTCATTCACATTTGTATGTGGCATCCTAATACTCTTTTATTCATTAGCATAACACAAACATGCCTAGTTAACCATAAACTGATAAACACACCTTAAAGTTCTCTGGAAACCAGTTAATCCACTGGCCTTAGTTTCGGCAAGTTTCCCAATCGATCTCCTCTTTGATATTACAACAATCAACTTCATTCATCCCACATACAATTGTCTCCATGATTGCTTCGTAGACAAATATATATTGTTCCTATATAAAAGGATTAATAGAATCCTTAAACAGTCCTTTTACTTTAAGAAGTGAATAAATATAAGTTTAGAATATACCGTTTGGAATATGACCCTTTGTTTGGGGAAAAAAATCAGTCAAATCTATTACAATTATATGCAAGCATCTAGCTTATCTCGCATATAGCTTATCTTATTTGTATATACCTACATACTGTAAAATATATGCATGCATGAAAATCAGAAAATGTTTCATGATACTGTTTAACAGCTTTTCGGTCAAAACGTTCAAAACTACACAACGCCTATAAGATGATTTTCATTATTTCGCATGTTTGCCAGTTACTTGCAAAGTTTGTAAGAAATAAAATTACTATATCCATATACCAATGTTTGCACCATATTCATTCTTCTTTCTCTCATTGACGAAACCTCTCCAAACACATCAATACAATTCACTACACCTTTCTCGAGTTTATCAAGGATGGTATCTATAGCAATGAAGACACCGGTTCTCCCATCACCAGCACTATATAAACAAAAAAATTCTATCATTCTACGTTGTTTTATACACATTGTTTTATACGAATTATAATATTTGTACAAAATCTTTTTATTGAGTTATATTATAAATGGAATAGAAAAAATTTTTTCCTGTGTTTCTGTATACAGTATATACATGCAGTTATGGAAATACTTGTGGGAGTTTGGGAGAAATCGAGATAACGTGGAAAAACTCGCCCTACGAGCTCGTTTTCCCACTGATTATTTCTCGTTCTCTCTCTCTCTGTATAGAAACACGGAAAATGTTTTCTATTTCTTAATTACAAGTCGTTTCGATGTCGTCTAAAAGTTTCACCTGCAGTGTACGATGATAGGTCCAGATTGTTTCACATGATGGGTCCTGTAATGATTTCTAAAAGCTAGGAGCTCTGTAGGATATTTTGGGACGCTGTGGTCAGGCCAGGATTTGAAGTAGTAATGTCTGACTTCTCGTTTTTCGTCGCCCTAAAGAGCGTGGGAATATATAGGATGTGATCAGTGTCGTCGCCAGCTTGATAAGTGGGGCGGACTTATTCATATATTCGTGTTTTACATTATTCATTTCATTCAAATTGATTGTTTTAACGGTCTATGAACATGAATATATGGATATGTCCACCCGACTTATCGATGCTGGCGACGCCACTGGATCTGATTCAGTGTAGCAAGAAGGAATTTCGTTTTAGACCAATCATCAAGTTTGTTTACGATATATATCATATTCCTTTTACAATAACGATTCGCCTTCGTAATTTTGATTTTAAGAATTTTCTCCGATATTCCCGAATTAACTACAGTGCTGCTCAAAAGTATTTGAACACCGTTTTTACAGACTTCATAAAAATGCTCATATCTACTTTATAACAAAAGCAATTTGTATGAAAATTTTATATGTTACAGAACGAGTTTTTCGCACTGTCCACCAGTTATTTTAATTTACTATTTTAAACCGAAAGTACATTTTTAACTAAGCAAGTGCCATTTACTACTTTTTTCTAAAGTTTACTTCGGCGGTTATTTGTTAGAGTATCGATAATGTTTTAGGAAAGTTGAATAGTAAGGTGTTTGCATTTTTAAATGAAGATCGAATAATGCCAGTAAGTTGCGTATAGTTTTCAATGTGGATCAAATTATATTCTGCCTAAAAAATAACAAAACACTCTCTACTTGAGGTATTAATTTTACCTTCCTAATTTGTAACGTGTGTGTTTCAGAGAAAGCAGATATTTCCGTCTTCTCCAACGTTACTTCAATATCTCCATACATTTTACTTCCTTCGTCAGGCCAGTATTTCTCACATTTTGGCTAAAACAAAATTATTGATGCATACATGTTATTTATCTGGCGCAAGCTAGGTTGGAATGCAAAATGCCATCCATGAGGCCTCAAAAGCAGGATATTTTTCATCCGGAACGAACAAGGGCACGGTGCATGAGGTATTTGTTTCGCCCTGAACTATTGCTCAGTATGATTAAATGGAGTTGCTGTGAAATACAGATGCTAGGTACAAACAATTATTCTTTTTCTGGAAATAAGTACAGTAGCAACCAAATCCCTTTCGCAAATAGATCTTGATTCGTGCTACCGTAATTTGATCCGGCTACCTTAAGATAATGGTATAATGTATAAATTAAGAGATGCTACTGATGAAGCGAGGTGTTGAATCGTTGAATAATTCTATAAAGAAAACTTAAAAGGCATCATAGGTGCTTTACACTTCACTTACCTTACGGTTTCCAAGTTCGTTGAGAAAAGTTACCATCACAATAGAGTAACTGCGCTGTTCCCAAACCATTTTCCACATATCATTCACAGTAACTGGAGTAGGGCCTTGGGGAGACAATGACATGTCATAAATTTGTACCTAGCTGTTCGTTGGATAATAAACAGGTTCAGCGCAAGGACGTGAACGTAAAAGACGGCTTGAAAATGGCGAATGAATGGCGGGGCATCTCCAAAAATAGGCGCATCACGCCAGTTATTTGCCATTTTCACGTCCTCGTGCTAAATTTCCCTAAATATCTGTATAAATATTAACCAGTGTTGCTAACCTTGGCATGCTATGTAGGAATTTGAAGTGATTCCCTGAAAGAAAAATAAATTTAACATTAATGCTACTTAGCGATCTTTGACACTGGTCGAAATTAGAAATTTTTGGCGCGGTGGCGGAGGCATTTTTCCCAGAGAAAAAGGTCCGGGAAACAATTTTCCGCAGATGTTACCATACCATACGTGAACAAACATGGGGTAATTAACATTTGATGAAATAACCGAAACACAAGTGTCACCGTAATCAACGATATTTAATCTTGAATATCACACGCAAAAACATGTAAAATGCATGTGGTCACGCGTTATTCTAAAATCATGTGGATTTAATAAGGGGAACATGAAGGGAGCTAGGAACAAATTTGAGACTGTTCTTCAACCTTAATCATTTCATGTTTAAAATTGAACTTTTCCCCAATTTTTAATTTTTTTTCAAAAAATTATTTCATGGGAAACTTACGTCAATGTAGCTAGCGTTAATGTAATCTTCATTTTCATCTCCAGAGAGAACAACACGACAATAATCATCTGGAATTATACAAAATTGAATCAGGAAATCTGATATAAAAAATATTGAAAAAATCACATATGCATATTTTTCAACATTACTAATTGTCGTTGCTTATAATCAAATATATTAATTATAATTTTATGTACCCTATTCCCCGCATATAAGTGCAGCGCCTATAAGCAGATCTTATGCGATTTTAGGAAACATTTGATTTAAAAATTGACGCGTTATGGGCATGCAGAGGCGCCTATAATCGAATATAAGTGCATGCATGCATGCGCCTATATGTGCAGGGCTCTCGTATGCGGGGGAATAGAGTATAGGTATATGGACGATGCGGAATTGTATACAATACATGTCACAATATTTCCATATCTGTTTTTGTCTTTATTGAACGGCCTTTTTGACACCTCCCAAGATGTGGTAAAATTTTTTGGTAAATCCTATTATAGAAAGATAAATTATCTTTACATACAGAAATTACATTATTAAACAGTATAATTTATGCGTATAGGGAAAAGATATAACCAAGGGAGTAGCAATTTGAGCATGAAAATTATGTTTAGAGGCAGAAAAATGTCCGTATTTTAACCTTCAATTTCAACGAGTTTCTTCTTTGCAGACAAATTATCGGTTCGAATATTTTGTCCTTTTGCTACACTTAATACCAACATTTCGGGTGGGTATTCTCCAGCTTTTTAAACAGAATTAAACGTAGAGCCGGATCGTTTGGATTGAGGAATCCATGCAACTGATAAATCGGTTAATAAAATTGGAGTATCATTTCTTCGAGGGATATTTCTCAATGTCCGATACTTACATTGTATTCATTGCCGAACATATAGTTATCGTTAGCTTTTAGTTCATTAACGTAGTGCAAAAATTCTGCCAAGGGGACTGGTGGATGTCTGTTTTCCTTAGCATTTCCTTCAAAGTTATGCAAATAAGAATGTACGAGTATTTCAGTTATATCTTGACAATTCACTACAATACTGTGTTATGGTACATATCCGATACATTGGCATGTAAATGGTAATAGAGATGAAGATTCATATATTATTTTGTAATTCTCTTCGATTGAACGTTACATATTATATAACAAATTTGCGGTCTTTGGTTAGTATGTGTTAAGAATAGGGATATAACATCTCTTTTACATATTTGTCACCCCCGTGGTTTCCTTGTATACAGCTACGTTATATTAGCGGAAATCAAAGTATCACTGCAGTTTCCGCACTGAACTTGTGAATAGAATTGAAGATTGTGAATAAAATAAGAAGCTGCATCAAACCGAATGGTACAGGGTCTGGTTTTCACCTAATGTGTGTTTAGTTACAGACAGGGCCGTCGCTAGAGGCTTAATTGGGCGGCTACATTCTACTAGCGCAAATCAAAATATCACTGCAGTTCCCGCACTCAACTAGATGTTTTCAGTAGGCGTGGTCTATCGTTTTTGCTCATTTAACAATGAATGTAAAAAAAGCAAAAATAAATAAATGCGTAAAATCAGTAAAATTGGCAACTGGTGAAAATGTGAAAAATTGCATTATTGATGTATTCAAACATATGCATGTTTAGTTGTTCATGTGTACTGAGAGAGAACAATTATCCACGAAACTTTTTAAATTATTGTCTAAAATCCCCTGTCCCTACTAGATGCAATTCCTCAGAGGGTTATTCCTCAAAAACAGGTTTTGCTATAGCTCCATACATTCAGGGAATTGCAGAACCAATCAGGAGGATCCTGAATAATTGTGGTATAAAAGTTGCCTTAAAATCCTTTCAGACACTGGGACATATTTTCGCGAAACCCAAGGATCGCGTAGCGACTAAACAAAAAACTCATGCTGTATACTCTATACCATGTGGTGATTGCGAGAAAGAATATCTAGGTCAAACAAAACGCCAGTTCGGCACACGTTTAAAGAACATCAAAAGGCCGTTTCAAACTTAGACAGTTCAAAATCAGCCTTGGCGGGACACGTGTGTCAAACTAACCATAACATTGGGTGGAACGATTCAAAAGTCATTACCATGCACTAATGATCGTTATGGACAAAGGCGTTGTTTGGAAGCTTAATTGGCATAGTCTTTGTGCCCTAAATAGGGATGACGGAAGCTATTTGCCAAAAGAATATTTACATCTGATTGAATCAGATTAAGAATTAGAATCAGATTCAAATGATGAAAGGTTTTGCGTTTTCCTAACACTATTGTAATAGGACCATGTATGGTGTAAATGTGTAATTTCACTTATGTGGCCAGCGCACTAGCTATCATTACAGCTTACCAGCGCTATCATTTGCATAGATTCCTTCATTGCTACCAGTTCCAGCGCACTCGTTCGACTCAAAAAACTTGTCTTCAATTGCGTAGCTTTCAAAATCATCGCTTTCTTTATCCTGGTATTCTACCGAGACCATTTCCAGGTTCGTTTCCTGCTTTTGGGCTCGCCTGAGGGTAAGCACAAAAGAGGGTAAGCAAAAAACTTTAACTTTGCAAGTACGACAATTATTTCCAGAAACTCTATTAATTTTCCCTTACCTTCGCTTGATAATTATGACAGCAGCAACAACTAAAATTGCAACTACAGCGAAAAACACGCCAATTGAGACACCCAAAGCAAGTCCAATACCACTGCTATGACCAATTTTAGTGGTAACAGCGTCCCCTGCAAGTACGGTTTAGATAAGTAAATATATGTTATTTACCAGATTGGAGGACCGTATAGGGAAATATTTCCCGAGGTCTAAACGACGGTGAATAAACACACATCCCGGAAGTGCCTCAAAGTAACGTAGCTACTTATTTTTCACATTGGCGTGGTTGCATTTATAATACAATAATAGAAAGGAAATGCTTTTATTCCATGTCGCAATTAGGAACTAGAATTAATAGAACCAACTGAGAATTGTCTTCTGAAAAACGAGTCACAAATATTGGGAAGAATATTGCACCGTTGAATTATTGGATATATTTCCCGAAAAGAACAAAGAAAACCGAGCAATGTGAAAAATAACATAGATTAAGCGGTGGGTGAACGTAGGGCTGTAGTTATACAGGGTGTCTCAAAAAAAACGCAACCACTTAATATTCTAAAATTCATATTGTTTATAAGCTCAATAGATTTTGTGCCCCTGGGATTTTAAAATGGCTTCTAATCGCACAGTTCAACTGCTAGTAGTCAAATCAGCTAAACTAATAATGGTGCAGCTAACAACCGAACAACGAGTTTTTATTGTCGTGCATGATAACTTGAATGCTAACTGTCGACCTTGTAAAATAAATTGTAAATAAAATTTTACTCGTTAAATACTTTCAATTCAGCTCGTTGGTTTACGCACCCGACTTTGTTTACCGACGATTGTGCCGCTAGAATATGATTACAAGCTTTCTCGCATTCCAGGGGCCAAACATCTTTTGTCAGTTTTGTGTTGTAGAACAAAGAGGATATTCATGAATATTAAGTGGTTGCGTTTTTTTTGATACACCCTGTAGAAGCTTATTTGCATGGGATGGGGTGCATATTCATATTCTCGTCTTATGCCTGACGGATGTCTTTAGAAAGCTATATTGTTCCTATATGATATTTAAAAAACTCATTAATATTCAATAGACGTTTTGACCAATCCAATGAACCTTTTTAAACACGTGAGTAGGCTTTTATACTCGATAAAGCACTATCAGGACACTGTTTTATATAAAGACACATGTGGCTTTACATAAAGTTCATGTTCAATCCGATTGGTCGCAACGTCTATTGAATATTAATGTCGTATTTTAAGCTATTCAAAACACTCGTAGGTCGTGTTTTATGCGCTATAAAACGCTCGGCTGCGCCTCGCGTTTTATACCGCATAAAACACTCCTACTCGTGTTTTAAATGAGTACGTAAACATGATTATATGAATATACAACCCCCCTTGCGGTCTAGCTACGGTTCTGGGTGTATGTTTTACGCACAGATGCAAGTCACTCCGCAAGCATCAGGCCGCGTAATAATAATAATCAGTTGCTCTAGACTGTGCTAAAAATACGTACTCGGTTCACAAAGTTCAATTCTAAGACAAAATTCCTCTTTGTTAGTCGATTCTATCTTTATGTAACGCACGTTATGAATATCAACGAAAGTTGACGCCGCTTGATAACCATTTTTATTCCCAGTTATCTGAAACAGGAAAATATGTCATGAGAAAAGTTGCTGCTTATACACTGGCGGTCAAAAACAACTGCTCAAATGTTGCTATTATCGTATGTAACAGGAATCGTGACAATCAATCTTTTATTGTGCACTAGCGGTCAAAAAGAACTGTTTAGATACAAATTCATAAAAAGAAGCGAATATAGGTGAGAGCTTCATAGCCATTTTGGATAATTCTCTTATTCCAAGCAATATTTCAATAATGTCCAAGATAGTCAAACAATGGTTTCAAGAAGAGGGAGTGTCAGAAATGGATTGGCCTGCCCAGTCAAAACACCTTAACCCTATTGAAAATCTGTTGGAGAATGTCAAGGGGATAGTGCAAGAAAGGAATTAATTCATAGAGCGTCCATGATTTATCTGTTGCTGTAAAGACTGTCCATAGGATGAATTTCTTTTGACCGCTTTTGAGCAGTTCTTTTTTACCGCCAGTGTATAAGCATACGAGTGATACGATAAAGTATATTGATTATAGCATGTGGAACATGCGTATTCTAATTATACGAACGTATGCTATATTTGAGCGAATGCCGCTGTCATAGGCTTTTGTTTGTCATTCTTTAGTTTTCTTGTTAATAAACAATCATTTAACTTTTCAATTCGACATGTTATTAATGCTACTAATGAGACATAGACCTTTCATGGATTCTAAACGTAACATTTTTTTATCATTTTAGGTCCGACCTGGCATGAAAAGTTACAAAAAAAACATAAGTGGGACAAAAATACATAATTATGCATTTTATCTGGAAAATATGGGATAGCAGTCCGACATTGGATACCTTTACGCTGTTTTCATACGATGTGTTACGACTGTATTTTAAAGAATATGAACCACTCCACTTTGTTTGGGTTTCATCCGCCGCAACCACAATGTAGAAAATATTGTATTCCTTCTGAAGGTCGATTCCTAGATACTCGTCTCCATTCCCTGAACACCAACCGCGTTTGTCCATCCTTGCAAGAGCGTAATCACTGGTCCCATTTCCTGAAAATGTGGGTTGCGGAAACGTGTTTTGGCCAGTAATTATCGGTTTATCGCATATCTGACCTACAGAAAAATAGACAGAGATAGAGAAGCTCAAGTCATTA
This sequence comes from Dendronephthya gigantea, assembly GCF_004324835.1. Classification (NCBI taxonomy): domain Eukaryota; kingdom Metazoa; phylum Cnidaria; class Anthozoa; order Malacalcyonacea; family Nephtheidae; genus Dendronephthya; species Dendronephthya gigantea. Next base: position 48,402 of record NW_021163167.1, on the reverse strand, counting down.
AGTCAGGGGCTAAACCTGTTTAACCTACCATATGTTTGGTGGACGCACAATTACTACGTGATTAACAATAACAAGTAAGTAATTCATAACTCATAACATCACGAGGTTTTGAACTATAATTTTTTTCATTTATGTTTTAACACTTGAATATTGCGACAAATTTACGACAAATTTGTTTTTATTTGTTGTGGGAAAAGGGATTTTTTGTATTGCCAACATATCCTATATACCAGTACCAGATTTCAAACTACGCGAATGTTTTCTCTATAATGAATATATTATAGTATTATCATAATAATTTTCTTGGACCAGGAGATGTTGTTGTCGTTGTTGTCAAATATGACTGTCCATAATGTCGCAGAGGACTATCACACCTGTGATGATGTCCCACCAAGATAGGAACGAAAACACAGCGAAATTACCCTGCGTGGGTACGAGCATAGACTATTCAAAAGGCAATTGTCTATGGTACAATGGTCTATGGTACGAGGTTGCAACATTATTTACCTGACCACTATTATTATGAGGCAATTTGCTTTGTTGAAAAATATATGATTAAGTTATCTCCTTGACTCTACTTACAATTTACATTTGGAATTGATGTACTTGAAGTGGTTGTGTAAGACTGAAGGTGCATACAGCATGATGTTTCGTTTGAGCGAGTAGAGTAACACATGACATCTCCCTTGGCAATTTTCTCCCCACTGGGAATATCTAGTGACATCAATTCATTATTTCCATTTACTTCAAACCCCAAGTGTTTACACAGCATGTTACGGCGAACTTTATCCCAATTTTCATCGTTAACTTTCCACCAAGTTGAGCCGTCGTATACTTCGATGAAGCCTTTGTATAACTTTGTTAATCTTACATTGAGTGCTAAAGATTGTGAATAAAATAAGAAGCTGCATCAAACCGAATGGTGCATAGTATGATTTTTATTTAATGTATATTTGATTACAGATTTGGCTTGTCAAGATTTGGTGTAGAGTTATGTCTAATATGATATGATAAAATTGTAATGCACAAGGGTGTAACTTTAATTGTAATACATTAACAAGAGGCTTCTATAATTTATCTTGACGAGAGTAAAATTATTTGTGAACAACCGCTTGCATGGCTAGTTTAACGGTCGACGTAATAATTATTATCGCACACTATACCTGAAAACACAGGTGGTTTGTAGGAATCCGTACAAGTATACTCAGTAAAAATCTGTTTTTCGGCGCCGAAACAATATTCTGGTGCTAAGAAATTATCATTAAAAATTATACTGCAAGACCTGTTTCCATTACAAAACGATTTCACCTTGCAGTTGGTGAATTTGCTACATTTAAAAGAAGTTCCTGCGGAATAATCAAATCTACCACTCTTGTCAAAGTCCCCATAATCTGCTCTCTTGACTACCATGAATTGTTTTGAAGAGCAATGAACGTCTTTCGTTTTGGCGCCATACCTGGTTACTGATCCTGTAAAACATTTAATAATAATAATTCAGTTAACTAATGTTTTTGACAGAGAAAGTTAATAACAACCTTGAAATAGTAGACGTTTATGCAAGAGCAATTAAAGGTCATTCTGAAAATGCTTTCGTTTAATTGTTCTTTATGGCATCAACGTTTCCTGGTTTTCCGCGTAAGGGCTGCTTTCCACTTATGCGTTTTTTTATATACGCACGTACACGCACGGGAAATTTGAAATGCTTCCAAATTTTTATTATTTAACATCCAGGTCTACAAGTGCATACTAAAATATGCGGAAAACTAAGTTCTTTCGATTTATTTACTTCGTTCTTTCAAAGATAACATATGTAAGGATTTACACTTTTACGTGCGTGTACGTGCGTATGAAAAACGCATAAGTGGAAAGCAGCCTTAATGCGTAAAACGAATAACTACGCGCGTAATGCGTAAAACTTCGGGCTAAAAGCCGAAAGCTTTGAAGTATTAAATAACAACGTGGTGTACCTACAAGTTAATTCACTCAAAAATGAAATTTAATTTATTTAATTTATTTTTCTTTATGGCAATTAATGTTTTTATTAACTGTTTGAATTTTATAAAAAACTTGGCGAAGACAGGTTTCAAAAGCGCACTGTATGAATGTCGCGTAATGTGTGGGATGATAAAGTGTATTACTTTCACTTACCTAAAGTAAACTTTTGTTGTGGTTTTTCAGTGCAATTCTCTCTTTTTATATATGTCGTTGAGTTAGGTTCAGCACAAACTGGTACATATACTCTGTCGTAAAAACTTAAGGATCCAGTTGGTGTTTGCTTTAAACGGTGTTCCCGGTAATTTAGGTAATCCCGTTTCGTGACAGTTATTTCTATGTAATACACTATCAAACACCTTTCATACTGGTTAGTATACGGAGAGATAAGTATTCCCGTACTTCTTATGTTTTGTAATTTCTCATTACTGCATGAGATAACGGAATTGTGCATTATCTTCCAAACAGTTCTCACCCATCATTGCATAGTTATAGGCATGATTCGGGAGAAATGCCACTCGAAAATTGCCCACCGTTGTAATGCAATACCCGGAAAGATGGTTTCTGAGGAAAAAGCTTCGACAATCTGTAAAATAAACCACAACTACATAATTATTTTCTCGTAGTAAGAGTATAAGGTTTAATTATCTTTCTTTGTGACGACATTTTTCGACTATATGTGTGCATGTATTGCTATAATTCTATTTTTCCGTCGCACATATAATTATAAGAAATTACACTGAGATAATATATGTATTTTGTCTCAAGGACAATAAATTATGACAGTCGATAAGATAGAATTACCCGGGCACGTTTATTTGTAAAAGCCCAAAATGGCGTATGAAATTTTAGGCTGTGTGATTTTCGGGCCGGTCAGGTTTTTTCAGTTTATTTCTCTTTAAACATTCAATTATGCATGCTCTAGGGTTCTGTATTATTGGAACTGCATTATTAAATGAGGAGTCTGATCATCTCGGAGGAGTTGGATGGATCGAAATTTGCAAGCGCAAGCTTGACTGGGAACAGTACAGGAAAAAATATACAGGCCTGTATCAGAAAAAACTAGAAGATTTTAAAATGTTCAAAAAACTATCATTTTATCAAAAACTACAACAAAATATTAACAAGTAAAACTAAAATTAACCTCGTAAAGCGGGAGAACGGTTTGTAAAAGCCTCATTTTTAACCGCTTGTGCAAAGAAAATGAGACGTTGAAAATCCAAGGTCATTTAAAGAGGTGAAAGTTTGGACTCTTGTGCAATTTATCGCAATTTCAGAAAATTTGATAAATATTAAGTCCGCCGCGAAACGTTTTAAAATTTGACTTTTTTCCCGTTTAGAATTTTTAAATAGTTTTTTTAACTTTTATATTATATTTGAGTATAGCTATATATAGTATACGCAAATAAAACACTTTTGTTAATTTTAAAGACTAGTGCACAAATACTAAATTCAAAAATGTATAAAAATATTAATTGTTCGTAAAAACTTTTGTGAGCATTATCGAGGCCTCGTGCGAGATTATATTTCAAACACAGAAGTTTCGATATAACAATGCTTTATTCCTCATAAACTCGCAAATACAGCTAATTTACAGTAATAGCCTTATAAGGTAAAAACTAGGACCTAGTTCCCCGTTCTCCCGCTTCTTCGTCAGTTCTTCATTAGCTCGCAGACGATACAGTTGAATTTTCTAGCTTCGTTGACTACAACTATGTCAAAAGTCACTACTAGAACCCTTCGAAAGGAGATTATTCATGAAAACCCGTCAGAAAGCGACGGAGAAGAACATTCTGACCACGAGTCAAGTAAAAACACGCCGCCTAAGGCACAAACGTCTCGCGAATCCTTCGGCGAGTTCAAAATCCCGAAACGTAAACATGCGAAATCTAAACGCAGCCGTAAGTCTAAAAAGAGCAAACGCTCCAAGACCTACAAGGACTCTTCCAGTCATACGAGTGACACTAGCAGCAGCGAGAGTTTAACCTCTGCCTCGGATAGCGAGTCTTCCTCGAGCGCTAGTGAAAAGCAGGTGTGGGTTTCAGACGGCGAAAGCGAGACCGGCGAGAACTTTCCAGCCGAAATTCTCGACTTCGCAACGGAAGCTGTTTTTTCTGGTTTATCGAAACCAACCAGGAAAAATTTACTAAAGGAAACTCCCGGGCCTGTGCTTACTGATCTGCAGCCGAAAAAGGTCGATGCATTTATTAAAAAGTACCTGAAGCGAAAAGGCACAAATTTCAACCCCATCATGGACCGACGCCAACTTAACTTGGCTGCTCGTGTTATCGACCCTGTGGGTCCACTTTGTCACCTTTGGGCTTTGGCTCTCCAGGCCGACAATAAGGATTGCGAATTACCACCTTCTGTGGTAGTAGATGGTATAAAACGAGCAATTTCTCTGGTTGGCAATGCCTCTTTTTGTGCCATGAATGATCGCCGAAAAGGGCTTCTTGCGAAAGTGGCGCCAGACTGTCTAGACCTTCTAGACGACTCGTCGCTGTTTACAAAAAATTGCCCTGAGTTGTTTGGCAAAAAGTTCAAACGCCACCTACTGAAAGATCTCAGATTAAGCAAAGAGATTGATAACTTGATGCCAAAACGGCAAGCATTTGCTCCACAGCACACAGTGACACGTCGTTTTCAAGCTAATGGCCCTAACCGGTTTTTTCGACAACAGCCCGGGAAAGGCCCGGGCTTCCGCAGCACTCCCTTCGCCTTCAAACGTTGGGACAACAAAGTACGCCGAAGCCAGCAACCCCGACAACAGCGGGACCAAAACAACCAGTAAAAGTAAAAAGCCCAGGTACGTCGTTAAAGACAACTTCACCTTTGCCGCGTTTGCAAATAGATTTTCTAACATTAACTCCCGGGGGGGATGTTCCACTCGGTGGCCGACTAAGCCATTTCATTTCAAATTGGACCTTAATAACAAGCGATCCAGTGATTCTGGAAATAGTGCAAGGATACAAACTAGAGTTTGTAAGACAACCCTTTCAGAGATCAAACCCAAGACCACTACACTTTTCGGACAAAGATCAAGCACTGATCGACAAAGAAATTCGCGATCTTCGCGCCAAAAACGCCGTTCGAGTGGTGCAACCCACCCCGGGAGAATTCATAAGCACTCTTTTTCTCGTCCCAAAAAAGGATGGGGGCTGCCGACCAGTGATAAATCTGAAGGAAGTGAACCAGTTTCTAAGTTATCACCACTTCAAAATGGAGGGCATTCATCTCCTCCGCGATCTTCTCCAACCAAACGATTGGTTGGGCAAAATAGACCTCAAAGACGCCTATTTTGTTGTTCCAATCAGGGGAAACCATCAGAAATTCCTCCGGTTTCTTTGGAAGGGATCTCTGATGGAATTTGCCTGTCTACCGTTCGGCCTAGCGTCGGCTCCCCGCGTTTTTACGAAATTAATGAAACCGGTGACCGCCCTTCTCCGGAGATCGGGCATACGCCTTATTATTTACCTAGACGATATTCTGTTTATGAACCACACAATTGCGGGACTTCGTCGGGATATGTCAACAGCATTACACTTGCTGGAGAACCTAGGCTTTGTGGTGAACCAAGCCAAATCAATGTTCACTCCATCCCAGACCCTGGAGTTCTTGGGTTTTCAAGTGAACACTGTGGAAATGACCTTGGTTCTTCCTCAAACCAAGGTCAAGTCCATCAAGGATCTTTGTGCCCAGATGAGCGGGCTAAAGCGAGTAACTGTTCGAGAGATGTCTCGGTTAATAGGGACACTAACAGCTTCGATTCAAGCAATCTTTCCTGCTCCACTGCACTATCGGCACCTTCAGAACCTGAAAAACAAGGCCCTTCAATCAGGGGGGACATACGATTCTCAGATACTCCTCAATCAGGAGTGCTTCGAGGAACTCCAGTGGTGGTTAGCCCAATTAGATGCTTGGAATGGCAGGGCCATCCTAGCTCCCCCACCAGATTTGATTATAGAAACAGACGCATCCAATCAGGGATGGGGAGCCGTGTGCAATGGAGTGAAGATTGGGGGCCTTTGGTCGAAAGCGGAACGATTGCACCATATCAATTGCCTAGAATTGTTGGCAGGGGCCTTTGCTGTACACAGCTTTACGAAAAACAAAATATTTTAACATGTTCATCTCAAAATGGACAATACAACTGCGATAGCATACATAAACAAACTCGGGGGGACTCATTCCCTGGTTTTATCCAACCTGGTTGCCCGTTTGTGGAATTGGGCACTCAACAAGGGCATGATTCTCAGTGCCGAACACCTGCCTGGGGTATGGAACACCCAAGCCGATCAGGAATCCAGGTATTACCACGATTCCAGCGATTGGAAGCTCAACCCAACCATGTTTCAGGCTCTAATGAACCATTGGGGGCCCTGTCGGATAGACTTGTTTGCAAACCGTCTGAACACTCAGCTCCCAACGTTTTTCAGCTGGAAACCGGATCCCGAGAGCCTGGCATCCGATGCTTTTCAGCAGACTTGGTCTGAGGGGAGATGTTACGCATTTCCTCCGTTCTGCCTAATTATGAAAACATTAGCGAAAGTCCGACAGGAAGGAGGAGAACTTGTCTTAATCACTCCAGTTTGGCCAACACAGGCCTGGTAGAGGGTCCCCAATAGGCCTTTTCAATCCCGAATCCCGCACCATATTTACGACCCAATCCCGAATCCCGATAACAATTTCTAGCCTATCCCGATCCCGTCGATCCAGACAAAATCCCGACTAGATTGCGTAGCAGGTGGTCAGTCAGCTACGCAAGTTAGGACAGTTAGATTCCGACTAAAATGATAATAGTGTCAGACCGTGTCAGTCTGGTGCTCTTGTTTATACTGACTATACTAGCCCCGCGGGCAGAAACTGTCCGAAAAAAACCTACAAAAATACGCGAGTTTTACTGTAGTTTTTCCAATAATTTGCAAAAAACGACTCAACAGAAAGATAATTCGTCTATTTAATATTCGACCTGTGGTCGACTAAAGTGGATGATTTGTCCAGCATAACAAGTCAATTAAATGAAGTTGAATTACAAGGCAAACAAAACAGACCCATATTATCAGTATGCCTAACGAATGAGGTGTGAGACGGATAGTTCTTTCATAAGAACAATTGCAATATTTGTGAACGGACTACTATACACGGCTAGTAGACTATAAAAAGGGGAAGCTCTAAGTATATTCCCTATTGTCCCTATTGCCAGTGAACACAATTCCACGGTCCCTAACAAAGATCAACAAATTGTAGAACACCAGAAAAATAGGAGATAATAGTCCGGGTGAGTTTTGTAGTACGTAAGGTCAAGTAAGTACAATTTAACCACGTTGGTTCCATTACATAACGATTCTGTTATTAAAACGAATTGTTCTCCCGAATCTCGATACAGCACCAAGAAGAAAATTGGCTTCAGGGGCCAATGTTACCAGACCTGCGTCATTTTCGATCCTCGCATCTCCAGTAGCTACATCGTCTACATCTTCAGACTCTTCGTCACTACTTGAGTCAAACTCTAAAATCTCTAAAGTTTCGGACGTCTGTAGGTCTTCTTGGTCTTCTTGTCTGTCTTCCATCTCATCTATTTCTTCTTCCTCGGCTTCTGTCGTCATGGTATCTCTTTCTACTTCAGGGAGATTGTATCCACTTTCAAAATCAATTCTCTCTCCAGGTTGAGTCTCTCTATCATACAGGTAACCAGGAAGCGTCCCAGCTTTTGACATTGTGGTCTCCTGTCTTACTGAGCGTTGGCGAACGGCGGCTCCATACGTTTGCGCCCAGTCTCTCATACGTTGGATGTCCTGTAGTGTCATTGACTTCGGTTGCAATTGTGGCATTAACGGCATATTTGATAAGGAAATGGAACGATCGGGGACAGGGTACCATGATTTGGGATTAGTGTAGTAAAACGCAGCCCATTTTGTCGTTCGCTTCAAACCTTCTTTCACGGCATTGCCGAAGTCTCTCGCATAGTCCAGCACCGTGCATAGTGGAGCTTTATGATGGACAATTGAGTGGAAATTTTCGACATCCATTGTTGTACAACTTAGCAAATTTAGGTTGCGGTATTCAAATGAATGAAGAACCGTCGCCAGTCTTTCCAAACCAATCTTTATTATTTCTACTGATTCCACGGTCTTGTTTGCTACCATTCCTTCTGGTCCGTTTAGACATTTAGACATGTGTAAAGAATTCCTGCTTTGTACGATGCGATGGAGGGAGTCGGTCCATTATAGTTAGTACCAGCATGGATAACACGTGATTTCTGTGTCGACGACATAGATATTTCATCAATTCCCCGCTGATTGGAAACATATAAACAATTGTTAACAATTGCCATAGAACTAACATTACCCCAATCTTCCTCGTAATTCGTTAGCAACGATTCCTCTCCACGAAGGCCATATCCATCCTTCGAAATGGCAATACCATAAATCGATCGCATGTTGGTACAGGCTCCATAGACAAGGTTATGGTCTACAGCACACATGGACTCAAACAGGTAATTACATTCAACATCTGAACGCCAGAAGTTTATAGAGTCCGGAGAAAAGTCTCTTCTGCGATATTCAGCTTCCGTAGCCTTTAGATGATTAGTGATACGAGCCTTCATAACAGGAACAGTTCCATGGATTTGATGACTTTGATCGCCAGCAATGCCAATCTCTTGCATAATTTGTCTTACGTCTTCTCGTTTTCTTAATTTGGTCACGTTGACCTTGACAGCCCCCTTTTTTAGTTCGTAAAACACAATAGGTCCATGCTTGCTCGCCAAAAACACGACACCACCTTGGTAATGAACTTCTTTTGCCAAAAGATCTTTCTTCAACAATTCAATTTTCTGAACAGGATTATGCAGCTGTGCCATTAACAATGTAGATTTACCAGATTGTGGGTTCATGGTCAGAAATAAAAGGTTTCCATAAGAACCCACGGTGATCGCAATCGGATGAGGATACATGCCCAATTTGTTGTGTTCAGTAAAGCGATCGGTCTCAGGAATAATGGTATGCCCAACATAGCCAACCTTTCGTAGATATGACGTCAGAGGTTCAGCCGTAAGCTTCATGACTGCTGCGGGATCTTGCCGATCTTTATTTCTAACGTGATCATTTCGAGGAAGCAGCTTTCGCATCTGCTTTTTCACGTCTTGGTTTGCCTTGTTACGTAGCATTCGTAGTAAAGCGAGGTTACCCCTTTCATTTCCAAGCTTAAGGTACCAGTTAGCGAAACTAGCTTTGAGACTCTTCCCAACATGAATTGGATCAGGCAGAGGAACCATTAGCTGGAGTGAAGGATCTGCATTACCATTCTCAAGCGATGTGATCATGTCAACCATAGCCTTTTTGTTTCCCTCTTCACAATCAACAGTCAGGATTAGAATTGCAATCTTAACACACTTTCTCCCAGTTTCAATACACCTGCTGCAAGCTCGAAGACAAGGATAAAAGCTTACATGATTCTTTTCTTCGCAATCTTCACAAACCTTGCTTTGAGCAATACAGGCATTACATGTACTCTCACAAGGATGACTCGCCGGAAGCTCTAATATATTTTCATTTGAAGGAGCAATTTCCTGACAAGCTTCACAAATCTGCAGAATTTTGCAATAGGTTTCAAAGAGTTTTTTCATTTCAGCGGCGGTTTTACCAGATTTCGGAGCATATTGAACAGAGCAAGGAAGACTGCAAGTATTATCTAAAGCAGTGACCGACGAAACCAAGACTTCAGTAACAATGTGCTTATTCAAAAACTGCGGACTTGGCTCTGGATTCTCTTTCACAAATGAAATACCAGCAGGTATATCTAGACCAACGTTAGTTTTGGTCCTTGCATCAAACTGAATTGACGGCTTTAAAGCCGTTCCGTCGTTAGCTAGTGCACATGGGACAACCTTTAACTGCTCGTTGTTAATCAGAGGAATTGTGTCAGATATACCGTCCAAGGAAGACAACTTTACAAAAGCCCTACTTAAGCTTTTAATGACCCCAGATTTTGTTGTGTATCCAGCTTGACTTTTTCGACAGGTCTCTTCTGATGGCCCTCCAAGATTCATTTTGAGACTACTAGTATCATGAGAAGAACCACGTCCTTGGCCAAAAAACATTGGACCACGTAACATGTTAACAGTTCGACGCCCACCAAGATAGGACAAAGTATTGAAAAATTCCACCACGTCTCCATCATACTCATGCCGTATATCATAGTGAAACTCTACAACGTCTTTAAGATATTTGTAAAAAATTCTATCTTTGGATATTTTGCCTCGTCTTATAAGTTCGTTTAGTTTTACACAAACTGGGTCAGCATTTTCTACACCTACAGCAACCAGCCGCCATTCATTATCCTGGTCGTTAGAATCTGATGACGAAGTCATATCAGATTCAGAATCGTCTTCTGGTGAAATTTCATACGTGGCACTATTTTCGTCAGATACGTAGCAATCAGAAACGTTCTCCAAATCTGAGCTAGAAACAATGATATGAACAGGAAATTTTATTACACTACTTTTAAATACATTTATTGATATTCGTACAGTATAGTTCTCTACAGATCAAAATATGTTGTCATGTCCTGCCGTATATTTTTTGCGTTTTTACTATTTACATCATCCAAGCATAAAAGGACTAAACAGTTACTGCAGGACTTACAAAGTAATATCTAGTTCAGTCAGTTCAGTATCTGAGACATCTTTATCCGACGCGTCAACGTCAGAATCCAAAGGTTCAGAATTGTTTTCTTTTTCAACCATTGCGCTCAGTTTTACTGTTTTTTTTCCTCTTTCCATGACGGTTACAAATGACGTTTGCTGTGCTGTCCTTTTTCTGTTATTTTCAAACTTTGTTTTACATGCGTCAAAATGATCTACAATATAAGGGAGTGGGATAGCTGCAGCAATTCTCGACAGTGTGACTGATTAGGAATGTGTCTGGTCAACAGACTCAACAGTGCTTTTTAAGAATGCAATACTTACGACTTTTAAAATATGCAATCCTTCCTTTTAGGCCTGAGTCAACACGTAACTGGATATCCTTTAGACACATGCCACAATTTATTTTCCATGACCACGCAATTGTCTTTTTTCTCAATTTTACAGGCACCTCTTCTCCTGATACCAACTTACTGTTGCCAAGGCTTTTAAGTTCTGGAAAAGGAATGTTGTAAAGGTCTATTGTTGTATTATATTATGATGTCTATGATGGCTTGGGCTGCACTGTGGTAATCGTGGTGTGCTCTACGACTACATTACTGTTCAAAAGGGGTGTCCTCATAATAGTGATGACCCTTTGAAGAAAATTGCTTTTATGTACCTTCATCAAGCTGTTTTTTTTCTTCTGTAGAAAGTGAAGGCATGTTGCTAGTAGTGGTCTCTTGGGAAGGTGTTGATCTCCTTTTTCCTTCATTATCTTTAATCTCTATTACAATGCGGGGTGATGACTTAACAAACGCTATTTCAACTGGGTAAATTGTAACTATAAAATATAAAATATAAGGTATCATTACTTGTAGTACTGTGTTGATGGACTTTTATATTTTACTAAACAGTTTCTTACAAATATCACAAATACAGTAACTAGCATCACCTTGAACAGCCAAACCTATATTATAGCACTATATTAGTATGTCTAGTATGTTAGATACTGTTGCCACTCACGTTGAAGAATATCTCTTCCTGTCCTTATAGCTGGTAATTCTAGATTAACCTGGGCATCTGTGTTAATAGCGAAACACTGCGACCCTTTGCACGTATCGTTCTTATCTAGCCTTGCCAGTTTGATATCGACAGTGCTTCCTAGACCAATGTTCTTTGCAACTTCACGAACACCCCCAAAGCAACTACCAAGAATAAATTATAACAACATATGGCATCCAAATGTGATTGGCATGTTTACAATACTTTTAAAAAGTAATTGGTACCTACATAATACACGCCTGTGATTACTGTAAACATTAAAGCCAGGTTACAGTCCGTAATGTCCGTAATGTAAACAAACGCTTTGTTTACATTTTGAACTGCTATATTTCTTAAAATATTATGAACTGTCAGAAAATTTAACACTATTTTGGTTCACTATACTTTTAAATAACTATGAGCTAGTGGTTATGTTCACAAAGCCCCCAGCCCCCATGGTGCAGTCCCCCCCAGTGAGTTGTTTCCCCCCCCCAGTTAAGGTCCCTTTTGTCTAAAAGTATAAGCGAAATGCTGAAGAAAAATTAAACTTAGAAGGGATGTTTGATATTCTAGTAATAGGGTCTAACAAAAGAGGTAGAGAAGACTCTAAAAATGCCATTTCTGACTATCCAGAGATGTCAAATTTTCTGTGCCATCCCCATAACTTTGTAAAGCTTACTACACTTGTGATCCACATGCCACAAATGCTTGATATCGAGAACAAGAAAGTTGGCCCAAGTCGCCCCCCCCTGATGTTTGAATGTGCTCCCCTCTGTATGGTCCCTTTTTGGAGATGCCCCCCCCCCAAAAAAAAATTCTTAAAAGAGGCCCTGACCACTGACACTCCTGACAGTTTCTGATTACAATACAAAAGATATTGCAAAGACCAGCAATGCTTACACAACTAAGCAGTCTCTAGACTCTCTACTGGTATAGTCCTCTGGCATTTTCGCTTTTCAGCAAAATGTAAACTGAACAAAGCGACAAAAAAGCAAAGGGTCTACTATAGGACTAGGCCTATATATCTAGGCCTATATAGACTATATAGATGTGTCCTGTGTCTCCTGTCACACAAACACAAAAAAGGATTGAATAAGACGAAATAATTTATACATATTAATTTATGTAAATAAAGGCGAAAGCATTTTATGTAAATTAATATAACCCACAGACCATAGGACGAGTAAAAATACGAAAACAGGACATGTGTGCTGTTAAAACGCTAGTTAGTAGTATAAATCGGCTTAAAATAAAGCCATCTATACATTTAATTAAGGTACTATTCCTACTAATAAAGACAATAAAGTCTTAAAGAAATTATACTCAGTACTAACCTTACAGTTTCCCTCAAGGCTTGGACTGTTCGTACCGATTGCGATAGCTGTGCGCGAAATTTTTCTTTGCGCAAAAATGAATTTCCACATTTCCCTCTCTCGTAGTATAAGGCGACACAGTTTATAACATCAAAAATCTGAGTGCTTTCAACGACTTCAGCGACTTCGGAAAGGCCTTCTTGACGTACATTCGCCATTTTGGAATTTCATACATAGGCCACAGGGAGACCCTTAGGTACTATTAAGGACTATTTAGGTCTAGGGATAAGTAGTCTAAGTAGACACAGTGTTGAGAAATGTCGATCTTGTCGATCAAAACGTAAATAGCTAGAATAGCTGTTTCAATAAAAATTCCTTATCCCGATTTTTCTTCATTCCGATCCCGTATCACGTTCGTAAAACTTCGTAAATCCCGCGTCCCGCAACTTTCAAAAATCCCGAATCCCGCTCACTATTTTTTCTAGATCCCGCTTCCCGTTGCCAAAATAATCGTAATCCCGCTTCCCGCAAAACCTCCTGGTATCCAGTAATACTGGACATGTTGGTGGCCTCACCAATCCTCCTTCCTCAATTTCCCAACCTCCTCAGCAATCCGCGGGGGGAGTTACACCCTCTTTTACTGAACAAAACCCTGTTTCTAGCCGCATGGCTTGTATCAAACAATCAATCTCGGCAGGAGGCATTTCAGGAAGAGCTGCCGAACTCATCTTGGCATCTTGGCGGCCCGGCACGAATTCAGTTTACAACTCAGCCTGGCATAAATGGGATAGCTGGTGTAGTGAACGACAAATTACTTCTCTTTGCCCCACTTTGGCAAATATAACTGATTTCTTGTCACACAGCTTTGACTTAGGCTTGCAATACAGAACCATTAACACTTATCGATCTGCCCTGTCTAGTGTTATACCTCCAATTGAAGGCTTCCCTATAGGGCAACACCCGTTAGTTGTTAGATTAATGAAAGGAATCCAAAACGAACGTCCTGCCACGCCTCGGTACCAGCACTGCTGGGACGTAAATAAAGTTCTCGAGTATATCAAAACCTTACCTGATAACGATAACCTATCATTAAAAACCCTGACAGGTAAGCTTGCGACCCTTACGGCTATCACAGCTCCGAAACGTTCCTCGGAGTTAAAGCTTCTAGACATGCGTTTTGCAAAAAACGACCCGAGGGAGTTGTGTTTGATCTCCCAGGCTTAACCAAGACATCATCTGAGGTCCGTTCAGTTTTCTTCGCACGTTTCCCCTCTGACACTTCGTTGTGTGTCACTACAGCCCTCGATGCTTATCTTACGAAAACATCGCTTCCACGTCGCGACCTATTACCCTCAGAGCCCAATCAACTTTTTCTTTCATATCACCGGCCCTTCAAACCGGTTAAATCCTGCTCTATAGCTAGATGGATTAAAACATTTATTGGGTGCGCGGGAATAGACACCGAAATATTCAAAGCACACTCCACGCGATCTGCTTCGACATCCAAGGCCAGGAATAAAGGTGTCTCGGTAGCGGATATTCAACGCATGGCAGATTGGTCCTCGTCTTCTTCAACATTTAGACGGTTCTACTATCGTCCTAGTTTTGCGACCAATTATGCCAACGCAGTTTTGTCTTATGACCAGGAAGCACCAGCTCCCTAGGCTTTAAACAAGCATTGTTATATCGAAACTTCTGTGTTTGAAATATAATTGAAGATTTTGCAAAGGCGCGAAGCGCCTGAAGCGCCCGAGATTATATGAGAACACAGAAGTGAGATATAACAATCCCACCCTCTCCACCCATATCGTAAGGAGGTACATTACAAACTTCGTTCGTTGATGGCCATAAAATCTTAATTTCTTAGGATAGAGGCTCCAGTTTGGTGATTTGCTGTCACGGTTGTCTAGCTCAAGGGACTTGTTTGCATTATACATTTTTGTTCTGGTTGATTAAAGAAGAATTGTTCTTGGCTCGCTAATTTGAACTGACGAAGAAGCGGGAGAACGGGGAACTAGGTCCTAGTTTTTACCTTATAAGGCTATTACTGTAAATTAGCTGTATTTGCGAGTTTATGAGGAATAAAGCATTGTTATATCTCACTTCTGTGTTCTCATATAATCTCGACTTTACTTCAGGCGCTTCGCGCCTTTGCAAAATCTTCAATTTGTCACCACGAATCGTCGAGGCCATAATCATGCATGTGTCAAATTCCTTGCCAAATTTTATTTGCTAAGTTCCAATTAACAAGTCTTCCTTGATAAGGAGCCTAGTTAAAAACCTAGTCATGCCAGCTTTTCAACAAGGAAAAATGCTCGTATGTACGGCCGTCAAAGAAAACTTGACAAGGAATTGCGCAGTGCGGAACTACATATTCAATAAAATAAAACAATATTGTTGCAACAGTACTCAACGAGCCAATCGAGCAGGTTTTTCAGTTGATGTTTTATCATTTTTTGTTTGTTTTGAGATTCTGTCGCGTATATACTAATTTTATCATGGCTCATATTATCGTAAAACTTGTCAAGAAATATTTTTCATATATTTCGCGTACACACGAGCAAATAAAACTTGTTTGCCATACACACCAGCAAGTGAACTGGTCAAGAAAACTTGCCCGTCTGTACGGGGCTTAATGGCACGTTCACACAATTCTTGTCACAGAAAAAAATTGTCATAGAAAATTTGTTGTACACACACACACTGCAATTGCCAATTAAAACTTGTCATATAAAAAATTGTCATATAAAACTAGCTCGTCTGTAAGGGGCTTAAATATATAATCACGAAATTTATAGTGCATGCATGATTGAACCGATTTAAGTTGGGTTTATACTGACGAACAATTAAAATTCTCATAGAAAACTTGCTCGTCTGTAAGGGGCTTTATACTATAATTATAAGGACGGATCATCGGTGGACGAACTTGGGCAAGCGAAAGATAGTTCGTCTTCTAGTTCGTCTATGTGTAAACACGGGGAAACAGATAGATCATGCATCCGTCACTGACACGAATTATCCGCATGGTTCGTTTATTTAGACGAATTTGAATAGGTAGTTCGTCTTGACGCATCATCCGTCTGTCAGCATGAAAACGAGGTAGGGTGAACTATGGAAAATTAACCATAAAACAGCTCCTGTGCGTTTACCACATAAATAATTTCCTCGTCATGCACATTCGTTTTCAATATTCCTGTGCACTTTCTGATTGCGTGATTCTCTTCTCTTTGACATATTCATGCATCTATATAGTTGGTCTATAGATAGTTTGTCGTGTGTTTATATTCAGAGGAATGATCGGTCAGACGGATCATTCGTCCAGACGGATAATCCATCTATATTAATTTTGTGCATACGATGTAAAAGAAAAGGCTTATTATATATAGCCATGAAATAACGAAGCCTTACATAAGTATAAGGTATACATGCATGAAGCAGGAAGTCCAGACTTTGGGTCTATAATATGAGGAAAAACATTCACCTATAATTATATGTTACTTGTTCACTGTGATGTTCCATGCTTGCGATTCAAATATTTGTATTTTATAATGCAAAAAAATCTATACTGACCTTTAAACAATAACAATGCGATGCCATATAATACTATCAAGACATAAATTTGCCGCGACATTCTTCCAGCGTTGGTGGTCGATTTAAACTGATATATGGCTAGTCATAATTACGTATGGCTGCATCATTTTAGTGCCATGAGAGATATCGAAAGAAAACTATACAAGGTAACTGCATGCGTGGTATTCATTATTATATTCACGTCCAGGCTGAAAATTTGGCAATATAATTAGTACAATACAATTTTTGCAATATAATTAGTAAACTGATAATGCTCTAAAAGTGTAGTTCCTGAAAGATATCTTATGGCAGAAGATACGTTTGTATTTTTATAGTCAATTATATTAAAAGCCACTATAGTCTATTTTTTTGTATCCGATGCACTTATAAAAGCTGATTAAAATAAATAATATGATTAGTTTTTTCTGTATCGATCGCTATGCTTCATAGTTTAGCTTTTCTGATTTTATGTTACCACATGCATTTATATTTGACAGCATATGATTATAAAATTTTTTATATTATGGAGTAAAAATAATACTTGGATGTAGTTGAAACGCGTGGCGTAAACTAAGACAAGCTTATACTTCGATTATATAAGCCAGTTCAATATAATTCTGTTGTTTACTTTCATTTTTCCCGCGAATAGTGACACTGAATCATGTGTAGAGGATATTGCTAGCAGTGAAAAAGAAAGGAACTAAGTACTTTGTTAACACGTTGTAAAGGCTTAGGTTGATAGTCATAATTGGCTGGCATAAAAGTGAAAAATTGGATAATATGGGGGGTGCTTGAACCGACGTCTATAAAGCAAACTTAGCACGCCCCTGCATGAGCGAGCAGATAAAAGCGCTATATATGCAAGCTAGGGTGAGAACCTTGGTTTACAGGTTTAGGATTCGCCCGAACCATATGAAGTTCATAGTTGTGACCTATATATGTCATAGTTCGTCCACCTTCATTATTTTATAGTCAAAACAATCAATTTTAAAAAGTTGACTGTTTTGGGTTTAGCAATTTCTTATGTTTTATTTCGATAAAATGATTTTGTACAAATATTATGATTCGATTCAATTGCAAATTCTCATTACATCGCTTCGCTTGTCAAGTTCGGCGGGAAAATTCCCGTGTTTACAGTTATAGAAACACGCTTATCGACCAATCAGGACGCGCGTACTATAAATGTAATATTATAAAAACATTTATAACAGTCACAAATCAGCAGTTTTTTTATATAAATTATTCACAGAGTACAATTTTCCCGAACACAATTCTGTATATCGATAACTTTAACTATGAGCCATGCGTGTATTTTATTAACAGTCACAAAGGTGATTATTGAAAAATCTTGCCTCTGATTGGTCGAGAAACCTTGGATTATTTAAGGGTTAAAGACTCTTGGAGTGTTTTGTTGACATATAAACGCACGCGCCGACCATACAATGAACGAGAAATTTCAATATTGTCAGCAAGTGCGTTTATTTGTAAACAAAACACGAACATAAAGTCTCTAACACTTTTAATATACAATCTGAGTTCATTGATTGCTGCATTGAAGATGCAAGCTTCGCTGCAGGCTGTCATTTTTGAATAAACCATTATTTTCATGGGTTATTGCGAATAAACCACGATTTTCCACGAAATAAAAACCTCGACTTCGTCTCGCTTTTTATTGAGCGATATTCACCTCCCCTTCGACGAATAATTGTTAAATATTATTATTATTAATGTTGACCACACGGTTATATAAAATCATAAATATATTTATCGCCCAAGGGACAGTATTACAATATTATACTTGTTCGCTGCGCTCGCTATATGAATAGGTTTTATAGGAAGGTAACATAGCAGCTATAATTTCTGGAATACAATGCAATTCTCAATATGTACTAAACATTATGTCATAATGGACAATATCACAGGTATTACATTGTATCAAGGTGCATCCATGGTCAGAAATGCTAAATGAGCAATGCTATAAATCGAAATAATATTACTTAGCTGAAATTGTATTTTCTGCGTGTTTCGATTTTTAAATTCAAAAATAAAAAAGTGGAAGCACGGAGGACGTGCAGGTGAACATTCAAAAGAACACGGGACATTTTAAAAAGGGTCTTCAAACATTATACTATAAATATGTGAAACTAATCCATTTTTTCTGCTCAACGTAACAACAGCTAGGAAAGGCTCACGAAAATTGTGAGTAACTGATTTAATCATTCAAAGCTTATATATATATATATATAATGATATATAATGTATTTATCAGGTAATTGGGGATGTATTTTTTTGTTGTAGTTGACTTCATTATTTATTCATCTGTGTAATGTCTTCATGATGGCACAAGAATCAAAATAAGTACAAAAAATAAGTGGCTTAAATCCTCTGGGAAGTCCAAATAAGTAGTGCTTCGAATCGAAAGTGCGAAACACTGCGCATAAAATGTTGATAAATGCATATTTGGAGTTTAGAAAAGTTCCTGTATTTCCAACAATTTCTGGTATACAAAAGGTTAAGAAATTCTTAGACGTTTCCTTTAGGAGTTTAAATATCAGTTGGATTTCATGCGGATTGTAAAATAATCAATGAAACTCGGAAAAATGAAAATTACTTGAGGTAGTTTTTTCCATATTTTTTAAAGTTATAATACTTATTTGTCCTGATATTGGTAAAAACAACGTGTACGACTTGCATATATCTTGAAAAAATGGTTTTTCGTATTATAGTTAAGAAAATACATCGAAAACAACGAGATTTCGAACAAAATAAAAATTTCCCAAAAATCGAGGAGGGGAATGTTTTCCAAGCAGGCTCAGATTTTTTTCTCATAATTATATATACATAGTAAACACTCTCTTTTAAAGAGTTCTCTTTCATTATAATCACAATCATTTATCATCTCTTGATGGTAGTTGGCTTTTGAAGTAAACCTATTTTGCTGTATTTCAATGAACGTCGGAAACGGTCATTGTGCAAACTTTTTTGTAAAAGCGTCTTTGAAATTTATAAAATGCAAAAAAATACAATACTATTATTACTAGCCTATAAAGGTTATAGAACGATTCATGATTTTTAAGCTTTAAGTGATTAGAAAAGATTACTGTCTATGTTGCATAATTTTTCTTCCGTATTTTACTGTTAAAGATGCAGTTCATTTGTACAAATAAATATGAGCTGGAAGGAATGGTATGTGGTTTTACAGACATAACCGGAAAAAACAATTGTCTGCATAAAAGATAATTAATTTTTCATTGTTCACATGTGCTTCACACCGTTCTTCTTTCTGCCAATATAGTGTGGACTTAACTAGATTGACAAAGTTTCCTGGGGTTTTTTCAACCAATTTTTGTCAAGACTGATCGTGGGAAAATATGTAGAGACTCTAAAATTTCTAAAGGCTTATAACTCCCGCTAATACATTAGGTATAGACAAGCGGTGAAATTCGATACCTCAACGACAATTAATATAACTGTAATTATGCGCAGGTCAAATTGGTATCAGGTTGACCAAGATTGTGGAAAGGAAGGTATAAGCTTTGAAATAGTTTCCAAGGAGATTTTGGGAGTACCTTGAAAGAATTTTTCTAGCTATTTATACAGACATAATGTGCTTTCTCACTACTCAATATAATTATTAAAATCATTATTTAATTCAAAAACCCTAACGATATTTTAATTTCTTTCAATCTCTTTTAGCCTTAGTTGGTGAGAAATTACAGATTGGAATGATAATTGCCTCGATTTACTTTTTTAAGCATACGCGCACAAGTGTTATAGAAGATGTAGAGTACCGTGATGATCTAAATCAGATCGATGAGGTGTGTGCGACAGGGATTTGGAGATGTTCCATGCATATGAATTCATCTACGTTCTATTCTACAGTAGCTGTATTGTTTATATCGATCCGCGAGTTAGCGAACTGAATAATTTTTCTCTTGCTCCCCCTACCCATGCAACTCCTCCAAAAGAACATGCAGGCCATCTAGTTAGGAAAGTTTAAATTCCGCTGACTCCACCATTCTCCAGAATGCTGGACTAGATTTAATATGCATGCATCATTCACTTGCTCGTAAGTTAATAACAATCATATGCATTGCCACAGACATAAGACACAGAGCAGCGTTCTTTATACCTAAAAAAATATTTTTATAGATTTAAGGAATGTTAATTGCTTCAAGAAGCAAACAAAAACTCTTCTTTCAACTCTTCTTAAGACACTATCGGCAAAAGATCTTTGATCTTCCAACATGATAGATCAACAACATCCACGTTTTAAAATCTCCCCAGAGATGCAACTTACTTCTTGAAAAGAATGTCTTTATGCGTACTTGATAACTGTGTATATCGTTTCATTTAACACGCATATATAAAGTGTGTTAAAATAGGGACGAGCGAATAAAACACCTTTGCGTGTGTTACTCCATTCGGGACATCTTGAATTTGCGTTAAGTATATTTTGTAGATTATTTGAAAAAAATCTCTGCAGATAGCGTGCGCGATCAATATATAATTATTGTCCATAATTATTATATCTAAGAGTCGCGAAAAGGGAATCCTGTTTACGAGTGGTGTCCTTTCCCATTTGAAACAAAACAATTACCGTGCAAACTTAAAATATTTTTCTTCTAGCTTTCTTTGACCTTTTTGGAAGGAAAAAAATGGAACTACGGTGACGTGTCTCTTGTTCTGTTCTTTCCACCTTTTTCTTCTTTGACAGGGTGTGCAAAGGGGACTGATTGACAGGGATAGAGAGTGTATTGCTTGACTGGCATGAAGATAGAAGTAGGTTTTAGCTTTATTAAGGTATGACTAGGAAAAGCAAAAAGGATGTGCACATCTCCGGAGATTAGGCTCCACGTACCGCCGAGCGAGTTCCGTTCGTAGGGCGAGTTTGCAATCCTGGCCACGGGTTCCCTTTCCACAAATTCGCAACAATCATCAATAGCTGGTGCGTTACTGAAGTGTTGACAGCTAAATTGTTAAGTATTCTGTGCGATCATTAACATTTATTAATAAACTTGTTAAAGCAATATCGTTGTCTAAACGCCTGTCAAATCGATTATGATTGAAATCTCGTAATTAACGTAGAACTAGGAGAGTCCGGCACTTAATTTTATCTCCCCTAAAAGGTTGCATTGTCGGGGTCACCGAGTATCGTTGTGGGATCGGAACAAATTTCCTTATAATGCCGTATTATATCATGACTATAGATATCTGCGACAGATAATATATATATAATAATATATATGCAGAATATATATATATATATATATATATATATATATATATATATATATATATATATATATATATATATATATATATATGTGTGTGTGTGTGTGTGTGATGTAATCTGTGTTTGGAGGAGAAACTTCATATCCTTGAATTGAGCAAAGACAGAGCGTTGAATAAACGATCGGAATTGTTTGCGAAGTGTAGACACCGCAATAAATTCAGCGCGCAAAAATTCAAAATCGCAAACGCACGCGCAAGTCATCTCAACGCGACAGCAAACCGTTAGTTATAAAATCATAGTATCCATTCGCCTGAAGATCGCTTTTAAGCGTGAAACACAGTGTAGCGATGAAAATATTTTAAGATTAAATATAAATATATTGCTCTATCATGCACACCTCAATATTGAGCACTCTTTGTTCAAGTACGGACAACGAAATATTATATTGGATATAATATCATCATCTATATATATATATAAATATATATATATATATATATATATATATAAATATATATATTTATATATATATATATATATATATATATATATATATATATATTAATATATATATATATATATTCTATTCACTTTAGATTGAAGGCCCCTTCCTAGCTATATTCTATTCACTTTAGATTGAAGGCCCCTTCCTAGCTGCGATGCTTGTGATATACGCGTATTTTTTTGAATATAGACAAGTGACTGGAGTGTTCAATAGACTCTTCAAAGACAAAGGCAAGTGTTTTAAATTAAATGTTATTTGGTATTTGTGTGGGCCCTAATAGTCTAGAACATCGAATTGTTTATCTCAAAGAGAATCGCACAACACTTGTGTCACAAAGAATTAAAGAGATGAGGCGGAAGAAGTGATCGGATATTGATAATTTCTAATATTGAATGCAAAGATTAAAGCCTTTTACTGATATTGGTAGTGCGCGAAGTCGTGCACTTCAAGGAGTGTATTATTTTAATGTTTTTGTTTTCACTAAATAATATTTTTTGAATATAATATAATCTACTCGTGAGATTGCTTACTGATGCTAACAGAGCCCTCAAAGACTACCAGGGAATTATTTGAAAAACCAACTGAAGGAATACACACGGCATCCCTTAAGACTTTTAAATTTCACCCGAAAGATTACTTACTGAATACTGTGATTTTAACATATGATACTTATAGTCAATCATAGTTTTTTTACAATATTATTTAATTTAATATTTGTAAATATATTTAAGTTTTAAATTAGGCCTATTTAAGCCTATTGGGCCATAATTCAGTCATAATTATATCAATTTTTTGTAAATAACTTTTGAATACCCCGTGAATAGAATCGAACAAATTGGAGTCTATATAATCATAATTCATATCGTGAAATATATACTTCCACAAGGCACAATGAGTAAATTTAACAAGCAGAATAAGGTCCGCGGTTTCCACTTAATTTTTATTCAACTTGCATTGTTAAGGTATTAAAGAATGTTGCTACGTGTGTTCAGTCAAAATGAAGACAAATTTTGAAATCAGAACTCTTTCAAATCGGTTATAATGACATGTTCACTACAGTTACGATACGATAGAAACTATAAATGAATGTATAAACTATAAAACTAAATAAAGAAACTATAAAAAACTGTATAAATATTCGCGATATGAGTAAAATATGGATGCACTGCAAACAAGACAGACGCCAAGTGTGGTGTGATTATCAGAAAATTAATCAGAAAATAATATTATTGAAATGAGTGCAGATGAACGACGGTTCACGAATGTCTAAAAGCGTCATTAACATACAATACGTACGCCCATGCAACAAGTATTACAATTTTGTTCTAAAACCGCATGTCCGCCATATTTACATTACAATAAAAAATTATCATAATACCTATGTATCAAAAAAAGAACACGTGAAATGTTGGATTAATGTATTTTTATGCACTGACACCTACTTTCTGAAGAAATTTTAATGTGAATTTCAAACTAAATCCTAATTCATTTATAAACTATAGAACATAATTATTCATTAAAGTGCGTAATTATGTTTACATGAAGTAATAGACATACTTCAATGTAATTATACTAACTACCTTAGAAAAGGTTGAAAGAGACCAAAACTTCGCCTTTGTTACGTTTCGAAAAGATACGCATCCTTTCATGCACGTCTTGGTCAGAATGCGTTGCTATATAAATTATATTCATTATTAAAATGAATGCAGGCAAATTGTTATGTCTTCGAACTTTATTAACTTTAATTTGAATGCAATCTTGATTCAGTTATTTTTAGTTATTCAATACTTTCTTAGTCCTATTTATCCCACAATAGTTTTCTCGTTTTAATATATTTCAAGTTTTATTAACTCGAGAATATACGAAAGTAATTATCATATCTCCGCAGATGTACATGGTCGATATGCGTAGGTATATTTGTGTTCAAAATAGCTTTTTTCGTAGTCTGGTAACATCCAGTGAAATTATCCTACCGACCATTAATGTTCCTGCCAGCTGTCGACGAAATAACAGTTTTCGTTCGCGATTTTTAATCGTATAAAGAAAGACTCAAGATGATATTGGGTTTCTTTTGATAACATGTCTTTGATGACGAACCTTAGTCATCCCCGAAACTGTCTATTTCTCATAACATGTCTTTGATGACGAACTTTAATAGTGTCATCCTCGAAGGCAATTACAGTTGAAGTGCGATTAAGATCTAAAATGTTTTATTTCTTGGATTTCTTTGGAAAAAAATATCTCGCTAAGACATTCTTAGACACAAATTTTCGCAAAGAAAAAAGAGAAAAATTTTAAAAAATTCCACCAATCAAAGGCGCTATGTTTACCATACCTAAACGTATAAAAGGTCGACGGTTATCACGAGCTATACAACAGATTCTAAGACGACACACTATACCAGCTCTGATCGGAGCAAAAAAATCCTTTAAAAGATAAGAAGGTAATTATTATAATTTTTATATACTCATAATGAAATATTTATTTTGATGTGGATCATGTATATCACTCGAATACTAGGATAGACGGTGTATTTTAATTTGCATTTTAGTTCCTATTCATACGATGATGAAGGGCATCTAATTTTTTAATTTATAGAAACACAATTTGATACACGATGAGATATTTTGCTTTCCTTCAAGTTCTTCTCCTCTCATGGAGCGTGAATGCTCGTAAGATCACTTCGCATTTTTTGTTAAATGTAGCTAAAAATGATAACAGAATGATCGATTTGAAAGCTTAACTGAATTGAACCCAGATGAACGTGTCCTAATATACTTGTAACAATTTTTCACATTTTTCATGGAATGCCATTATGGAAAGTGCTAAAAAGTCGATATTGAATTGATTTAAAAGAGTTTTTTTTGTGATTTGAACGTATTGTTTCTGGATCTTCCTTGAAACTTCGACGTTAATAATCATTGGCAACGCAGCTGGATAACCTAGCTTTTGAGGGCCAGCGATAGCTATTCTTATAAAATCGAAAAACCATATTTTGCTTGGAGTAAAAAGACTGACTGAGCGCAATCATGGCTCTTTGCGCATGTTTGTCGGTATTTCTATTAGATTTACAATAGCAATAACATTTATTATGAGACAACCTTTGTACTAGTTCACTCTGTTGAATGCAGTTATATTTCTATATTTAGAGACTTGGACTGTGCATAACAAGGTCGTCGAATTATACGATGACATGAAAGTCCTAGATGGCACTCCAAAACAGTTCAAGCCATTGCAGTTTGACACTACTAACCACCAAATAAGAATTAATGAAAATGCTCAGTATTCATATCCTCTACCGGTAACCGTTACACAGCATCTGCTTAGATTGAAAACAGCTTATGATTTGATCATCCGGGGCAATACGGATGATGCGCATGTGGTTATGTACAGGAAAGCGGTTGGGCAGGAACCACTCTTTTTTTCTTGGTAAGCTGTAATTTTGTTTCTATTTTAGTACCTCGTTCTTTCAAATCTTTAAACATTTCTTTCTTTTGAACAAAGTAATTTGCGTGTTTTTCTCTTATGTAAATTAGACAGCGAAATAATTATCATCTTAAAAATGAAAAAGGTGATGCACATTTCTTCAATTAGCCATTCCGAAGTTACAGCATGGGACTGGTAATAGTGATATTGAAAATGCATCGTGTGCCGACGTTTGGGACAAGAATTCCTTTGATGCATTGTCAACCTTATTTTCAAAGGGGCATGCTAAAAACGAAACCAATTCATATAACTGTTGTATTGTGATCGGCGTTGCAAGCTTTAATTGCTTTCCTTCGACCATAAGCATGTGTCTTTTTCGGATGATTTTTTGTTCATTTTCTTCCCATCAGCTGTTGTCAGTGTTGGATTTGAGGCTGTTGTCATTCTCTCGCTTTCAGTATTACATACCGCATAATGGCTTTTATATTATCTTTATTTATTCCTCACACATTTAGACAGTACGAAAACACGACATCTACTAACACACGCACACACATACATACAGGATTATACCGTTATTTACATAATAAACGCTAATCTTTGATTGGTCGGATGTCGATCAAATACGGTAATCAGCTTTGTCTCTTTGTTCTTTGTGCCATTGGCAAAATAACAATTATTCTTTATCTGCATGCATTTTACACCAGTTTCCTTATTAAGACACGTTAACACATACATACATAAGAGCACAACCTAACAGTCAACATAATTTGCAGGAATTGGAACTCAATCCCGAGTGGAGCTCGAGACGCTCTGGAACTGAAGTTCAGCAGTGCCGAATTCATTAAAGCGGACGAATTCCTTGAGAATGTTGGTTGCGTTTAACAAGGTTAAGAAACAGCAAAGTGTTGAATCGTTCATAATATTACTTTTTTTTCTCCTTTTACTTTTCTTTTTACTTGATTTTTTGTATAACTTTGAGTTAAACTGTATTTTTAACTTTGCATCATTGTATCAACTCGTTGTTTTGAATAAAGTGTTATAACAAACACATATTACCGTTACCGTTTTTAATTGACTACATCTTCTTGGAAGAGAGTACTATTACTATGATTTCATAGTATTATATAGTATCTATCAAAAGTACCCAAAAAATTGAAATTGGTAATTTGCATTTATAAGGCTGAATTCTGTCCATTGATTAACCGCGAGTAATATTTGAGACGCATCAACCACACCTTCCTTTCCAATCCCAGAGCTGATTTGTTAGGCTATATGCTGTGTTGTTAGATATTCGTCCTTAAACCTGCGCCCTATTTGGTGCACCTATTTTAGCCAGGTTATCCTTGTTTAAAGTATACAGAATAACAACATTTGCAATCGGACAAGTCATTTTGTTATAATTATATAGGTGCTGTGTATTTTAAATGTGTTTGGTTCATTCGTAGTCACATGACTTTAAATAAATGCAATGTTTCCCGCCAGGGAAACAAGTGAAAAATTGTGTGAAAAAGTGGTTTTATTTTAAATGAAATTCTGGTGTAACATGTATGTTTTTGTTCCTATATAACAAATCACTTAATGTACACTACCTCGGTAAAGAGTGAGTCAGACTCTTAATTGAGAAAAAAAACTCACTATTTCCCTCGGGAGCAAACATTAAGTGCATAGTATACATGGCGACGAGGAAGTCGGGCAGGCGCAGGTTGGTAAACTGGAAGTAGATTAGGCGAGATTCTCGGTTTTCCATGCAATGTAATAATTTTTGGCAATAATTGTGACAATAAAGGTTCGCTATTTCGTGGTAAAACATAGAAGCAGTTATTCTAACAGTAGAGCGAGTTGAATTTTTTATCAACATGCCTCGAAGTTGCGCGGGTTAATTGCCAGAGCCCAATTTATACTAAAAACGGATCGTCGGTCGCAACAAACTCGGGCAGGCGAAAGATAGCTCGTCTTGTAGTTCGTATGTGTGTAAACACGAGCAAACAGACGGGTCATCCGTGAACACGAATTATCCGCATAATTTGAATGGCTTCGTCTTAAAGCATTATTCGTCTGTTAGTAAAAATGCGGAAGTGAGGACAAACTACAAAAAAATTATCATAAAACGGCTCTGGTGCACTCTTTTTTCCACGTACACAATTTCCTAATCCTTGACACAATTTCCTAATCCTTGTGCACTTTCTAAACGCGCGATTCTGTTTCGTTTAAAATATCTGTCTACGTAAGTTCGTCCAGATATAGTTTGTTGTGTGTTTATATCCAGACAAACGATCTGTCGGACGGATCGTTCGTCCTGACGGATTATCCGCCGCTATAGTCTAAATCGGACCAATAATTCACATTGCATGTACAACTGATTTTTGTTAGACACAGATCAAATTCAAATGACACAGCAAACATCCGCTACGGTTTACGGCTTGATAATCTTCGTGTTCAAGTGATTTCTACAGAGACAAGTAAAAATTAATTTACCTATACTTCGTGACATACAGGTCATCATGCGCTAATGCCGTTTACACTACAGTCAATTTATTGGCACGGCACGGCTAAAATGAGTACCCGTACCCAATTTTATTAGTGTTCAGGCTACCAAAACAAAGGTTGCATGGGCACCCATTTTAGCCTTGTCGTGGCAATAAATCGAGTGTACCGTAAACGGGGCTTAAATTGCATAATTGCTTAAAAACGAGTATTCGGGACGAAACCCGGCCTTGACATTAAAACCTCAAACTGCTCTATCTCTTAATTATATTTGAGCGCTGTCATTTATCACTTAAGCTGTCATGAATTATATTGATTGCGAATGGCTAAAAATGAAATTTATGCCCATTAAAATTTTTGTGACAAAATAAAATACTTATCCCATGTCACGCTGAAGACTTCGTTTACACTACACCGGATTCACATGGTCACGAAATCGTTTCAATAAGGTATTTTACGATATCTTTCTCCACAAAACTTTTTCATTCTGCAGATCATGTTAAAAAAATGATGCTCTCAAACTTTTGGCAGTAAAACTTTCTCTGACATGGCTAATTTTGATGTCGTGACAATGCGAATCTGCTGCAGTGTAAAAGGGCATATATAAGTGGTCTATTCATTTGCTTTGCTCTAGTTTTGCAATTTAAATATGAAGCGTAACACGGAGTGCCTCGTGAAAATGTTGTATTTTTGGCAGGGCGGATGTAAAAATATTTTGGGACGGGTTGATATTACCCAGAGATGCAAGTACCAAAAAGGGCAAAAGTCATAGTTGATGCAATTTTGCTGCAGTGCAATGAGACAATGCATCTTGCATGCTTATACTGCATGTATATCCATGGTATAATTATATGAAAATGACAGTTAGTATATGGATATTATACTCCATACTATTTCAACTGATGACATGGATTTTCAAAAGAAATTTCGAGTGCGTATACAAACGCTGGAGCAGTTGTATTAAAAGATATGGGAAAATTGATCCCGTTCCTATTCTTGCATGTTCGATGTTTAGGTTTTAGGCCCGTCTCAAACGTTCAAATAACCAGGGAAAAAACACTTTTATGTTACAGCTCGCTGAGCTTTATGTTAATTTTTAACATGCATTAGTCATTTTTCGAGATCTTTTTGACTATAGAGTCAAGACATTCCTTGCAGCTGCTGTTGCTAAACATTACACTCTGAAGTCTCTGAAAGGAAAAGGCATTCAAATAGAGGTAAGATAACAATTATATTCTATGTAGCTTGTATTTGAAAAATAAAAAGTCTTGTAGAAAGGTTACAAACTGCTTGGTTTTAATTTAGAAATGGACAGAAATGTAAACAAACCGAGCAAACAATTTTCTAAACCTGTATGATTGTCAAACGATAAAATTGTGTTTATATTCAAGCAGCTGACATTTCTATATAGGTACATGAAATGCGATCGTTTATTTTGGCATGTTATGCATATGCAGAAAAAATTATTTGAAGGAATTCTCAAAAAATATTGCATGGCCTTTTTTTAATTATTGGCCTTTTGCTGTTAAAAAAATTAAAAAAACTTTCCTTCCTGCTTAATTTGAGATCTCCGCAAGAACGTCACTACTGTCGCTGGCCATTTTGGAACGTTTACTGCACTGCACATAAAATGATGTAAAATTTTTTAATAATCATGCAACAATTATAGTGTTCCACATATGTCCTATCACTTTCATTCATACGAGTTACCCTGTTTCAGTTTTAGACCATGAGAATCGGTGCATCGAATTTTGCCCTAGTGTATTGCTGCTTTCTGACGAATTAAGAAATTTATTGAACGACCAAATTTATCTGAGTCATGTGATGTATTTCCTAGCTCAAATGCATGTTACACGTATGATGATTAGTCTCGTCTTCTTTATGTATTTTGTTGCATGGTGCAATTCTGGTCAATTGTAACGATGACATTCCATTTTGCAACCGTCACTAAAAGAACTAAAAGACTGGTGAAAAATATGCTTAAACAAAAGTCGACATGAAATCAATATTTCACTAAGTTGTAGAGATTCGTACAGAAAAATTGTGTACCTATAAAAAATATATTAACTTGAAGCGGTAACGATTATTTCAATGATTTCAATTTCAATTATTTCAAATGACAATTTCAATTTTAATGATATTGGTTTTAAAACATGATCGAGTTTCCACACAGCCACGTTATTGAAGACGAGCAATTTTCTTTTTTGTTCTGCTTATGCGACGGCGCAGGTGCATGCATGTATAAAGACCTTTTAACTCTAGCTCACTTTACGCTACACTCGCATAGCACGGCCAAAATATGTACCCATATCAAATCTTGTTAGCGTCTGGGCACGCATGAAAGACTGGACGCATTGCCGTGCCGATTGTACTGTAAACGTTCAGACTGTTGTAAGATATGAACACTGAGAAATTGGGTACGGGTACTAATTCTAGCCATGCCGTGCTTAGTTGTATGGGTGTAGTGTCAATGAAACTCTAGCGCGCCGTTTAACACAACACTCAATTTATTGCCACGGCACGGCTAAAATGAGTACCCGTACCCATTTCATCTGTGCTCGGCCTCGGTTTTGGTAGCCTGAACTGCTGAACACTAATACAATTGGCTACGGGTACCAATTTTAGTCGTGGCGTGCCGATAAGTTGACTGTGTTGTAAACGGGGCTTGAGTGTAGGGTAAATTCCGTGGGAAATCGTAAGATTTATTGAAGCATTGAAATGAAAACTCTCTTTTACGCTCAACAAGATTATATTCTTTACACTGAAATCTTTACATAATTTATGCTACAAATGCAACCCACCGATGTGTATATGTAAGGCACTTTGTAAAACGTGAATTCGAGTAAAAATGTGTGTGCCTCAATTTGCCTTAAATGTGTATGCAAATGCATTGCAGATCTCGTAAAAATGTGTTTTAAGTACGTTTTAAGGTCTAACGCCAATGAGACAAAATCAGTACATTAGAAAATTACCGAATTTTACTATTGTGCATAGTAGTAGCTTTTTTCTAAATTAAATAATGTACTGAACGAGAAATTTTATTCGGTGCAGGTGATGTATTCCCTTGTTCAAATGCAAATTACGCGCACGATGATCAGTCTCATCTTCTTGATGTATATTGGTGGAGTTCTGGTCAATTGTAATGATGATATTCCATTCTGCCGCAAACACTTGAAAAAACTAAAGCAGGAAATAAAAGACTGGAGAGAAAGATGCTTGGGCAAAAGTCGACATGAAATTATTTTACCAAGTTGTGGAGCAGAAAATGAATATTATAAGGAAAGGATGCGCGCGCACAGTAAAATGTGTTTCTATGCAGGTAAAGAATGCTTGACATCGTTCCCGGAAACATTTAGACTTTAAAAAAATTATTAATGTTTTTGCACCTGTAGATCTTCTCCTCCCGTCTAGAGTCCTAACCCAACAGTAGACTTATAATACAAAACTTTATACGCAAAGAACAATATTGTGCAGACATTCAGTAACAATATAACCAGGGAGCAGCGTGGCAGCGTCTTCAAACAACTTAGCATCAAATGTGGTATAACAGCAACAAATTGCTGCTGTTCTATAGTATTTTGTATGACTTTTCTTTTGCGTTTCAAAACATGCAGTTTTGTATTTTCCTGGCATGGAGTGAACCAGTTTTGTTATATCACGACTGTATGATTGATCCTATTCTAACATTGATTAAAGACAATCCACTAGTTTTCCTTAAGGTGTATAATGATAATGCCACATTTTTGAAAGATGCAAAAATTTTCGATAATTTTTTTTGCCATTATAGAATTTTTTTATATTTTTCTAATTGTTAGTTTTTCTTCCAAGTAAAATAACGCACGAAAAAAAATTAGGGGTCACCGTGCTTCTTTTTCATCTATCGGAGGCAATTAGTAATTTTGGAGTGAATTTTGTACACGTATGTCGCCATAGCAACGGAAAATTTGTTACTAAAACTAATACCATTCGAGAGTAGAAACATTAAAATATATAAAATTCCCAATATCTCTAGAATAAATCGCAAAAATCCGTTGTTTGAACGTGTGAAAGTGATGTACGATGGAATTTTTGAAAACTGTATCGAGCCACCTTAACTCTCTTTCCATCTTCCTTTTAACCACCTTAACTCTCTTTCCATCTTCCTTTTAACTGCACGAGCTCGAACAGCTCTTGGTCTCCCAGATCTTCATTATTTTGATTGAGTACGAACGTGATTAACAAGACGTTTCATACCAAAAATTGATAATTATTATACACCTGTGTTGTTTTGCCAACTTATATAAAGATCATTTCTAGGACCCTACCCCGAACCTTACCTACTTGTTCGCCTCCCGACGGAAATCGTGGCGACTGATTTAGAATCTCTGGATACTACTGTGCTCATCCGTGGACTAAATCATAGCTCATTTAAATATGGGCTAGAATTTGACTACATGGAAAAGAAAATATACTTCACAGAAGCACGGCATATTTATCGGATGAATTTTGACAGTGGTAACAAAGAAATGTTTGTGGAGAACACTGACCCGATTGCTATTGCAATTGATTGGAAAGGACGTCGTATATTTTGGATTACTATAAAGAACCAGCGCCGCAAAATGATGGTTATGAGTTTAGACCGAAGTAATTCGATCGCAAAAGTTTTTGTCGGCTATGAATGGATGACATGCCTCGAAATTGATTCGGCTGCGGGGTACGTAAAGTGAGAATTAAAGCTCGTTTACACTACACATGATTTATGGGTACTGAATTTACACAGGCCGTGTTAATAAATTGAGTGTAGTGTAAGTGGCTTGAGTGTAGTTGCTTGAGAATAGTTAATTTTGATCTAGTTTTATTTAGAATTCTTTCAAATATGTATATAGTTAATTAAAAAAGTGGCTTGAGTGTAGTATAAACGTTGCTTGAGCGTATTGTAAACGTGGCTTGAGTGTAGTGTAAACGTGGCTTGAGTGTAGTGTAAACGTGGCTTGAGTGTAGTGTAAACAGGGCTTGACTGTAGTGTGAACCGGGCTTGGGTGTAGCGTAAACGCGTGGCATGAGTGTAGTGTACACGTGGCTTGAGTGTAGTGTAAACGTGGCATGAGTGTAGTGTAAACGTGGCTTGTGTGTAGTGTAAACGTGGCTTGAGTGTAGTGTAAACAGGGCTTGACTGTAGTGTGAACCGGGCTTGGGTGTAGCGTAAACGTGGCATGAGTGTAGTGTACACGTGGCTTGAGTGTAGTGTAAACGTGGCATGAGTGTAGTGTAAACGTGGCTTGTGTGTAGTGTAAACGTGGCTTGAGTGTATTGTAAACAGGGCTTGACTGTAGTGTAAACCGGGCTTGGGTGTAGCGTAAACGTTGCATGAGTGTAGTGTAAACGTGGCTTGAGTGTAGTGTAAACAGGGTTTTACTGTAGTGTAAACCGGGCTTGGGTGTAGTGTAAACGTTGTTTGAGTGTAGTGTAAATGGGGCTTGAGTGTAGCGTAAACGTTGCATGAGTGTAGTGTAAACGTGGCTTGCGTGTAGTGTAAACAGGGTTTGAGTGTAGTGTAAACGTTGTTTGAGTGTAGCGTAAACAGGACTTGACTGTAGTGTAAACGGGGCTTGAGTGTAGTGTAAATTGGGCTTGAGTGTAGTGTAAACGGGGCTTGGGTGTAGCGTAAACGTTGCATGAGTGTAGTGTAGTGTAAAATTGGCTTTAGTGTAGTGTGAACGTAACTTGATTGTAGTGTAATTGTCGCTTGAGTGTGGTGTAAACGGGGCTTGAGTGTAGTGTAAACGTGGCTTGCGTGTAGTGTAAACGTTGCATGAGTGTAGTGTAAACGGGGCTTGAGTGTAGTGTAAAGGTGGCTTGAGTGTAGTGTAAAGGTGGCTTGAGTGTAGGGTAAACATAGCTTGAGTGTAGTGTGAAAGTGGCTTGAGTGTAGTGTAAAGGTGGCTTGAGTGTAGTGTAAACGTTGCATGAATGTAGTGTAAAAGTGGCTTGAGTGTAGTCTAAACATTGGCTTGAGTGTAGTGTAAACGTGGCTTGAGTGTAGTGTAAACGGGGCTTGAGTGTAGTGTAAACGTTTCATGAATGTAGTGCAAAAGTGGCTTGAGTGTAGTGTGAACGTGGCTTGAGTGTAATGGAAACGGGGCTTGAGTGTAGTGTAAACGGGGCTTGAGTGTAGTGTAAAAGATGGCAACGGGGCATGAGTGTAGTGTAAAAGTGGCTTGAGTGTAGTGTAAATTTCGCTTGACTGTAGTGTAAACGTTGCATAAATGTAGTGTAAAAGTGGCTTGAGTGTAGTGTGAACGTGGCTTGAGTGTAATGGAAACGTGGCTTGAGTGTAGTATAAACGGGGCTTGAGTGTAGTGTAAACGTGGCTTGAGTATAGTGTAAACGGGGCTTGAGTGTAGCGTAAACGGGCTTGAGTGTAGTGCAAAAGTGGCTTGAGTGTAGTGTAAATTTGGCTTGAGTGTAGTGTAAACGTTGCATGAATGTAGTGTAAAAGTGGCTTGAGTGTAGTGTAAAAGTGGCTTGAGTGTAGTGTAAATTTGGCTTGAGTGTAGTGTAAACGTTGCATGAATGTAGTGTAAAAGTGGCTTGAGTGTAGTGTGAACGTGGCTTGAGTGTAATGGAAACGTGGGTTGAGTGTAGTGTAAACGGGGCTTGAGTGTAGTGTAAACGGGGCTTATAAGTAAGTAAATTGTACACATTTCATCTAATGCGTGCATATTCATTAAGAGAAAGCAAAAGTACTTACATGTAAATTATGAACTGATTTACTCTACCTTGTTTTTTAATATCGATACTTGGTCGTTTTTTGTTGTTTGGTTTTAAAATTTTCTTCACTCCTTTTTTTCCCGGTGAGAATTGAGAAATCTTAATTAGTCTGCGGCGTGTGATACGATTTTTGTTCTGGCTCGCCAGAATTAGAACTGTATTTTGTAAAGTGATCATGGTCACAGACTTTCCAAATATTGTATATTAATCATAAGTTTTATTTGACCTGAAATCATAAATATATAAGATTATTAACTTCATTAAAATAATAATGAATAAAGAACAATAACAAGAGCTCACTTCTTTGGCCTAATTTCACTCTACAAAATAGCGCACAACTCCTGAATCTATACTATCCCGAAATTTATCAACAACAATCCGGTAGTGTTTGTCTCGTGACTTGTGTTTCCTCTTATTTTTAGATTATGTAAAATTAGTGCTTTCACGAAAAAGGCTCAATTTTAAATACGGACATTTTATTCTTCATAGATACATTTTTTGGGCTACTGCTTTCCATTCATTTGATCTCCGAGAAAGACATTTGGTTGGAAATAATAGAAATACGATATTTAAAGGTTTTATAAACAAAGAAGTAATTAAAGATATCGCCTCAGACTACAAGAACAAGAGAGTTTACGTCACTACAGGGAGAAACAGGCTGATTGCAATTAATTACAGTAAAAGTAAAAAGAAAGAAGTGATTGGATCAGGTTATCGCTGTCCAGTGGATATATATGGAAATTTGATTTACTTTCAAAAGAAAAAGTCACCGGCGGATAACATTATGGAAATGAATTTGGTCAACAGAAATATTTTGCGCTATATTACCTTACCTAAAAACTCCGTTCCAAAACGTTTTTTAGTCGTGCACAAATCTCGACAATTTGAAGGTAGGTTATAGTAATTTATCGTATAGAAGAAGTACATTAATAAATCTTAGCACGGTAGTTGAAATTGTTGTATTTGGACGACGGGACGGGGCATCAATGGAGTGAATCTTATTCTGAAATTCTAATGCAAGCAAGGAGAGACCATATTTTTGTATATAAAGCTTCAGGATTGTGCAAACTCCCTCAAAGTTATCATCCCACAATGGCGCCAACCTCACAAAATTAATCACACATGCGTTGAGATCTTCTTATATGCATGGGTAACTAATTTTGGTTAACCACTGTTCTGACTGAGTTGGAAAATGGCCCAAGTTTTGTTTTATTTATGATTTTTTATTACTATTTATCTTTGTCACAAGTGTGTCTTAATATATTTTAAAATCCAAAGCCATTTGCTACGACCCAACGCTAGAAAATTTTTGGTGCGTTTATATCGAAACTTTCCGATGCACCATTTGATTTTGTTCACATGCGTGGGATTTATCTTCTTTTCAAAAATTCGGCATACATTCCTAAGGCCAACCTCGATATTTTTGTTCCTCTTTATATACAACACGAGAACTGAACGAAAAATGTTATTAATGATAAGGCTTTACCCTGAACAAACTTGGCTTCCCTTATTTCATATTTCCATCGTTCTATTGTATTGTTGGTTATATTAAAATTGAGACGTTGAGATGTGGTAAAACGGGACAATTTTTGTCAGATAGGTATAGCTAATTAGCGCTGTGTGTTGCTACGCTTTTATAGAATTGTACTAATCTAAATAGTTCTGGTAATTCACCTCTGGAGAAATTAAGATATTTAAGTTTATTTAAAAGCAATCCCAGTTTCTTGCATGTATATTTTGTAAGGTGTATCACTTTTTAAAAATCAGCTCTTTTCACCCGCATGTGTCTGGTCTAATGTAACTGTTGGCATTAACCTACTTGGCATGAAAAGACTTTATATTTTATAATATTAAAGAAAAAAAATAATTGTGTTACTATAAGCCGGTTGTGTTACTACATTGAGCCTGATATCTATGAGCCCGCATATTGTTCGGGCAAATAATTTATTGATAGTTTAATAGGTACAGAGAAAGAGCCTAATTTTTCGAATTTATTTTGTAGAAGGTTGTCCTATTAAAAGTTGTGGTCCCTTACGTTATTGTATAAATAACGGCACGTTCTCGTGTTTATGTGAATGGGGATACACAGATATTGGACAGACATGCACAGGTATATTATATATTAGAATTATAATTTATAAACTATTGCATGGATATTAGCTATTATCAGTTTCCTGCAATCAGATTTGCAGTCTTATATCAAAATATCAGCTTATATAAATATACTGCTAGTAGATGATATAGCAACGAATGTTACGAATGAAAACATTCATTAATAACTTCTTATTAACCGATCGAGCTCGAGGTCTTTCACGAGAAATGTTGGACTGAGAGCTTTTTGAACAAACCGAGCTCGAAGAGCGAGACCGTAAGATGCCAGACCGTAAAAACAATATACACTTAATGTATGCTCCCGAGGGAAATAGTGAGTTTTGTTTTCCCAAGAGTTCTGAAACATTGAGACTCAAGGGAAAACAAAACTCACTATTCCCCGAGATGTAGCGAACATTAAGTGTTTTGTTATATAGGAACAAAAACATACATGTTACACGACAATTTCATTTCAAAAAACTTTGTTATGACAATATGCGGGCAACAATTTTTCACTTGTTTCCCTGTTTCCCTGGCGGGAAACATTGCATTTATTTAAAGTCATGTAACTACGAATGAACCAATATCATTTAAAATACATGCACAACACCTATATAACAATAAATTTTAAAAGAAACTAATATATATAATGCTGAACGTGACATGTTTTCATGAATATATGCATGAATATTAGAACTTTGCGTCTCCTGCCTAGGCATGTGTGTGTTATTTGGTAAAAACTCTTTAAAATTTTAGCAAAACTTGCTGTTTGAGGCCAGACGGTTTGTTTCTATCTTAGATATCGATGAATGTTTATCATCCCGGCCATGCAATTTAAATGTAAGTTCATGCGAAAACACAGTTGGCTCGTACAAATGTTCGTGTAAAAAAGGATACAGTTTGCTCTCGGATGGAAAGACATGTGTGACAGGTACACTTCATGCAATTAGATGCACAGTTTACTTTAAAATCTGTTTTAATTAATCCGGTTTGATTTCAATTTCACAGTAATGATACTATGATGGGAACTTTATGTTTAAATCAGAAGATATCTTGGATGTTGCTCTTTCACAAAGTCAGAAAGTAATTTTATTAGGTGACTGTAATGCAGATTTTTTGGAAACTGAAGCTACTCCTCCAGAATGTAAACAATTGAAAGCGTTATTTCGGACATTGTGTTTAAACAATTGATCAACGAACCGACTAGAATAGCCAAGGATTCATGCACACTTAACAGATTTGATAGCTACAAAATAACCCACAGAAAGTTAGCGATTCTGAAGTTGTACGTATAACTACCAGTTTGAGCAATCTTGACATGGTTTATTGTGTTCGTAAACTGAACTGGAAAAAAGCACTATCGAAAACTAAGTTTTGTACGGAATAAATCATAGCAAACAATATAAATTAAACCCCATGGTTAGCATGACTAGCCTGACTAACCCCATGACTAGCCTGCGTGGGCTGGCATATTACATTATAAAAAAATTATTATCTTTGCAGGTTTGAGGTTTATCGTCTAATTATCTATTGTTTGAATTGCATTGGACGCGACCAAAATACCACGTATAATCTAGGCTTAATACAGGAGAAATGGTTCTTTGCGGGATATTATAATCAGCGATGTTTGCGAGATGATTGCTTTTATTAATGATATAGCCAGGGCCCAGGCCGCTTATATAGCTATATATTTACTATATAAGCGCCGTGAAAATAGATGTACACTTGTACAGTACATTGCACGAGAACAAAACAAGTAATAATACTATCGTTTATTAAACCAATAGTTTTTTAGGTTTTATCTTCGTTTACGTCGACGTAAGACGTACAGACGCGCCTTGCCATGCGATAGGTGAAAACTTGAATATATATATGTACCATGTCAAAAAATTATACAGTGCTGGGGTATAGCAATTCTAACAATAGGCTATTTTAATAATTCTGAATTCTTATAAGGCCTAGGTTATGCCTGGGTTGGGCATAGGTTATACCTCACATTTTGGTCCTATCGAATGCAAATAGGCTAAATAGACATAACTCGTAACCCTTGGACAGAGCCTCGAACATATGGTCAATTTACTATGTACATCGTATTCTTTTAGTTCCTAATGAAAAAAATACCTTCAAAATACGCTCTGAGTATGGTTACGTCTACGTCCATCGTTATAACGTCGGGGCTGAAGTGCTTGGTATATCTTATGACGTCTCTCCTGCCCAATTCCGTTTCATAAATCAGAACGTGATACAGGAAATAAGCACAGAAAAATGTATGACAGGAAAGGTCGACTCGTTCATTGATCTTAGCTTTATCTGCGATGGACCCTTCGCTGTCAGGTGGCGTTACGATGCCTCTGCTATGACTTTAGTTGGTCAAAATATCAGAGGACAGTTCTGCTTATTCAGGTGGGGAGCATTGCGATTGGTGCCTCCTAAAAGCAGACCAGCTTTAAAGCCCTGCACCCGTTATGGTCACCTAACCCGTTTGGAAGCCTGAAAGGTTTGATAAGGATTGGGTTTTCGAGTTCAACAATAAATATAAATACATGCATGCAGCATCACTCGCCATTTTAGAGGAAGCGAAAGATTTCCTGAGCTAGCCAGACCTATATACCCTCTATAAGCTATATGAGTGAAATGACTTAAATAAGCCGCGATAGCTCATGTTTCAATTTTTTCGGAAACAAACACAATCGTAAAGGTAAAGACTAAAGCCGGTTTTCCACTAGCGTAATTTTTCGCGCGAAGCGACTTTATTCCTTTGTATTTGAGCAATTTGTTCCTGTCACTCTGGCACTCTGTCTGGGTGTCCGACCACGTGTTTTTCATGTTCCCAAAGTTTGGTTTTCGAACGTAATAAATGTTAATATGCATCTATTAACCATATTTTAAATTTTTTCATAATTTTTTATTGTATACGTACGGCTCGATTAGTGGCATTGCATTGAGAACATGAAACCTTAGTTTAAAGTTTGTTAGCCCAAAGATTGATAACTTTATTTGAGCCCGTGAGTATTGGAATTCACCAGCCCCTTGTGAGAATACCTATAAAGAAATGTAGAATTACAATCACAAGATAAATTATACTTGTTTTGATGGAAATTTTTTCACTTTGGGGCGATTTAGCGACAGTTCATAGTTATCATCCTTTCGCTTTTGCGGCACGGCATAGCGTAGTTCACCGCGAGTGCCATAAAACAGTTTTTAGAACAAAAATTGAATGAATGTGAGAAACGAAGAGGCATATATGTACGTCCTCATCACTGTCTTAGATTTTTTGTGTGAATAAAAAAATAGTTTATTTCTCAAGACTTTAAACTATTGCTATATTTTAATGTGGTGTTTAACTGCGAGAGGTTTAAGAATTGTGGGGCTTTTTCAAAGATTTTGCTGCCCATTTGAGAAGCGCACCTCGATATCTATTGTTGTTATCATTATCTATAGTTCGGCCGAGAGCAAGACGTTTGAAACAGGCGTTATTAAGATACAAAATGCGTATAAAATTACTTGCAACAATTAAGTAGTTGTAATTTTGTTGCCAACTGCTCTGGAGCAACAAAATTCGCACCAAAGTAGAGGGAAGTGCCATTTGAAATAGTGAAAAATCGTTTAGTTTACAACCCCATAGACCTTTTCGGTAAT
Source organism: Dendronephthya gigantea (assembly GCF_004324835.1). Classification (NCBI taxonomy): domain Eukaryota; kingdom Metazoa; phylum Cnidaria; class Anthozoa; order Malacalcyonacea; family Nephtheidae; genus Dendronephthya; species Dendronephthya gigantea. The sequence goes on along the minus strand of NW_021163167.1, from coordinate 7,726 downwards.
CACGTCACAACATTATCGCTTTAAATTTAGAACCACCTTATATGAGATGGATTTCAAGTTTTACTCTCACAAGCTATGTGCAAAGATGCAAAACATCGATCTTTAACACGTGCACGAAAGATTTTTCATTTTGACTAATAAGTATGGAAATAAGCCATAACGTGGTAACGAGGCTCGCGGTCTTGGCCCCTCAGCCTCGTTCTCGTGTTATGGCTTATTTACACATAATTTTGTATCGGTTAAAACAAAAAAATATTTTTCATGCATGTGTTATTTTGAAGAAGGATATTTTGCATCTTTGCACGTGGCTCGTGAGAGTAACTACACTTAAATTCCATTTCAATTAAGGTGGTTCTAAATTTAAAACGTTGTTACGTTAAAATCTTGTGACGTGATTACCAAGCTATTTAATAACAGAAATTGCATAACTACACGAGTATTAACTGCATGAAGTATTATTGGCTCGTCATTAGTGTAGCTTGGCCTGCAATTTTTTTGTGTTCGTTATATTAGTGAAAACAATTAATCTCTTAAAAAATATCTCATGTGAATAAGCTTCATCAGAATCTTATTATCTATTGTTTGAATTGCATTCGACGCGACAAAAATGCGACGTTTAACCTAGGTCTAAGGTCTGTTTTCCAGTTCAACCATATCGTAGCGTAACGTAGCGTATTTCTTTGTTTCCAAAGTATTCGATCAGAACTAATGACTTTAAAACAATGAGATACGCTATGTTTCGCTACGATACGGATGAAGTGGAAAACGGCCTTAAAGACTGTTTTCCACTTTGGCGTTATCATACGCGTGCAATCCAAATACATGCTACCTTTGAAAAAAGTGAACAAATCGAAGGAACTTAGTTTTCTGCATATTTTATTATGCATTAGTTAATGCATTAAATTTTAAAAATTTTAAAAGTTTAAATTTCAAAATTTTAATTTTAAAAAAATTTAAAAGTATTAAAAATTTTCCTAACGTGTACGTACGTATAAAAAACGTGTAAGTGGAAAGCAGCCTTAAAAGCTAAGCCTTGTGTTCAACACGGTTCACCGTCAAGAAATGTTCTTCAATTTCAATTATTTGTATATTTAAATAGCACGGTTGAATGAAATAGCCAGGTAATTTCACTGCACGCTTTGGACAGCCAGGTCTTATCTAAACTTTCTAGTAGATTTTTGAACTTGATTTTCGGAGTTAACCATAGGCTACCCGAAAATGTGTTTTTTCATTGCATTAATCAACAATTAGCGTTTTGATCCGTAATAATTTGCATTACATGAAGTAGCGCAAGCACTCATAATTAAAAAATGTCAATGATCTCTTATGTATACACGCGTAAAAACGCTCAGGTTGATGCAAGTTGATATAAACTGGATGGAACAATGTTGTGCTGCCCACATTGTTCAGAGTTGTTAATAACATTGAACAATATTGTTGAAACTGAATCGGGTGTAACAATATTGTTCAATATTGCACAACATTGTTCCATCCTGTTTATATCAACTTGCATCAATCTGAGCGTTTTTACGCGTGTATACAGGGTGTCCCCAAAAAAACGAAGACTGTTGAAATCACCCATAACAATACAATTGTTAGAGTTTGAATGCCTAAGCACTCTGTTGGGACCCACAGGTGTATAAATGTTTACCATACTCATTTTTATGCATGCATAAGATGCAGTAAAATTTGCTTGTTCGCAAAAATGATATTTATTAACAATATTTACAATTTACAAATATGGATAACATTATTTAAATGTGCATCTCAAGGACCATGACCTTCGACATGTCCCCTTTCTCTAGCAAAACAAAGCATTTAGCATTTTATAAGTTGCATTAAATCCCCACGGGCTGAAATTCGTGAACACGGCATTCAAATTTTAACAATGAGTGATTTCAATATTTTTCGGTTTTTTGGGACACCCTGTAAATAATTGACATTTTTAAATTATGAGTGCATGCGCTACTTTATGTAATACAAATTATAACGGATCAAAACGCTAATTGTTGATTAATGCCACGAAAAAACACATTTTCGGGTAACCTATGAGTTAACACACAACCTTGGCGAGGTCTCCCTGCACAATTATAGCTATGCATATATCTAAATTAGACTGAAAAGTCTGCAGATTTCCATTACTAAACCCCGGCTGTTCAAGTCCATTTACACTGAAAAAATCAATTTCATCAAATCTAGACGTGTATGTATATAAGAAATGAGTAAATAATATAGTAAGTTTGTACTAAGCCTAGGACTTAGAAGTGGCATGACCTATGTCTGCAAAATTATTTAAATGTTCGATGTTAATGTTTGATCAGGAATGAATAAAGTGTAACTTGGTATTATGTTGACAGAAATTTGTATTTTGATATTTTGGAGACATATTATATAGGAGATTATTCACAGCGCTGAATGATATCACTGATATGTAAAATATGGGCATCAACATAAATGCGTGGCATAACAAGCAGATTAAAAACTTCCAGGTGTAATTCTCAAACTCCGGGTGAATTTAGTACCCTGTAAATGTGGATTTCAGATGTCTCCCAAAGGCTGCCTCGTCACTGATCAATCTCACAGAACTACTTAATTTATTCCATTTAATAATTGCCTCATATGATATAGATTTCTTTAGGAAATCAGTTCTAGGCCGAGGTACGACAAGCGTCATTTGTCTTCTACGGAGACAATATCTTGCAAATAATGACTGTATCTGCAACGGCAAAGGGCCATAGCAACCTTTGTATGCCAGTTTTAACAGTCTCTTCCTATATATATTGCTGTGATGTGTACCATTTACATCTGTTCCTTACTTCCTCTGTTGCAGTACGCCATTCAAGATTATTTATAATCTTAGCCCCCTAACATGTAACGATTCCAAATTTGATAAAGCATTTTGTTGCATTGACCCCAAATCAGCACACCGTAAGTTACAGAAGATAGAATAACCTTGAAATATAGAAATCTATCCTAGCTTTCTTAGGCAAAAAATATAATGCTCTGCAGAGAAAATCAGACTACCTGTTTCGTTAACTGGAAACAGGTAACAGGTCTCTTGCTCTTTTTCGCTATGTATACACCCCCCCCCCGCAATTAAGCGGTCTAACCACCCGGGCATTATTAATATGCGCTTTTTCGAGGGCTTTCGACTATAGCGGCCTGGGACGACAGTCAAGGCAGCCCTTGCAGCTGCTCTTGTTAGACATGATTTTGCTCTCAAGAGTAAAAGGCGTTCAAGTTAAGGTAGGATCACACTTTTATTTTATTTAAGATAGGATCACAGTTATATGATATATATCCTTGAATTTAAAAATTTAAAAGGCCAAGTCACAAGCTTGATTTTTATACAATGCAAAAAGAAAAGAAAAAAAAATAAACTTTTTGATGACAGAAATGTTAAACAAACCGTGCGAACAATTTTCTATGTTTGTGTTTCGACTCAAACAAGACTCCTGTTCTGGCGTTAACTCCGGCGTGCCGCGCACGTGCCAGTCTTCAATATAAAGCTTCTGAACCATAAACAATACAGTTCCTACTCGTTTCGCTCAGGCCGGAGTAATTGGAAAGTCTATTGCACTGGAACATGATATTATGTATGTATACTCTTACGATCGTCCTGGCTCATGCGGCAATTTGTGTTCCAAATTGCTAAATGTATGTACAATAAAACTAATGAGTTTGCACGCACAAATTGTTTTCATAAACTTTATCCATGAACTTTTGCAAAGCAACAATATAACTTTTGAAAAATAAATTTTCAACTACACCTTTTAAAGGACTAAATCTGAAATACTGAGATAATTTTAATATAGCGCTATATAGTGTTGATCAGACCCATGCGTATTTCAGATATTCTTTAAAGACAATCAAAAATACCCAAAGGGAATTCAAACATTTGCAAATGATAATCGGGTCAGTCATTGATTAACAGATGTGTTCGAAGTGTTCAGAAGTGTGAAAATGATAATCAGACTTGTAAAGCAATATATATATAATTAATATATGGCATGTGCCGAATAAACTCCAACTTCAAGTTCCAGAATGTAAAGAGCTATTATTCAAATTTACGACTGTTAGAATTTAGAAGCCCTTTTCCCAGCATTATTCTAAGTTCTGGAACTCTCGAGCTAGGTGATCATGCCAAAGGTTTGGGACTGACATTCAGTAACGACCTAAAATGGTCGAAACGCGTTCGCCGAAATTAGCTTTCAGATCAAACTCGCAAAAGTGTCGGCCAAAGAAATAATTAACTTTTACTATATACATGCGTAAGTCCAGTACTTGAGTACAGCTGCGAAGTTTTCCATTTTTTCCTTCCCACCTGTCTTATAGTAGGGACTTTAAGTTGTGCGACTACAGGCAACGGACTACGGTTGACCGCGTGTTTCCAGTCGTGCGAGTACACTACGTACGATATTGCTTGTAAATATTGTGAAATGTCTTTCCTAAATTAATTCTCAGATTTGATTTGCAAAATGTAAAAATGAAGCTCGACTTTATTTTCAGACTGGATGTTCACAAACGAAATTAAACTCAAGACATTCAAAATTTCGCTATAGAGGGATAGTGGCGTTTATGATAAATATTACATTGAAGTATAAAACGACTTCCTATTTGCTATTCATAAAAAGAATATGTACTAATCTTTGCACGCACAAAGCAAAAAAAGTTGAAATATAGATATACTTTTTCGCTAAAAACTACTTTCACGAACTACTGGGGCATACCTACAAAGCTTCTTTTTATTGACCCATGCACCTGCCGTGTTAAAGCTGGATGTGGCTGTCTGTATAGTTTTAAAAAAAATTCTCGTGACGTGGAAGTTAAAATAACTTACATTATCGATTGCAAACATTACTGTTTTGCGTCTTCTTAATTTACCCTTTTGGTCCATGTCTTGTGCTACCTGGAAAACAGTTAATAACTACAGTAAAAAGACATAAAGTCATCTTGCGCTAAATTGAACCTAAAAACGAGTAGTTTGACGAAATCCTTGACATTAAACCTCCCAAACTGGTCTTAATCTTAGTTAATTATATTTGTGATGTCATTTATCACTTAAACTGTCATGAATTATATTGATTGCGAATGACCAAGTATGACATTTAAGCCCATTATAAATTTTGTGACAATATCGATCGTATCCCATGTCACACTAAGACCACGTTTACACTACACCTGATTCACATCGTTACGAAATCGTTTTAAGGTGTTTTACTTTATCTTTCTCCACAAAACTTTTTCATTCTGCAGATCATATTAAAACAAGTACGATCGTACTATAGTGGACCAGGAACTGCGTAACCGAGTTTAATTTCTGAACTGCATTGCATTTATAACAATGGAGAGGACAATGTTTTTCTAATCGTTTGCGTTTACTTATATATAGGCTGAATATTAATGATATGTATATATTATTTGCTGCAAATATATCAAGAATTGCTTGTAACTTGCTTCAAAGGTCAAAAGTAAAAATTCGAACTCCGTCAATCGATGCGGAATATTGCTTAGAATAATTGTGCCAAGTTTCTTTCCGATCAAACAATTAATGCTAGAGCCTTAGGGTTTCTTTAAAGAGCGTCGCCCCCTAACAACAACAACAACAACAACAACAACAACCCAACAAAACAACAACAAGATTAGCAGCGGTTAGGGACCAGTTCCTGGTCCAAAAATGCTGCTATCAAACCTTTGGGAGTAAAACTCACTTTGACACGCCCAATTTTGATTATTCGAATCTGGTGTAGTGTAAACAGGGTCAAAGTGCTCTATTCATTTGCATTATTCCACAATTAACACGGAGTGTCTCGTGAAAATGTTGTCGACAGAGGTTTATTTTGGCAGGACCGATTTTTTGGGAACGGGTTAGAATTATTGTTGGGAGAGTGGGAGACCCAAGTACCAAAAAATGTCAAAAATGGTATAGTTCATTGCAATGCGATAATGCAATGCGATAATTCGATAATGCATCTTAGATGCTTATATACAGGAGGGTTTGGGGCATATCCACTAAAGAATATTTTTCAAATTTAGCATTTCGAATTTTGGGGGTTGGGGAAATCTCCACATTGACGCCTTTTTTCAGAAAGAGGATGATATATTTATAACAATGGTTCAAATCCATTCCTGTAGCACTTTGCAAACCTGGGCACCGGAGTTAACTGCCCCTTTACTCCGCCCCCTGCTCTGGGAGTAGGCAATGATTGTGATATAGCCTGACAAAATAAAATTACTAAAAGTACACAGACAGAGGAATAAAATTATGGGGAGACATTGCATGTTTTTCACTATGTGTTTGAGGCATATCACATTTGGAATCCATTGTTTGTAATAATTTCTATAATATGGTTTCATAAATGTAATTTTTTTAAAATTTTTAAAATGTTCTAAAAGTGCTTAGCATGTGTTGTGTTGATTTTCAATCAATGGTAACAATTTAATATACTATAGCAACTTTTGTCTACTCTGTTACTTTGTTTAACATCAGAAAGGTAGAGCCGGAGCCAGTGGTATAAGGAAAACTTATGTATAAGTATAGTTAGGAAAGAATATGTACTAAAAAAATGCAAAGATTGATCAAAAACAACTTTGAATGTCTTACTGCGACTAAAATAATGTAATTGACAGCTCTAAATAGTGGCTTAATTGTTCTAAACCCAGGTGTTGATCTATAATCTTTCTCTGTGGACAATAATATATATATATATATATATTATATATATATATATATATATATTAATATATAATATTATATATATATATATTATGTAAATAAAAACAATTCAACATGATTAATGATTCAAAATCAGCCTTGGCGGAACACGTGTGTCAAACTAACCATAACATTGGGTGGAACGATTCAAAAGTCATTACCACTAATGATCGTTATGGACAAAGGCGTTGTTTGGAAGCCTGGCATATTAATGCGAGTCTTTGTGCCCTTAATAGGGATGACGGAAGCTATTTGCCAAAAGAGTATTTACATATGATTAATAGATGACGTCATTTTGAGAGTATATAAGGAACCGAGTTTCAACATCAGATCACCCCTGATGAAGACACTAGACCGGAGTGTCGAAACGTTGGGTCGTGAAAGTTAATCTTTGTGTGGTGATTACTTTCATTTACTAAAACCAGAGTAGCGATAATTACGATGGATTATATACCTCGTTGCCGTGAACTCATAAACTTCATATTCTTTTTTGCTTAAGAATGTCCAATTATATTAGAATACATTATATGACAAGGCTGGCTAATAATTTTTTTGTTTAACTTGACTTCATAACTTGTTCTGTTTTTAAATCATTAACAAGTTCCATCAGAATATTAAGATTGTGATCAGCCATCTCTTTGAGTAAGGCATTGCGTCTCAATAAATGTTTATGCATGCAAATGCATCTCCTAAAATGTGGTTTAAGTACTTTTTTGGTTCTAAACAATGAAACTAAATCAGTACATAAGAGAACTACCGAATTTTGCTATTGTGCATAGTACTAGTTGTTTCCAATATCAAAATAATATACTGACCCAATCTAGTTCCCCGGCCCACGATTCCTCTGGCGAGAAAAGAAAGACTCTTGGATATTAATGGAATCAGAAATGATTTTTATTGGTCGTTAACGCCGTTTCAATTTTGAAATAAAAAAAACGTTACAAACTGAAAGCCAGGATTTCTAGCTTCCGGTTTAGATTATCCCAGAGCCTTTGTTTTCTCACAAGAGGA